>NC_140816.1:4735000-4862500 GCF_050613455.1 Vespa mandarinia | reverse complement strand
ATATAAAAGAAGGAACAAGAAAAAAATAAATAAATGAACAACAACTAATAAAACAATAATGATAATAATAATAATAATAATAATAATAATAATAATAATAATAATAATGATAATAATAATAATAATAATAATGATAATAATAATAATAATAATAATAATAATAATAATAATATTAATAATAATAATAATAATAATAATAATAATAATAATAATAATAATAATAATAATAATATAAGACTATATCGCCTTTACTAAGAAAATCGCGCATTTATAAGTCCGATCATTATGTACTTTTTAACATTTTTTTATCGCCCAAATCGCTACTAAAAATATATTGTGCTATATGTATATATATATATATTTTTCTTTTATGTATGTATCTTGAAAAAAAAAAGAAAAAAAAAAAAAGAAAAATCAATAAATCAAAAAGGAAAAAAAGAAAAAAAAAAGGAGAAGAAGAAGCGCAAGCATAAAAACGTCGAGACATACTCCTTGTATATTGCCTTGGCTCAATTATTCGAAGCTGATAGTAAATGGCCCGTTTTTAAAATTCATATCTTTACCCCGTTTTTTTCTTTTTTATGGGCAAAATGTAGCAGGTCGATGCAAAAGCAAGAACTTAGGCATTTTTTAAAAAGTAATTTAGAAGTGTTACCACGATAAGGTTAATTATAAAATGGGTATGCGTGCGCTCGCTTAAAAATAATAATAATTATACTAAGTGATTAATTTCTCTTTTGTTCTCTCTTCCTTGCTTTCGCATTTCTATATATATATATATATGTTACAATTCGAATTATATAACATCTCGTCACCGTTATGCCCACTATATGTGTATACATATATATATTTATTATATATATATATATATATATATATATATATATATATTCCAATGTAATAGTTATTATCTTTACTGTTAGTATGATAAAAGTTAGCTGCGCTATATATCTGTGCAATTAAATCTGTTATAAATAAATAGTAAGTATGGAAAAAAAAAGAAAAAAGAAAGAAAAAAAAACGAGTGTATAAGTGAATTCAAATGTGTGTCAATCATCCAAAAATCCGAAAGTCCCCAAAAGAAAAAAGAAAAAAAAAAAAAAAAAAAAAACAAACAAAGAAAAAAGAAAAAAAAGAGAAAAAAAGGAAAAAAAAAGAAACAAAACCATTCTCTACGTGCTTAAATAAAATACTTCTCGACATTTTTAAATATAAGTTGGTACTCCATAAACGATAAAAGCATTAATTAGGGTTGCGGAGCAAACCCGAGGAATAATAAAGCCCGCCGAATACAATAAATGCCCGAACTATCTCAATAAAAGATAATATGCATACTTGTCAAACCGCTAAAAGCATTTGTCGGATTGTTAATTTGACGGATAATTAGATAAGGAGAGAAATTTTAATATGGGCTTGAATGTAACGCATTGAAAACTAATGTAGTAGTATAGAAAAGGAAGTTGCTAGAAAACAAGGCGCCGATACTCAGAGTATCAATATCAATAATTTTTTTTTTTTTTTTTTTTTTTTTTTTTTGTCAAAACTGGAAAAATGAAAGTGACGATTTCATTTTCTTTTTTTTTTTTTTTTTTTTTTTTTTGTTTTGTTTTGTTTTGTTTTTTTGTCATACTCTAACTAAGTGCGTGTTAATATTCGCAAAATATTTTGCCATTGGACGATACTTATATATCGCCGATTATATACAAGTCCATATTAACACGTCGCGAATAATCGCGTTAAAAGAATTTATCAAAGAATCTGCTAATACTCACATTCTCTCCAGGTCCTCCAAAACCACTCAGATTATAGTCACCCATTCCACTTCCGCTGTCTTCTCGTGGTGTTCCTGGTCCACCATTAGCTGGACTATTCTTCATTCCATCAAGACCATCGCCATTTAAAACCGGTCCCATTGTGTTAGGACCCATAGGTCCCATCGGACCACCTTCTGGACCTCCGGTCATTGGAAAATCCTATGACAACGTGATAACGCTCTTAATCATAACATTTTTTGAGAGAGAACAAATGAGAAATATGTGCGTTGTTGCATTATTTTATAATTTGAAATGAAATAAAAATGGTATTCGATATAAATACATATATATCTTCTTGAGAAAATAAAAAGAAAAAGAAAAAAAAAAAAGACAGGAATGACATCGAGAATTAGCAATCGCAATAGACAATGGTCGTATCCAAATTAATGAAAGAATCATTTTTGGTATATCGACAATGTCCTTTCATTTCAATGAATGCTGTTATCACATGTTCTTTTTTCTCTTTTAATGAGAGAAAATTTCCTTCAAAGAACTTAAACACGACCATGCCCATACTCGTATGCTTACTCCAGGCATGTTTCCACCAGGTACGGGTTTCATCATGGTATACATATTTTCTCCGCCGCTATTACTGCTGTCCTGAGGACTGGGCATAATTGGCGTGCCTGGGCCCGGAGGACCAGTCGAACCTGGTGGACCTCCGTAGTTACCCGGCGATGATGACGAGTAATTCATCGGCTGTACATAATGAATCGCATTAAGCGTATCCAAATTTTCATTTGTGCATAGCGACAAACTGTGGCGAATCGCAATACCACGAAAAAAAGCATTACAATAGCACGAATAGTAATTTATAATTAATATAAATGTACCGTTGACGTATTCGGTTGCCACTGTTGTCTTCCAGCTGGTCCAGCCATACTCATAGGGGGCATACCAGGACCTCCTGGACCACCAGGACCTAAACTACTGTTAGGAGGTGGCCCTCGCATTCCGGGACCATAACTTCCAGGTCCCATTGGACCCATACCAGGGCCTCGTGGAGGATTCATTCGTGGATTCATAGGATTCATTCCTGGAGGGCCTATAGAAAAAAGGAAAAATATGTGCAATCTTTAATTATGTTATTTTATATTTTTTTATATGATTCTAATTTTATGTTAATACTAATGCTGTTCACGATTTTATAGACTGCCGGCAAATCATGTACAGACAGTACGTGTTAATTTTAAGCTTGTTAAAAAATTAGATTTAATTAATACATCTTTTTGAATAACATTAGATACAAATTTTCTCTATGACCTCTTTTCGAGAATATAACGTTGTAACTTGATAATTTTTTAATTGAAAACGATCTTAATCGAACTGCATCCATTGTAACAGTTTAATTATCGCAATCTGCATATGAGTCATATACTATATTAAGCATAATATATAGCTATAAGTTTAGCCTTCAAACATCAAATAAAACTCATGCTTTGCCGGAGTCTATATTAAAGCAATTGGATGACATGCTAATACAATGATTATGTCCGCGCATACTATCACAAAAAGCTCATGCTAAGAATAAAAATAGCATTGACATTTTAAATTCATACTATACTCAAGTATTAAAAATTAAAAAATAGAGTATAAATATGCCACAGTTAATATGACGTTTTCAATCCATTCTCGAAATTTTGTTCTTTATAAAACAAACTCTTAAATCCTCGTAATTTTACGAATATTAATACATCATAGATGTGTAATTATTTTATCATGAAACATAAAATTATATTGTATTTTTGTCAAAAATTCTTTTTCATTTATATTTTTTTTACACTTAGCACATTTTATGAATTGAAACAGAATATTAGATATTTATGCATGTGTAACATGTTGTAGTTAGACACAAACAAATTGAATAATCCATTTATAATGATGATATATTTTTTATAAAAAAAAAAAAAAAAACAAAAAAAAAAAATTCGTGTTTAATTCTATTAAGTGCATAAATATGTATTCGTGTATAAGAAGTACATACTCGATTCTCAAATATTCCTTCCCAACAAATATTCTGCATATTTCAAATGTTTCATATTTAAAATAAAAACAATAAAACATTGAAAATATAATATGTGTATTATTGTATTTTAAAAATTAAGAATTTTTTTGCAGAATTTGCTTGTAAAGGAATATAAAAACAATCCACAATTTCATATGTCATTGCATATTTGCAATTGATAGAAAGCTTGATAAAAGTAAAAGGTATATTTGCTTGCATGATATAAAATATTGTAGAAGTTTCATATTGTTTAAACATGTTTATATTATAACTGCCATGCTCAATGCAAAGATTGGATGAGCAACTAATTCGCAAGGAATTTGCAAAGCTAGTGCAACTCTATTTTAAAAGGTGAAAACATAAAAATTGAATGCAAAGAGAAGAAAAAAAATAGAAGTTAGGCTTGACTAAGTCATGTGAGTGTGATTCGGTTGCCGAGTTGCTTCCTACCTTGCCACCCTACAAATTCTCCAGCTTCGCCTGAGGAACACAAGAGCACACATTAGTACGGCAGGTAGGTAAGGTCAGGATGATGGCCATAAAGCCTAGTTATTCTACAGTGGTGTAGGGGAATAATATTTTAACTTAGATATATTTATATATATTTATATATATATATTTATATATATTTATATATATTTATATATATTTATATATATATAAAAAATGTATGTATGTGTGTGTGTGTGTACGCGCGCATGTGTATTATAAAATAATATGCGTATATTTTATACCTTTGCCGTTTTCAAAAAATATAATCTATTGTGTGTATATATATATATATATATATATATATATATGTAAAAAAAAAAAAAAAAAAAGAAAAGAAAAGAATAAGAAATAATAATTAAAGAATTATTACTGATAATCATAATAAGATTTATGAAAAATTAAATAATATAAAATATTTTCCAAAGAGTATATAAACATATATATATCATAAACATAAACTATATATTATAAACATAAATTGCGATATGTAAAAAATAATATAAATTATTAATAATAAGCAAAGATGAGAACTACACCACTGTTTATAATTAGACAATTCAAAAACCAATCCACTCCACATCACAGCAATCCAATCCAATTTTTAAATTACTTATTCATTTATTGCTGTGTGGTTTTTGGTACGCATGCGTCTATGCCATTCTCCTCTCGCAACACTTGTCAATGCCAGAAAAAAAAAAACATGATACCAATATATATATTATAAATCAATTCTTACCTTGCCTAGTAGGATCCATGCTATTTGGCATCATTGGTTGTCCAGGTGGCTAAAATAAAAATAAAATGATTACATATTTATGATACAATACATTTGTGTTAAATTTTTTATCAATATATTATAATATCTAATATACTACAAAGTAATAATCAAGCTTACCCCATTGAAATCATTTCCCATTTGTGGCATACGTACTCCTGGTCGTGGGCCAGCAGGATACCTTGGACCCATAAACTGTAACAAGAAATAAATCCACTGTATATTTAATAAAAATTCTCATAATAAACTTATATGTATAAAAAATATTTCAATAACAATTCATTATCAATATGCAGTTCATAGAGTGAACGATAAGTTGAGTAAATCATGTAAAATTAGTCGTATCAAATTATAATCACTTCCTTATAAAACAATTACAATATGCAGTATTCCTACCTGAGAAGTAATATGTTATTAATAGAGTAATGATATATATTATATAATATAAAATATATATTATATAAAATATATATAAAATAATTTTACATATATTTGACTTAATAACTCCTACATATAAAATAAACTTTTCTTTTGTACTTTATTAACATTTGTTAGGATAATACTTTTACAATTGCTCTTTCATTATCAAATAAACATAGGAAAAAAAAGAGGAATAAAAAAAAAGAAAAAAAAATAAAAAAAAAAAAAAAAATTAGATGATGAAAATAACATTGAAAGGAAAACAGTGACAATAAATAAATGATTTTGGGTATACAATGATGTAGTGTAATGAGTGTGGAACAAGTAATTCTTCATGAGCGAGAGTGTGTGTTGAATGGCGCTTACCTGAGTGGACATCATCTGCGAGTGTGGGGGCGGGGGTGGCTGGGGGTGCTGGGGGGATGGCTGTGATGAGGGGTGTGTGGGCGGAGATGGTCGCATTGTCGAGTTGTTCTGCAACAAGCAACGCAAACGACAGACATGTAGCAACACTGCGATCCAGGCAACAGCTAAACTAGAAGGCTCAGGGATGATCGTGTTAATATACTAGATATTTTTCAACATCTTACAAATATGTTGATTGTTATAGCCAACAAATAAATCTACATGATATTTTTTCAATAAATGGGACTTCATTCTGTTGTATGTACATTTGATATCACATTTTATATTGTTATGTATAATATAGTAAATATGAAATAATATATTAATTTGTTTTGTCATATTTATAAAAATTAGAATTGATTTTAAAACTGCAATACACGCTTTGTACCATATTATGTATTAATAATTGAACATTTCAAAATTATATAAAAAACATTGTCTTTATCATATATAATAGACTATGTTTCAAGAAATTCAGATTTTATATATTATTTTAAGAAAGATATTTCTCTTTATTAAAAAAAAAGCTATATAAGTCATAGATTCAATTAGAAATAATATTTTTTAAAGAAAAATTCAAAAATAAATATATATATTAATTAAAAAAAAAAAATAATAATTTTAAAAAATGTTATGTAAATAATAAATATGTACATAAAAAAAAACGAATAGAAGAAAAGAAAACAAAAACAAATAAATGCAAAGCAATAATAATATATGAAATGAAAGCATAACAGCATAGCTCTGTAAATTGATGAAACAAATGAAATGAAACTTAAATTTATATAAACATGCACAACATTGCTTGATAATTGTAATAATATTTTAACAACATAATACAACAGATTTTAAAGACGATCACCTTATATTATACATTGTACATCACAGATAATTATCCTTTGTTAAAATAATTACAATTTTTATTTTTTAACAAACACATGAGGTTCTTCTTGAATTAATTATTATGAATCCAAAATTATATAGCTTTTTTGCAGCAATTTAATTTTTCTCTATGACACCTTGTATGTCATATTTATAAATTTTAAGTCATCCCGCACAAGAATAATTCAACGCAAAAATAATAAAGATTTGAACGAGCAACATATGCATAACTAAATTTTTTTCCTTTTTCTACATGTATATATATGCATATATACATATGTACATGTGTATTCATACGTGTATATTAATATGTATACTAATATATACATATATTCTTAATTTGTTGATATCCATGAAATTTTATCTGCTTTGTTTTTTTTATATACAAGGTTAAATTTACAGCAATATTTCAGGAGACTGTTCTATTCTATAGATCATTTACAAAAATATTAAATTACTATATAGGGAAGTTTATAAATTATATCTGCAATATTTTCCAGAGAGTATACGCTTGGCTGACTAGATTAAATTTACAAAATGCATTCATTCGATATACTGTCGAAATTTGCATTTGCTTTTTTAAATTATTGTCATATAAAGTATATATATATATTTTCATTTTTTTATTTTTTAAAATAGAAATTATTTTTAAAATAGACATTTAGCACAATGCGTTAAGGCCACAGTAATATTCGTTATTAAAAACATGAATATTGCATACATATACACATAGCATATACACATATTATAAATCCTATAAATATCTTATATATTTACTGATAGCCCTTCTTAAAAAAGAATTTAAATATACATGTGCGTATATTATAAATTGTCTTGTCTAAAAATTTGAAACTGTATCGAGTAAAAAAAAACGGAACTTTAAGAAAATAATGTCAGCACAAGGTCAAACACTCAACTGAGTTATGTGCATACTATACTGGGATTTTCGAGCTAGTACTATTCTAACATTTATATAACCCTTGTCTGTGTGAAATGTCTAGACTTGCGTTATTCACTAAAGAAATAAGATAGAAAAGTTAGAACAAGGACGCACATACAAGAGTTAAATACATAGCAAAGAGAAAAGGAAGTATATATGTAAATACAGTGTAACAAAGCATAACAAGAATATTATTTCATTGTACACTTGTATCAAAACGAACATATAACATAAAAAGTATAGATAAAGAAAATTAGGGTATGCATTTCTTATATACATTTTTCTTTAAAATATAATCTTTCTTAATTTTCCAAACTTTTAAAGCTTTCTTGTATAAATTCGTAATGGATGATCATATATAAAATATTTACAAAAACATTTTGATTCTACCTATATGTGTCATCACTTTGTTATTGCATAAGATTTATGTTAAGTATTTTCAATATACATTTGTGATAAAGATATTTTATATATATATATATATATATATAATTACAAATAATCATTATAATTTTATTATCGATGTAATAAAATTTGAATATATTGCATGCTTTGAACTAAATTTAATTTACATGATATTTAAATATAATGATAGTAACAGATAAATGTTTCGGTAGATAACATATGTTAATTCAATAAATTATCAATGAAAGATATTAGATAAAAATCCAGATACTAAAATTATATATAACAATATTTTAAAATTAAATTATCTGTCTAAGTAATCAATAATTCTGTTCGATATTTGAATGATTAAAAATCCTATTGACTAGATAATAATGTAATTGAACTATTCAATTACCAATGTGAATATCCTTCATTTTTTATTTTTTTTTAAAAACTGCAAACATGCCCCTAATCATAAGAGAACTTAGAAATTTAATAAATCGTGATTTGATGAACTGTTAACCTCGTTAATTCCCTTATATTTTTGTCTTAAATATAAAATTTGACGATGACGATATGAGCGCACGCACACACAGATACATGTACGTGAGCAAGATGTGATTACGTGCATCGTAGCAAAAGAGAGCTAAGGGATATAGTATGACTACACTCATGTGTGTTTGTGTAAATGTAATGAATGAATATGTATGTAAACATAACAATGACAAATGACAAATTATTTTCATGTTGTCATTTATATCTTAGATAATACTTAATTATCTTCGTGAAATATAAGAAAATACATAAGTAATAATGTATCTTTTTCTTGCACTGTTCCTATAAAATATTTATATAATTACTATTATTTTCGCGAATATATATATATATAATATATTACCAATAATACTTTCAGAGTAAAACTTTTAAGTGGAAGTATATTATAATTATAACTGATTACATTAGTTTCAAAAAACAAAAACTTACTGGAAAGAATGCTGGAGGCATTGGACCACCAGGCATACCATCATTAGGTGGCATCTGTCCAATTGGAGATGGAGCTGGGCCAGCATTCTGCAATAATGTTTTTGTTATGTATTGCAAAAGAATATTTATTTTATATAGATATATATATATATATACATATATGATCGTATATAAAACAAATAAATAAGTAAGTAAAAAGGATATAATTAACAACTTACATGTGCAATTCCATTAACGCCATAACCACTGTTCACAAAACCCTGTGACAAAAATATTTATCGTATCAGTCTAATTGCATAAGATGCCTCAAAAGATAAATTATTTAATGTTATTTTCAAATAACAAATGTTATCATAAATATGTTTAGTAATAATCGAAAATAATATAAAATTTGCTTAATATGTTAAAAAATAACTTACATAATCATGAAAAGCTTTGGCCTCGCTACTGTGTTCACATGAATCTCGTCGTTCTGGTGCTGCGCAATACAGATCCCAAAACACACTAGAAATATATTATATCAATTGTATACAAATTAAAAATTGTTCAATGTCATAATAAATTTTTTAAATATCTGATCAATGTAACTTACCACCACCATGAATGTAAAAACCCAGGTGGTTCTCCAAGCGTTATATTTTTCTCCCATCGAATCTGTACGACAATAAAATATAATTAATAGTCATATATTCAATATAAAAGCATAATATCGTTATACCATCAGTCTTACCTCCGATAGGAATGTTTGTGCTGCTTTTTGTGCGCCAACATGAAGAAGGTATTCGTATACATACAAAGCTAATCTAAAAGGATAATAACAATTGATTATTGAATCATTGATTGAAGTTAATTCTATATATAAAAAAGGAAAAAGAAAAAAAAATCTGACTTAAATACTCCATGTGATGTGAGAAAGCATTCATATAAATTGTTTTCATAAATGAAAAATATAATTTCAATATTGTAAATGTATAAAATACATTTTAATTTTTATATATCGACGATTTTACATCTTCACAATAATTATAATATAAATAATTAAATTAATTATTCTTTGAGAATCTCTTTGCTGGTACATAACCATTACGGTATATACCATTTCTTTCATGAAAGATACAAATATGGCGTTCGAAATTAGACTTCTCTGCCAATCAAACGTCTCTATTCAGTGACAGCGTACAACACTTAAGACCGCGTGAAAGCAGGTTATGCGGCGAAATCTTAACTAAATAGCTATCAACACGGACAACACACGCTATCTCCTTAGTCCTACGAGAGCTAATGAAAACAAAAACTTTCGACCGTCGCCATCTAACATTTTACCCTCCAAATTTTAACACAATCGAATGATCCATTTGTAAACAATAATCGAAGGAACATGAAATGTTATCGAAATGGAACGAACCATCGCGAAATCGTACGCTGTTATATTATGCGTTCCAAAATGGAAATTCTGAATAGATAAATATTTCGAAGATCCATTGAAGTCAGCCATTGAGATACGATTTTCAAATTTAAAAATATAAATTACGACGATATGATTCAAACGATTTCACTTAAATACGAACAACCGGTATTAAAGTACGTACACGTTTTAAGGATAGCACAATGTCAAAAAGCAGGAAAAAAGAGAGAGAGAGAGAGAGAGAGAGAGAGAGAGAGAGAGAGAGAGAGAGAGAGAGAGGAATGAGAGAGAGAGAGAAAAAAAAAGAAGGAAAAATGGAGTCACTCGTCGATCAATCGGCATGGATAATATGATGAAAAAATGGATTTTGCTTAACAATAAATACATACTTTTCTCTGGCCTGAGCATCCGATGGTACGCTGGACCCCTTTCCCTTCGCGTACATCGTTGTGATTTGTCAATCCTTCCAGCGTAAACACAGAACAGTCGTCAGGTCGAGAAGTGAGCAATGTCTGACTGCGGCTATCGTTCGAAGGAGGAGAATTGCAACGGAGAGAGTGAGAGAGGTAAAGAGAAAGAGAGAGGGAAGGAGAGAGGGAAGGATAGAGCGAGAGAGGGGTGGATGGGGGGTTAGAGGGGAAAGGGAAAGAGTAGGAGTAGGAGGAAGAAGAGGAGGAGGAAACGGACGCGCTCTTGGCTACCTTCGTATCTCTGTGAAAACGAGGACGGGGTGGGGGAAAGGGAATAAGAAGAGAAAGAGAAAAGGATAAGAGGGGGTAGGGATACGAAAGAGGAAATAAAGGAAGAAAAAGTTGCGCGTACGAAAAGCGGAAGAGGATGTAGTAAAGCGATCGCTAGACTTTTCAGAGAATTTTCCTTCTCTCTTCGTGTCTTATTCCTCTTTCTCGTTGGCGTCACTGTACAACTAAACGAACGAGGCGCAGACGCTTCGCCTCATATGACATGACAACGAATCACGGAAGAAGAGCCGCGTCGCGTACGCGCATCGTCGTATTATTGTTCCTTTTTCTTTTTCCTTTCTTTCTTTTTCTTTTTTTTTTTTCTTATTTATTTTTTTATTTATTTGTTTATTTCTTTTATAGCTTCCTCCGCTTTCATTTATTTCTTTTCCTTTTTTTTTCTTTTTTTTTTTTTTTTTTTTTCTTTTTTCTCGCAGTCGTATCGTCAATTTTTCTCTGTTATATTAGAGCCCGCGTCGTTGTTCCGTTACTCGTCGAACTCGGCCGCGTTCTCTCGTGTCTCACCTCTAGGGCACACTTCACGATAGTTTTCTATCTCTATCTCTATTTTTTTCTTTTTTTCTTTCTTTCTTTCTTTCTCACTCGCACGCTTTCTTTCCCTCGCTCTTACTCTTTTCAAGGCTTATTGTTCTCCAATGGAAATCGCGGCGCGTCTCTCTCTCTTTCTCTCTCTTTCTCTCTCTCCTTTCTCTTTCTCTCTCTTTCTGTCTCTTCTCGGCACACGGCGGCGACGATGGCAAAGTCGTCGTCGTCGTCGTCGTCGTTGCGCGTTCGGTCAATTCACTCTCTTCGCTCTTTTCCCTTCGATATGCCACTCACCTCAGCACACCTCACCTCACTTCACCTTACCGCACCGCACCTCACCGTACCTCACCTCACCTCACCACACCGCACCGCACCTCACCGCACCGCACCTCACCTCACGCGTACCTATCAGTCAACGACGACGCACATACACGTGCACGCGCCACTAAAAGACACGCGCAAGAGTCAGGTACACGTAACAATCACAGAGAAGGCGTCGCGCGCACACACCGATTTCACGTTGTGTTGTCGTTGTTGTCCGTTTGACGTCGTCGTCGTCGCCGCCGCCACCGCCACCGTCGCTGTCGGTGTCGCCGTCTCCGTCGCCTTCGCCTTCCTCGTCGTTATTGTCGTTACTGTTGCGCTGGCTGTTACTTGCATATACAAGTTTCCAAATTTTTGTCGATGAGTCGCCCTGTCGTCCCTTCTTTTTTCCGTGCACTCGTCCTAACTGAAAATTTTACTATCGTACGCCCCTATCGTTACATACGCGCGTTATCGGTCGAACAAGGACGAAAGGTAGTATCAGGATAACACGTATGCGCGGAGAGGAATTGAACTCTCACGGTGTTGTACGCGCGCACAACTTCGGAAGTGTGCTACCTACTCTTTCGGCTTCGCACGCGACGACGACGACGCACACGTATACGCGTCTCGGAGGATCGTACTCCCTCTCCCTCTCTTTTCTCCCCTCCTTTTTCTCCCCATCTCTCACGCTCTCTCTCTCCCTTCCTTTTACTTTCTCTGTCGTTCTCATCGCAATACGTCGTCTCCGTTGAACTCTCTCTCGATCGTGCAAAGAACGTGGAGGTTGCGCGCGCAACTATTTGTCCCGTATTCCAGGGCCGTACGATGCCATTCAAGTGCAACAGAGTGTGAGTCAAATATAACGGGTAAGGAGGTTCTTAAATGAATACAGTGTCTAATTGCTAAGGGTTTTTTTTTTAATTTCATTCATTCATTCATTCATTCATTCATTCATTCATTCATTCATTATATATTGGATTGAATAGATATATCTTTTTATTTTTTATTAATAAAGGATATCGATTTGAATTATAATTTATTACCTAAAGCTCTCTCTAGGAAATACGAATATCCGATGATTTTTCATACTTGTGATTTCACCGATAAAGTATTATGCGCTCTTATAGATTATACGCGCATTAGACTAAAATCTTTTTAGCTTCTAAAAAGATTTTCTTTAAAATTCAACATATATAATAAGCATAAAAAGGTAGTTATTACTTCTTATTATATTTTATTTACAGCTCATTTTTATTTCTATCTATCATATTTTTATGAATATCTACCTTTTTATTACAAAAAAAAAAAAAAACGTATGGTAAATTTATTTATTACGGATTGATATGGCCAAATGAGTAATGATAATATTTTTTAATAATTAATATTAAGTCGATTGTTCGTTTTTTCATAAAAATCAATATAAAAAAAAAATATTAATATAAAAAAAAAAAAAAAGAAAAAAAAAATTCAAAGTGAGGTATATAAAATTAAACATAGTTTATAAGCATTGGAAATGAAACGTGATAAATAGAATCCATAGAAAAATATTTGCATCGTATACAATCGTGTTCCTTGTAATATTAAGAGTAAATATCTGTCTATCGTTGATACGGCCCTGATTGCATCTCTGCATCTTATTGGACGTGGACTGGTGCATATACGAGCAATGTCCTGTGGCGTGCACACACCGTTGAAATCTATCGGCGCGTGTGTTCGCTAAAGAGTGGGAGAATCCGATTATAGCCGAACATTACCGGATGTGCCCGACACGAAATAGTCGACAATTGACGAGGCGTCGAGAAACCCAGAAGGGAGGAGACAAGCTATTCTCTTGGGTGTACTGCTTCCCCTTTTTCAACTTTAACCTGAATAATTATTCTTTAGCTTATCTATAGCATAAGTATTAAGCGTAATGAAAGCAAATACAATATAATATGAATAAAGTTTAATAAAACGAATGCTGAATATTATTTAGAACCTTTTCACATTATGTCATTATGTAATAGACTGATGAGATCTCTTATCGTCATCCGGTATAACATTGATTAAAAAATAATTTTTATTTTTGGTAATAATACTTTTATAGAAATAGAAATAAACTATTTATTTAATCATTTATATACCCATAATATAATATAATTTTTATGTATATATATATATATATTTTTTTTTTTATATATATACTTCAAGTATAAAAAATCTTTATATAAAAAATATTATGGTTATATATAATATTTATAATTCTAAATCTTAAGATGCATGTAGATAATTCGGATGGAACATATTTATTAATATAAAATATTTATTATTTTTAATTACAGAGATGGATGGTCCAGGCACGATTTCATGGGATGAATTTCTTGCAAATGCTGAAAATTTTATCATAGTCTCTGATCAGATTTCTGATGGATGGCAATTGTGTGGAAACAAAGTAATTATATTTAATTAATTAATATATATATGGAAAATATACCTTTATTCTTATAAATAATTAATAGTATAATATAATAATATATCGTGTTATTGTGTATCAATATATAGTAAAACATGTTTATTATAACAACTTTTTATTATTTATAGAAAAACTAAATTAGTTGAATGATTACAGATATATCACAGGTGAAATAGTATTTTTATAAGTTTTTTTCTGTAATTACTCCATTCGGTAAAACAGAACATGGTCGATAAAATGTGAAAATTATAATTTAAAGCATTGTAAATAATTATTATAGTTATTGTACAATAATATTTTTATATGCTACAAGATAAATATCAAATTTAAAAAATAAATAATTTTTATTAAAATTATTAATAAAATTCTGTTTTATCAACTATGATTTCAGTCGTAACAAGAACGTTGCGCACTCTCTCACATAATCAATGAACTATATGGAAGATACCGACTAAGTTTAAATTTTTTGACTTTGAAAAAAGAAATTAGATGTTTCATTTTTCTTTTTTTAATACTAATTTACTTCAGAATATAATTTACTATTGCTTTTTATAATAATATTTATTAATATAAGAATATTTATTTTTTATAGAAAATTCCTGCGGAAGCATACTTAGTACGACAAAAAAAGCATTTTATTTTAAACGAAATGAACACAGAAAATTCTTCAACAATTGAGAATTGGAGTGAAAAACTTTGTGAAGATCCTTACGAAGCTTCATTTAAAAACGAAAGGCCTTTGATTATAGAACATCACATTTTATGGTCTATGAGCTATAGCGTGCCAGTACTTTATTTTAATGGATGGAAATCAGGTGATCTAAATTGCAATTAATCTAGGATCATTAAGCTCTTCTTTTTCGATATAATTTGGCGAAGAGAGATACATGTATATATTTTCAGCATTGAAATAATGAATAGTAAAATGACTCAATCTACTTATTTACATAATTTGAAAGATTTAACAATTGTTTATATGACGCGTTTCTCATTCACATTGATTTTGTTTCTCAAAAAAAAATTAAATATATCGATAAAATTTTGGAATATTCATCTTTCTAGTACAATTTAAAAATCATCAAGTGTTAGTGGCATTAAGAAAAAAATTAATGTAAGTTTCATACCTTATCATGAAGATCAGATAAAACTACTTCAAAATAGAAATACGGGAGAAATTCTATTGTAGCGTGAGGTTTTATCGTCACTAGACCTTAATCCGTGAAAAAGACGATTGTAATACCGCATTGTTCCTTCTATTGTCGGCTTCTTTCGACTATCGGTGAAGAAGTAGATAACGTTGAATATATGCCGTTGCTGAAGGGCGAGAATTAGGAAACAAAAGGGTGATATCATTGTTAAAAAAAAAAAAAAAAAAAAAAAAAAAGAAAAGAAATTCTTTGATTTATAATTCAGCGAATATTAAAATACAATTCCGTTTTGTGAAATTTGTATGAAATGTGGCGATATTTAAAAACTAGATCACCGTCTCATTATCTATAGGATTGATCGAAAGTTCTGTACTAAAAAATAAAATAATGAATGACCTTGCAAAATATTACTTTAGACTATTTGCTTAATCGATCGATAATTACTAGTTGAAAGTAGAGTACGACAATTGTTTTAGAATTTTTTATTGTCCACAGATTTTCCAGGGATCAATCGAATAAGTGTCGAAGAAGCTCAAGGACTTATTAATGGTTCCACTTTAAATTACTCGGAGTTGTCGCAGGCGATTCATCCAATTCTCGGTACACCGTACCTGCAGTTACATCCATGCATGTCGCACGAGCTTCTACAATACACACATAAGAGGTGAGGGAGGAAGAGCCAAATAAAAAGGGATTGACATACGACCTTGTTTCGTTTTTCTCACAAAATACTTCGCAGTTGAATACGATCTACACTTAATTCTCGAATTAACCGGTTATTTGATATTACGTTTTAGCAAGAACAAATTGATTAGCTGGTTAAGCTTCGTTGCACCGGCGGCTCTACGCCTTGATATAAAGCAAGAGTATCACAAATTGACGTTGTAAACAATAAAAGATGCACGCAAATCAACATCAAAATGATTACTAGAAATTGCAGAATGGACGATACCGTATCAACTTGCATTTTTACACTTCTAACGTGACTTATAACAATATCCATTGTTATAAGTTAATTTGATGTAAAAAGAAAAGAGAGAAAATTATTATACGAGGATAATAATTTTTCATGAAGAAGATAACAACGTTCATTGTTATCTTAAATTCTATTACGTAAGTAGAAAGTATCAATTTGCATTATACTGATTAATTTCTTATAAAGATAAGAAAAATGTGAGAGAACTATGTAACTTCAATTGCAACTTCTCAGGTATACATAAATTATATACATAAACGATAATACTAAAATATTATAAATGGAAAAATGAAAATAGTTTTTTTTTTTTTTTTTTTTTTCTCTAATGTGAAACATTATTCTATCGTTCGTCTTATTTACGAAAGATCACGCGAAAGTCGAAAGGGAGAGATTCGTAGGATCGAGTCGACCATCACCACCTCCCACCACTTTCCGCGCGCTTTTCGAACTCGCGGATCGAACCTCGAGCTCGAACGAAGGCGCTGCACAGTCTCGCGATCGTCATCGCGTAGAAACGTGATTCTCGTTTACGATAGTTACCACCACGACTTTGTTTCACTGTTGGCTCGCGTCTGATAACGTGACAACTGCTGTGTTGTTGTGAATATAAAATGCCATAATTGTGAATTTTACTTTTTTCCTTCATCATATACCCGTAAGAACGAATCTTTTTTTCTTTCGCAAACGTTGATTTTTTCAACCTGTTTAACGAGAAAACAACAAATTTAAAGAAGTACTTTCGTTGTGTAACTAAATTTATTATCAACTCGTAAAGAAATCGGAACGATCGTATTTGACGTACATGCGTACACATATATTTTCACGTTATTAACAAATTGTTAAGTTGGAAGTCGATAAAAAAAAAAAAAAAAGAAAAAGTAAAAAAAAACAATCATTGGCACGCAACCAATACCTTAACATCGTTTGTCCTATCTTTACTATTTTATCATTTAGATTTCTACTTCCACTTGCTTCCGTCATTATCAAACAGTTTTAATTCTTTCTAGGACATTCTAATATTCATCCGAAGAATTGTTCACAATTTTTTCTTTCCTACGACGAACCTGAAACATTTCTAAAAGATTGCGAATCTACTTGTTGCATCAAACTTGCCAAGTACTCGATGAAATTCAAGCTGGAAGAATGCAATTTCTTCGGAGACACATTTTTGGCACATTCACGAACGATCTTTTTTCATCGTAAAATTAAAATTATTCTGTAATAATTATTCTTTCGATGATGCAACTGGTTACCGACTAGAACGATTGATCTTTAAGAGGAGGAGGGGGAGGAAGAAAAACATGTAACTGGTAACGCGGGTTTTTTTTTTTTCTTTTTCTTCTTTTTCTTGAAGCATTATAATTCCGTTCGAGAAATTAATATATTGACGGAGATTCTCGACATCGAGCATACAGGACAGGGAGAAAGAATTTAAGATTATTAAGTATTCAGATTTGAAGAGTACATATGTCTCTACGAATACACGATCACGGACTACTCTTCGTGATGACCTATCAACGCTGTACTTCGCGCGCTAGCCTTTGTTCATTAATTCCCCACGTACTTACGTTTGTAAACGCGTATTCGACCATATAGTAGACTTATTCGTCCATTTGTAATAATCATTGACTCGTAGTACTCTTCATTCTTCTTTTTTTCTTTCTTTTTTTCTGTTTTTCTTTATTTTTGTTTTTATTTTCGTTTTCTACTCATTTTTATTTCCATCTTTCTCAGCAGTCTCTCTCTCTCTCTCTCTCTCTCTCTCTCTCTCTCTCTCTCTCTCTCTCTCTCGTTATACCTTTGATATACGACACACGAGAGCATCATCGATGCAGCTCTCTTGTCGGGGATTAATTAAATGCCGTGCGAAATAATTCCCCCGCGTGATATACGAGCGTTATCATCAAGGAATATAACAGTTGCTACGATCTATCCTCTTGCGATCTTATGTAACGCAGTTTTCTTTGATTTTGTTTTTCTTTTTCCTTTTTTTTTTTCTTCCTTTTTTTCCTTTCTCTCTCTCTCTCTCTCTCTCTCTCTTTCTCTGTCTCTGTCTATTAACGTCATTTATGATGAACGCCATTAATGTTTTTAAGTATAGATCCGAAAGAAAGAGAAAGAGAGAAGATAAGAAGATCAATCATCGACAATATTTTCATTATTATGTGAAATGAAAAGGTTATCGTTTTTATCAAAATGAAGCGATAAGAAATAATTGTACATAAAGAAAAAAAAAATCTATATATATATATATATATATATATATATATATATATATATATAACTCTTGTTTACATATGATAATTTTTTAAAAAATGCATCCGACAAGATTTTTCTGTTTTATGAATTAGTTAAAAATTCTCGATAATTGATTGAAAAAATTTATTACTCTTTTTTGAGGCTTTTTAGGCCAATTTTTCTTTTCAAATTGTAAAGCTGCAAAACCCTTGGTAACAAAAAACAAAAAGAGTAATTGATTTTTAAAATCACTTTGAGAACTTTTGACTCATCTTATATACCTATATATATTTATATAAATATATATATATATACATACATATATATATATATGGCAATTTATATTGGATTAATAAAATGTTTCGATAACGTGTGTAGGATCGTGAGAAAGTTTAATAAATAACGGGCATTAACGGATCGGTGGAGATTTAAATAGTTTAAAATTTTTAACAAGCGTTCCGACAAAAAAGGACGTACTTCCTCGGACTAATCGGATCTACAAGAGAGTCAAGAGATAATAGATTCAAATTGCATCACTGTCCCGGTAAGAGGGACCCGTCGTCGGTTATCTCTCTTTCTCTCTCTCTCTCTTTCTCTCTCTCTTTCTCTTTCTCTCTCTCTCTCTCTCTCTCTCTCTCTCTCTCTCTGGTAAATATATAACTCAATGAAAAGTAGGAGTAGTAACAATCAAGATGGCAAAGCCTTGACCCGCTTTCCGTGACCGGCTCTGTTTCATAGTTCGGTTGGTCATCTTCGATGAGCTGCTACGTTTCATTATTCTTAGTTAATTTTCACGCTTATCGTGGAAGATGAGAGTACGATTGAATGATAGAAGAAATATTCCAAGATTATGGTTGTGAATTAAAAAATATCATAAGTTAGAAAGTCGATTATTCCGAAACAATTAAAGGACAAACGATGACAATCCTTATTGGAAAGAAAAAAGAAGAAAAAAAAAAAAAAAAGAAAAAAAAGAAAATCAAAAAAAAATAAAAGAAATATAATTTATCATCGTTAGAAGTAGTCAAATCATTTGTCCTATCAAATCGTAGATAAGAATATATCAATCAATTGTCAGAATTCTCAGTCCATCCATCGTGAACGTACAAATAATCTAATTTTCTAATCTCTAATATCTACCCGTCATCTAGTCATTCTGCTCTTTCAGATCACAAAAGGAAGGAGGAAGAGCCTGTAATTTCGCAAAGAGATCATTCGAGATAGTCTCTTTGAACGAACGTTTGCTGTTACCGTTTGCCTAGTGGTCGATCATCGGCTCGTTGATCGACGCGTTGATCCGGCTCCCTAGGTGGGAAGTTCAAAGCGGAAGAAGAAGTTGGGGGAGAGAGAGAAAGAGAGAGAGACAGAGAGAGAGAGAAAGAGAGAGAGAGAGCAGAGAGAGAGAGAGAGAGAGAGAGAGAGAGAGAGATAGAGAAATCGGAAGAGGAGAATCTCGAGTTCCCCGCGTGTTCATCGACGGTGATGTGGTGTTTAACCCCGTTAGAATCCAGCGGATCGTGAACAGATCGAGAGCAGCCGAACAATAGAGCCGCTCACCACCGGTGCGATATTTCTCGATGGGTTGCTCGTAGCCCGTGATCGCCTGCGCGTATTTGTCTGGTGTCTATATTGCATCACTACTACGACGACGACGACGACGACGACGACCAAGAGGAGGAAAGAGGAGGAGGAGGAGGAGGAGGAGGTGGAGGTGGAGGAGGAGGCGGAGGTGGAGGAGGAGGAGGAGGTGGAGAAGGAGGGAAGAGAGGATAGGTCGTAGCGGCAGGAAGAGATCGTCGTTATAGGGGGAGATCGCCATAGCTGATCGTACCACCCAAGGTGGCACAGATTGAGAGGTCCCATCAGCGTAACATCCTCTCGGCGATTCGAAGCATTTCGCGAACCACATCTCGTTCCTCGCCTTGATATCACCTTTTCTATTTCTCTTATTTCTCTCTCTCTCTCTCTCTCTTTCTCTCTTTTTCTCTCTCTTTCTCCTTCTCCTTCTTTCTTTCTTTCTTTCTTTCTTTCTCTATCTCTTTTCTTTTCTCTCTTTGTCTATCCCTTTTTTTTTAAATATATCTTTATTTTCCTCTTTCTCTCTCTCTCTCTCTCTCCCCCTCTCTCTCTCTCTCTCTTTCTTTCTCTCTTTTTCCTGATCTAAAGCAAAGGACTCCGTGAACATTCGGAAGTAACAATTATTGGACACGCACAAGAGAAGAGTAGAAATTTGCAACAAGGAGAACACCCATCTACTCCTCTTCCTCCTCTTCTTCCTCTTCCCTTATTCCTCTCTTCTTCCTACTCACTCCATTTCGTTCTTCTCGTCGAGTAGCATCACGCATCGGACACTTCCGGCTTTGCGGAAGCAACGCTCCATGTGAACGACTGACGGCGATCGCCTCACCTCGCGACTCAACTCATTCATCGAACAACGATTTTGTCATGGAGACCGCTACCGAACTGTACGTATACGTTTCTTTTCTTTTCTTTCTTGTTTTTTATTTTATCTCCATCTTTCTTGTTTTTTTTTTTTCTTTTTTTATTAATCCACAGAATATATATTTATTATTCTTTTTCATTCTTTTCATCTTTATTTATTCTTTTTTTTTGCCTTTTTTATCGGCTTTATTGTGCACGTGCTTGATGCTTTTTAAAAATACCTCTTCAAATATAATACTCATTCGTTCTTTGTAGAAATATTTTATTCATTTCTCTCACTCCTTCTTAGAAAATAGAAATATTACACAATTCCAAAACACGTGTAGCGCCGCACGGAGCGAAGAAATTGCATTGCTTTCTTTCTCCTTCTCTTCTTTTCCTTTTTCTTATCTGATATTTAAATTATAAAACACATTCTCAAATAAATGATTAAAAATAAAAAAAAAATAAAAGAAATAAAAAAAAGAGAAATAAAATAAAAGAAAAGAAAGTGTATTAACGACATTTATATCATTTAAATCGAAAAAAGGATGCAAGGATAATTACATATATATATATATTCCTTACGTGTTACGTATATATCTATTCCTTATGTCGGCATAACACGCTCCCTTTTTTTTCTTCTTCTTCTTCTTCTCTTTTCTTTATTTACTTTTTCTTTTTTTCCTTTCCTCTCGAGAAATCATTATATAAAACGTCGAGCTCCTTTGAGACTCGTCCCTCCTAAAAAAATTTTTTCTCTCCTAAATGAATTTCATAAATCAAAAAGGAAATCTATCCTTTCGTTAGATTCTTTGATCTATTGGCTATGCTGATTATATAACGGAATGACGAATGTTATAAAAGGAAAAGTTAATCGTTAATGTTATTCAAATGGCAACATGCTCTTAATCGATAACGTAACTGGATCCTAACGTCAATCGACAGCCAAATTTCGTAATACTACGTCGACTATACGTAATATATAAATATATAATATATACTTTACATTCGATTAAAGAAACGAAAAATACATGAATTAATCGTTGATTACCCGTTTAATTTAAATGCGAAACGTTTCTATCTATAGTTAGCGATTTTTTATGCTCAATCAAGTATAAACAGTTAGATAGGATAATCGTCATTTTTATTAACGAAGAACTCTGTAAATTTTCTAATTTCACATTTTTAATCCCATTATACGGTTCTTTAAATACAAGTTCTTAATTTTACGCGATCGAATCATATCTATATTTTTCTTGTGATTGTTCAATTTGTATTATTTCATTTGGATCTGATAAAACATTTATCTTTTTTCCTTCTCTCTCTCTCTCTCTTTCTCTCTCTCTCTCTCTCTCTCTCTCTCTCTCTCTCTCTCTCTCTCTCTTTTTGGATATATTTTGGCACGTAACTTTGAAACATTATTATTAATATTCGTATAGAGGCAATAAAAGAAAAATTGCATTGCGCATATTCATGCAAGTTGAGCGCGAATTATGACACGCGTGTAGTTTAATTTTTAGTGATCTCTGTAATAAACTTGTAACTATATCTCGTTATATAGGTTTAGCTATGATACATATAAAATGTAATGTGCATAACCGAACTTGATCCTAGTGGCCTGCGCTATGTCATAGTACGCAAATAAATGCGGAGATGTTCGTTTGAATTTCTTTTTTACATAACATATTTCGACACGTTAAATAGCACATATAAATTCGATTAGCCTGATGTCTCGTCGCATATTTAAAACTATTTCACTTTTTTTTTTCTTTTTTAATTATTCGATGTAAAACAATTCTTTCTTCCTGTTTTTGACGTAATAAAATTTTATTTATTATGTCAAATGAAATGGAAAGTAACGAATCGAAGTGATCTTATCCAATGTCCTTGATTTCAATTTCAATCTTTACAAGTTGAAAAACATTAAAATGAAACATCGCGCATGAATTATTTCAAATCAAATTATTTATTGTACGTGTAATCGCTTTGAAAAAATATGTTGAACAGCCATGAAAATTGATCGTCCTTATCGTTACTTCAAACACGTACGTTTTACGATTAAATTCATAGAACAAAACGAAGGAGGAAAGTTAACAACGAAAGAGAGCACGAAGAATTACGATAAATACCTATTCAAAATGACCACCTTCGAGTAGAATATACAAATGCGGCCTTGAACGCCCATAAGCGTCCACGCATCAATAACGATGTATCTCGCATGTCCGTATACTCAGCGTTGTTAGGACGGGATAAGCATCTTTAAATTGAAACACAAATTTATAAATGTCAACGTTGAATTAAGCTATTTTATTTTTTCGTTTTATATATTTTGACCATTCAACAGATACTTCATTTTTAAAACGTGATAATAGTTTGCGTGTCGATGTACCAAGATAAAAATAAAGTTCTACGCCAAGATTTGGCAGGTCTTGTTTGCCTTGGCGTATCGCTTCGATTGCCTGGCAATTCGTCCGGTTTGGCTGGTTTTCTGGCTTGACTAATGTCTTTCTTAACTTTACAAATGTAAATGTACTTGTGTAATTTAACAGACAGTCTCTTTCACTTTTTTCCTTTATATACACTTAGGGACCTTAAGTATTCGTAGAGTAGAAATATGACAATATCGTAAATCCTCTCTCATCAACTCTATATACAGGGTGTTTCGTAACAAGTGGGATCTATTTCATCGGTAAACAGTAGATACTACTAAAGCAATGAAACAAGTTGATATAAACATGTGACTCATTTGATCTTGTTTCTGATTTATAATTCAGTTTGTATTTCAGTAACATGGAATTCTTTATCGTATATACGTATATATATGTATATATATATATATATATATATATATATGTATTTCATTTTTCCTTTAGTTAGTTAATTAATTAGCGAGAAAAGTCCTAGCTCAGGGTCTCTCTCATCTTAACCAAACGGTTTTGCGTTTAACATGGAGGGGTTCCATTGATCCTTTCTCAGCTTTCACGGGTATTCACCGATAGTAGATGAGAGCTTGTTGCACATAGTATAGATACTATACGGTCCCTCTGTCATTAATACGTGTCACGAGACAGTAATTTAACACGCACGCATACACGTGTAAGCGATCAATCGCTCGCGACCATGTCGTCACGTCCTGTTTTGTGGTTGCACGCATGGTCCAAGCTCGTATCAAGGCAGATTCATAAACGTTTCAATCGATAGAAATTACGACGTCTCTAAAACTCCCAATTTTTATATTTTTATCTTATAGGGATCATATATAACATAGATATACTAATGATTTTCGTTGTTTCATTTTGTTTGATGAAAGAATCATCAATCGTATGATTCTTCTTCTTTTTTTTTTCTTTTTATTATTATTATTATTATTTTTTTTTTTGTTCTTATTGAAAGAATAAGAGTGATGTGCTATTACACGGATGACATCTGTGTGCCCGTTTATTCGTACGTATGCCACCTACGCGCAATAAATGTCACCCATGGCCCGGACGACGTTTGTTCTATATGCGTTCTATATTGGTTCTTTGCGGAAGCAAGAATATTCTAAGTCAAATATTATTGCCTTGATCATTGGCAATGGGGAATGAGCTTATGTGAATATACAGACAGTATAGATATATAGAATATACAAATGTATATGTTATAAACTTCGCAAAAGATAAAATGATCCATTATAAAAATAGATAATGTTCGATTATAATAACGCACATGTGACGTTATTAAACTCGATTATCAACATTGAAAAATTTTATAAAAATTTTCTCTTTCAAAAGGCTTTCCTATATATATATTTATCAACCGTTGATATATATACATATAAGAAATACATCACACATTATATCGAAGAAATGTATTACGCAAAGATAAGAAATACCACAGAAAAATACAACGATGCGCAATCGTCTATTAATGAGCAAAAGATTTCTTTCTCGTTTCATAAGCTATACATCTCGTTTCGCGTACGACCTCGAAGAAACGCAAATCACTCGACTTATGTGATTTAACGACTACGACGACGACAACGATGGCGACGACGATGATGATGTCGATGACGACTCGATATAAAATATGCTCTTTTTATGGAGTTTGAGATAAACCTATACTATTTCGTAAACGAGAAAATCAAAGAAACTGAAGAGACGTGGATATCCGGTTCAATCCGTTAAAGATTTCTATATTATCTTTAATTTACTCGCATTTAAAAGGAAATCCAAAGACTGAATAATTATATGTTAAATCCAATGCACACTTAATTTCGACGCGTTCCGTTTGTTACGCTCATATCAAACGCGTGGCCATTATACATCGTCAGGTTTGATTTGATCAATCAATGAACTCTTCATCTCTATCTCTCTTTCTCTTTCTCTATTTTACTGCTTGCTATTCAAATTGATCATGGCATGATTTAATCAACATATAGTCTATTATCGAACATATCGAATTGTTATTATCAAGTACTACAGCTTATTAAATGCTATAGAATTTACAATAAAATTTGATACTCCAAATAATTTTATTATGATTTGAACTTGAATTTGAAACTCTTTTAACTGACAATAAACTAATTCGCAGGCAAACCTTTTCACTAATAGATAATAATTATATCATGGAAGAGTCTTAATATATTGTATTAAGACCCTTCCAATAATATTTAATTGGTATAACGATATGACTATACAATATTTAATTGACAATAAACTACCCCATCCTTTTAGGCAAACCTTTTCATTAATGACTAATAATTATATCGTAGAAAATTACAATGGTAATTTTTTCCTACTTGACAAAAGAATTACTTTTTCTATATAGTTGTATTTATATATTTTGTAATTTAATATAGATAAATTTTTTATTATAGATCTCCTTTGTCTGGTCCGGAAAAGCAAGGTAGGGTAGTTGAAAGGACCTCCTATTATCCGCAAGAGCCAGGTAAAAGGCCACAAACAAGGAAGGAAAAAATGCAATCATGTTTGAGGCACAATGCCTTGACCATACTAACCGTCGCTGGCGTAGTCGGTGGTATTGTCTTAGGAATAATCCTAAGGAATTCCCGAAGCGATAGATATACAAATCGTGAGATTATGTATATCAATTATGCCGGCGATCTATTTCTAAGAATGCTCAAGAGTTTAATTCTGCCGCTCATCATGTCAAGTTTGATCTCAGCTATTGGATCCTTGGACTTATCTCTCAGTGGCAAAATCGGTGCACGTGCTATTTCCTATTACATGGTCACAACGATTAGTGCGGTTATACTCGGTTGGTACAAACCTCTTTTATCAACTTTATTTTAATATATTCCTCGGTTAATTATAATGTACTTTATTTTTAGGTATAATTTTGGTCATATCTATTCAACCAGGTGTAGGTAGCTCTGCTAATTACGAAGAAAAAGTTCTTTCACAAAATTCATCAACCGTTGATACGCTTTTAGATTTAGTTAGGAACATGTTCCCTCCGAATCTGGTGCAAGCATGTATTTCTCAAATGCGTACAGTAGTCAAAAAACCCGTGAACGGCGATCAAGGTAAAATATAGTTACGCATGTCCTTTAATACTTATTATTATGCAAATCTTTTGTTACCTCTGTTCCTTTTTTTTTTTTTCGTTTTGTATAGACGATATGGATAACTGGGATTTCACCGAAAAGGATATTCCTGGTATGAATATTCTCGGTTTAGTCGTTTTCTCAACCGTATTGGGTATTACTCTAGGTAAAATGAGTCAAGAAGGGAAACCACTTTTGAACTTTTTCGAATCTTTATCAAGTGCCATGATGTTAATCACCAATTGGGTAATTTGGTAAGAATCTTTTGCCAAATACAAAATCTTGATAATTTACTAGGACAAAGAAATTTTCATTGATGTTTTATCAGGTTGTCGCCAATCGGTATACTTTTTTTGGTGGCTGCAAAAATCGTAGAAATGGAATCATTGGAACAAATAGTCGCACAACTTGGCATGTATTTCCTAACGGTTCTAATTGGCCTTTGCATTCACGGTTTCATCATACTACCTGGATTGTATTTTGTGGTAACAAAAAAGAATCCCTACCGTTATCTATCCAATATGGCACAGGCATTGGTCACTGCATTTGGTACATCATCGAGTTCGGCGACATTACCAGTTGCCATAAATTGTCTCGAAGAAAGAAACGGTGTCGATCCACGAATAACCAGATTTGTACTACCGATAGGAGCTACAATAAATATGGACGGTACTGCTTTGTACGAAGCAGTAGCCGCAATTTTTATAGCGCAAGTTCGCGAAGTCAGCCTCACTTTTGGACAATTAGTGGCGATCAGGTAAAATCTTGTAATTTCTTTTTTTTTTTCCTTATATGTTAATATCTTCAAAGAAATTTACATATATGTACATTTTATGTGGCTTACCACACACACACACACACACAAAATATCATATAGTAATTATAATAATTAAAAGAGAAAGAAAAAAAACATCTCTTTTGACTTCATGGACTTTTTCAGTATTACTGCAACTGCCGCAAGTATCGGAGCAGCTGGGATCCCGCAGGCGGGATTAGTTACTATGGTGATGGTTTTAGACACAGTACATCTTCCATCGAATGATGTCTTCCTTATTCTTGCGGTTGATTGGCTATTGTAAGTGGATTTTTCTTCATAGTTTTTCGATGAAAGAAATGGTCTTTAAAAAAAATATTCTCTGGCGATAAATAAAAATTTTTTGTAATTTTTAGGGATCGCTGTAGGACGACAGTAAATGTTATGGGAGATTCCCTTGGCGCAGGAATCGTTAATCATTTAAGTAAAAATGAATTAACAGCATTACCACAACATAGACAAACTCAAAATGGAGCAGACCATTCAATATCGATATGAAATGTGTAAGTGTGTTAACAGTTCGAATACAATAATGCCCTAGTAGCATTTATTGGTAATTGTTTTGCGATCTAATATAGTTGTTTATTAAATTATACAACAATTCCAACGATTTTTCTGTTAAAATAAAATAAAGAAACGTGATTAATTGGCTCACTGCACAATTCCTACGTGCAAATAATTATTAATAAATAATAAATAAAAAATTGTAACGAATATATATATATATATATATATATTATATCGTAACGATTATATAAAAATCACGATTATTGTGTGCGTTCAGTAAAATACTGCCTATCTATTGGATCTAGTTATTTTAAATGTGTTCTCTCTTTTATGTAACATCGATATATGTTTATATCGAAAATTGTAATAACATTAATAATAGTCGCGATTAATTAATAGTAGAATCGTCATTATATGGCCATTTACGTTTTGGATTTAGCGTTAGATATAATAGCAATATGATAACGACAATAATCGCGGTAATACTCGTTTATTCAATTGCTCTATAATGCTCTATAATCTACTTGTCTGATAATAATATAAAGCATATTATTTTGAATCAAATATATTGATTATGGTTCTAACATTATTTTAATTAAGTTAGGATATTTATGTAAAAAATATTATATACATTTACTGAGTGGCAAAGATAGTAGAAGGTTTTCTATACAATTTCAACAAAAAATTTTAAAAAACTATATAGATAAACTTTTAATTGCAGCATTTCTTGATCCTTTATTATTTATTATAGTACTAAAGCATATAAACGTACTCATTACGTATGTAACAATTTTAATTTAGAGCAGTATTTTTGTAATATGATGATAAATAGTTGCAAATCCATACATACGTGCATATATATATATATATATATATATATATATATGCACGTGCGTACGCTTTAATATAATATGTTGATTTTACCAGATTTAATTATGAGAACTAATGTCCATTCCAATAATGTTAAAATTTATAGTAATAATATATGTAATTATCGGACATTACACATAAATATATTGAACGTATCCAAGTGATAAAGATATTGCAATTAAATGATGATGCTTGAAAAATATTTATAGAAAAAATTCATTGGTGTTACATTTTATAAATATTGTGTTTCTATTTTACGTTATATGTATTCAGTTTTATTAAAAAAATTTAAACAAATACTAGAAATATATTTTTATATTGATTCTATATAGTCATTGATAAAGATTACAAATAATGTGTGATATAGTTTTATCATTTAATTGCATAGCATTTTGTTTATAAGAGAATAATACAAACGCTAACCAGTGATCTAAGAAATTTCTTTTTATTTGTTTTATCATTTACCTTTTGGTGATCTTATTTATTGCATTTCAATTATATAATCAAAATTATACCTTTTTCTTATCTTTTAGCCACTATTGTGAATATTTAAGAAAAATATCAAAATACAGTAGGACTTTCATTAAGCAAGGTTTAATTTTATGGCTTTTTATCTATCTAAGCTTTTATCATTTGAGATACATAGTTAAGTCGTATATGTGAAAAATACTTTTATAATATACAATAGGTAGTTTCAACTTATTCAATATTGATTCATCTTGATAACCTATTTAATTTATGTCCTACTGTAGTTATGATAATATAAATATTTATTTATAAATAATATAAACGATTAGAAAAAATAATATCGGTGCCATTAAATATTACTAACACTACTTTTAATGAACTCTATTGTGTTCATCATTTTTTTGTTATGTTCAAAACTATACAAGAAATGGACCGTTTAAAGATAACATTAATCAATAGTTTTTAATTAATTGTAACAAATATCTAAAACAATTAATGTATAATGTAATTTATAATTCACATCTCTGTATAAAAATAGGATCTGCACCTTTACTTATAAACATGCCATAGATGCAAAACTAAAGATTATGTACAGTCATCTCTATAAATAAACAATTGTTGTGCTTACATGCAAATTAGTATAATAACAGTCTCTATCATATTAAGAAATTAATATTTTTAATATTTACATTCATCCATATGAATATTTATAATTATTTTTCTTTTTTTCTTTTTTTTTTTCATTTAAAGTATATTATAGTAAGTTATTACAAGGTCATTTGGAATATTTACGTGCAAAATCTTACCTTTAATTATCAATAAATTGATTTCATGTACATTGTATGTATATAGTAAATTTTCATTCGAAAAAATAATAGCCTCAGGAGTTTAAAATACTACTTCTGCTTACGAAAGTACCGTGTTTTGATTCTATTAAATACTCTATTTACAAAATCACAGATCGTATCTTTGTAATATCTAGATAGATATACATTGTGTTACGTATTACTTACTTCAGCCAATCACATCGTAGTTTCCAACTTTAGAAATAATTAGCAGGAATATCCGTCGAAGTTAATCGAAAGTAAAATTTGAAATGTTATCTAATGCAAATATAAATAATCGAACTTACATAATGAAGAATATAAAATAACTTTACAATTATTACTTTTTTAATATTCCTGCTATAATATACGTTTTGCAATGTTTTATAAATTTCTCCTTTTTAATATTTGTAACGGTTGGTATCTTTTAATCCACGTAAGAAATACATGTCCAATCATAATCAATGTTTAAAGTTACGCAATAGGTGAAGATTTGATTCACCAATAGAATCGTTTGTAGCGTATGCTGATAAGAACGTTATTGGCGCGTCCGAAACTATGTATGACTAAGAGGTAGAACAGTTTCCTTATTGGTTATAATATCGAAAGAGAAAAATGAAACGCAATAAAAAAATCAAAGAACACATTTCTCTTTTCTTTTCGAAGATCATTGCCTTCTTGGCGTTACATTCAAAGGAAAAAGACAAAGGACGTAGTCGCCGCACGAAAAATTGTCCTGACCAAAGGTTTGCTTCGGTTTGCCACACTGTAATAAGAGAAAAGCATCGGCAGCAGCCGCCCCGGTTCGGGCGTTGCGCGAACAAACCTCTGATTTCATTGGTCCGTTATACCGAAGGCCACATCCGGTAGAAGCACCGCAGTATTGGTCGAAGCCCGCTTCGACAACGACGACGGCAAACTCGAGTGAATTCGTACACATTGCCGATAAATATCTATTGTTATATTACGTCCGACGTTCGTGAGATTTGTCGACGAATAATTTCAAAAGAAAGGGAAAAAAGGTCGCAGCCGTTTCCTGAGCGACGGACTCGGAATGAAAGAGCAACGAGCGATGCGAGGAGCCACGATTACGAGCACACACGCGCGTCGCCACTAACGAAAACGGGTGAGGGATTATTGTGCTGTTTGGGTGTGACATCAAGGATTACGTTTAATATATTTCTACAAAGTTCAAAGTTGCTACTGGAGTGTGTGAAGAGCAGTGTCGTGGTCGCACAGTGCCCTATGCGTGACGGTTATCCGCTTCGTCTCGAATAACGCGGCCGTGCTTCGTGCATCTTTTGCCTCTTCCTTCCCTGCCTCCCGCGCGCTGAGTCTCTCTCTCTTTTTCTCACTCTCATTCTACCTCCTTCTCCCACCCCGTCCTCTTACCCATTGGTCTCTCTTTTTCCCTCTCTCTCTCTCTCTCTCTCTCTCTATCTCTCTCTCTCTCTTTCTATCTATCTATCTATCTATCTATCTATCTTCCTTCCTTTAGGTGACCGCGAGCGCGGGGAACGAGAGACGAAAGCGCGATCGTACGTAGTTGCGAAGAATCCGAAGGGGAACTTCCTCGAGGCTGCGTGTTGCTGCTCCGCCATTGCACGGTAGAGAGCGAAATTATCGCAAAAGAAATACCGCCAATTTCTTTTTGTCCTCGCGTGCTCTTTCTTCCTCTTTTTCTTTGTCTTTTTTTTTCTTCCCCCCCTTCTTTTTTTTTTTTTTTTTTTTTTTTTTTTTATATAAACTGCTTCTCCCACTTTCGTCCTTTCTTTATCTCCGTCCTTTATTCCTTCTTTCCTTCCTTTCTTCCTTCCTTTCTTTCTTCCTTCCTTCCTTCCTTCCTTCCTTCCTTCCTTCCTTCCCTTCTCGACTCGTCCGAGTTTAGATACGGTACCGTGTGCGCGTAACGTTTTGCTCACCTATCCGCGGTCTAAAACCCGAACGAGCGGGCGAGCGAGAAACGAGCGAGAGCACGTTCGATCGTCCGTTCCCGGCCCCGCTCGTTCCTCCTCGTCTCGCCTCGCCTTGCCTCACCTCACCTCACCTCGCCTTACCTCAATTCACCTCACCTCACCTCACCTCGCGTAACCCGCGCGTGCTTCGCGCGTACGTGGACGTTGTCCACTTAAGCGACAACGAAAACACGAACGGCCGATGATGACGATTACGCCGATGAAAATTATGTAGACCGTGGTCGTTACTGGTGCATTATGCGAATCGTATTTTTTTTGTGCTTTATGTGACGGAAAGTAAAGAGGTAGAGAAAAAAGGGAAGAGGGAGAGAGAGAGAGAGAGAGAGAAAGAAAGAAAGAAAGAAAGAAAGAAAGAGATCGAGCGGGAGAGAGAGAGAGAGGAGAGAGAGAGAGAGACGCGAATCTTGCGCGTCATTATGCAATAAAGAGGAGACGGTGGCGCGAGTGTGTACGGAAAAAGGATTTCTTCTTTTTTTTTTGTCGGGACCGAGGAGAAGAAGCATGCTGTCCTCCGGACGCGCGGCATGTTGTCTCTTTGTGTATTGTTCTTGAACAGCGACGTGAACGATTCTTCGATTTCGTTGTTCGAAAATTGAGAGAGAGAGAGAGAGAGAGAGAGAGAGAGAGAGAGAGAGAGATCACGTGGAAATGCGTTGGACGGCGTGGCGTGACGCCTTCTCTCTCCTCCAATGTTGATGTCGTTGTAATGCATCATCATAAAATAGCAGAAACAACGACTACGATTGTGACGACGATAGTAACGAAAACGGCGGCGGCGGCTGCGGTGGTGAAGGAGGAGGTGAAGGTGGTGTTAGTGACTGCGGTGGCGGCGGCGGCGACGTCGACTACGATTACAACTACGGTGATAGTAGTGATTGTGGTGGTAGTGCTGCTGGCAGTAGCACCGGCGGTAACATCGACGGTCGCGGCGGCGGCGGCGGCGGCGGCGGTAGTGGCGGCGGCGGCAACGGTGTCAGCGACGATTTATGAACAATCACAAATTCTTCTGACGGTCGCGAAAATACTTTCATTACATTTTTATTACCGTCGTCTTCTACTCTTTGCTTCTTTTTTTCCCCCTCTCTCTCTCTCTCTCTCTTTCTCTATTTTTTCTTCCTTTTTCCTTTTCTTCCTCTTCTTCTTCTTCTTCTTCTTTTTCTTCTTCTTCTTCTTCACAACTACAAGATATTATTCGCAAAGGACAATAATAAGTTTGTACTACGGAAAGTTTCTCTGCTCTTCGCGCGCATCCTTTTTCTTCCCATCGTAATACCATTTTATAATATATATCCAGTGTGGCAATTGACTTTTTGTTATCGCACGGCACACGTTTTTTTGCTTTAGAATATTGCAAGTGTAAGAAAACACTTTGGAGAAAGCCAATACGACGGTGCGGCGGAATATATACCATTTGTCGCTTTTTTTTTTTTTTTTTTACCTTCGATTTTGGGACGAAGATCTGAACGAGAAAGGGAGAGCAACGTGCAAAAGCTCATCATTAAAAAGCTTCATCTTTTTTACACGATCACATTGCCGTTTTTTTCTGTTTGTTCTTTACCACATTGGAATCGCCGTGTCGTAGTTTTGCTGTGAAAGATACGACGACGTCGATCGTGGAAATGGAATATAAGGCGAGTTTATTTCTCATAAGTATGAATAGAATGTGTTTATCTTTACAGAGAATTTTTACTTTTTAATGATTAAACATTGCTATCGGTTCTTCATCAATCTTCTCTTATCTTTACCAAGAGTATATTTTATATTTGGGATGTGATCTTTAGGTTTTAAAGTATAAAAAAAATATCCAGGTGTTTTTATAAGAACGTCTTAGTTGGATATTATCGATCAAAAGTTTAGAATTATAGAGTTCCCCTACTAATGTATTGCTTTATTTTTAATTAAGGTAATTCATTTTTCCTTAAGTAATCATAAATATAGTTTAGAAATGACCTAAAAATTTATGATGTAATGAAGTTTATATATTGCGATCCTTTGTTTAGATGAAAAACTCCAATGGAAACTGATCAATTTTTAACTTTTGTTTTTTTTTTTGCAGGATTCATAACATAATTTCTATGAATAGTTAATATGAAGATGATAGAATTAATCAATTGGAATATCAAGAAATACAGAGATGCACAGTATATGACTGAAGATACAGAGAAACATTAAAGAATTTTTAATTGAAGAAAACTAATGCATTAGAGAAAGAGAAAGAGAGAGAGAAAGAGAAAGAGAGAGAGAGAGAGAGAGAGAGAGAGAGAGAGAGAGAGAGAGAGAGAGAGAGAGAGAGAGAGAGAAGGAAGAAGCATTCAGTGAAATTTGTAATAAGTGGTAGAGCCAAAGATTAAAATTATAATCATGAATGAATGGGAGTAGGTGAAGTACGTGAAAAGAGCGAGCGTTGGCGTACGTGGGAGCCTCTGGATGTCGAGGCTGCAGCATTGGCATTGTTGGTGGCAGTAATGGCCCCTGCTCTGACGGAAGACGGTCCTCAAAAGCCTGAAAATTTGCTCCCTTCTCTACCAGCTGTGGGGTTTTTGTCCCCTGAGCAGGCTACGCAGGTCTGTCACGATCGAGAAATTCTGGCAAAGTTCGTTGTATCCGCGAACGTTCAGCCATCAAAAATCGACGAGCAGTATCTGCATGGTGTATCTAAAGATCTTATTCGTTATGTTATTAATTCAAAATACGCCAATAGTCTTGACAATTTATCTACTTACACGCACGGCTCTGACTTGATCTTAAGGGAGATTTTTACGGATCAGGACTGTAAACGGCCGGTGACGCCGGACAGTCCCAAAAAGAAGGAGATTGATACTATAATGAACGACCCATCTATGGGTGATCACGCAGACAACATGGGCTTTTTGAAAACGAACGACGATTTGTCTTTGGTGGAATCTGCTACTGTAGGAGACAATAAAAATTTGGATGTTGATCAAATAATGGCTTTTGGTACAGAAATTAATACGGACAATGAACAGTGCAATATAAGCACTGTAGGTGATATCGGACAAAATGTGGACGAAATTCTGCAAGTAATTAAATCTATAGAATGTGTAGAAAATGCAGAAAATAATGTTGGTAGTTCTGAACCTGTACAAGATACTGTGGACAATGTGGACAATGTAGACAATGTGGAAATGTTTCCAATTCCTGAAGAAGGATTCTCATCTTTCGCACGAGATTTACTTACTGACGCTGATGTCATGAGCCTTTGTAATGAAAATATAAATATTCCAGAAACTGTAGACCAGCAAAAAACCAACAGTTTACGTTTACAACAGGAAACTGTTGCGCAGAAACAATTTGAAAATGAGAGGAAGTGCGCATTTCTACTTAGAAGACTGAGAAAGCTTCAAGCACGACTTGTTGGTAGACATGTTGCAGAAGAAAATACAGGTGTGCTTGAACTTGCTCATCATGGAGTTAAAAAGTGTTTATTTCAAGAATTGGTCAATATCAGTTCTAAATCCAATGTCAGAAATTTTCCTGAGATTAGTAGTAGTTTGAATTCATTTTTACAAAAGATAGAGAAGATGTGTGTTACTCAAAGTAATAATGCACACCGTCAACGTTTGTGTTGTCGGTATTTTGGTGGTGGATCACGTGATAATTTGGGTAATACGTCTGGTAATAATGGTAACCGAATACCAGTTTTTGGTATGCCTCAAATTAAAGTCAATAGTGAAGAAGTTGAAAATGTAGCAGGACCTTTGGCAACGCAGTTACATATTGTAGAATCTAATTTGGATTCAGATTGTACTGCATCTAGTAGTGGTGGAGAAAGTTGTGATGAAATGCAATCATTTAATAATCCACACCAGCAACAATTATCAATGTAAGTCATTTTTTTCCTTGATTTATATATATATAAATATATATAGTTATTATTTACTTTATATCTGTGTTAGATATATTGTGAATTTAATGTGTTTACAAGCTTATCAATTTGCATTACTTGCATAAAAATTAGTTAAACATTGTGAGTCAGTCTTATATAAGATTTATTCAAGAATCTATCATATATTTATTACTTCTATCTTTAGAAGTAATCTACGATTAGTTCTTATAAACAGAATATATTTTTATTAGATTATAATGAAAAAATTGATAAAGTCAGTGTTTAGAATATTAAATAATTCTAACATACTTGTACTAAAACTTATATGATTTTATAATCAATGATAAGTTTTTTTGTATTTGTTTGCAAACAAAATACTATAATCATACATAGTATTATGTTCTATCATTAAATATTTTATTTGTAGATCTAAAAGAGCAGCATGGAGATATGCTCAAGACCGTGCAGGTATAGCATCAAGATGGACCTGGTTACAGGCACAAATATCGGATTTAGAATATAGAATTAGACAACACAATGAACTCCAACGTCAAGTAAGGGCAGTAAAGGGTCTGGTGATACTTGACAATGCAGAAACAGTAAATGGATATAGTGGTGTTTTGCCTGGTTCTACTGGTCGATATAATTTGCCTGAAAGTGATCTGTCTGCTAGCAGAACTCGTCCATTTCTATGGAGTTTTTATAGAAAGCGAAAATTATTACAAGTTGACAGGCTACACGAAGTTTCTAAACGTGCAGCTAAAGCATCTACAATAAGATGTAGCTGTGATCATACACTGCCTGCATGTGCTTTGTGCACAGGAAGGCTAGATCCAACTCAGACACAAGAACCAATTGAACAGCTCTCTGTTCAAGAAAGGCTGGCACTTGTCGATCCTTGTTATCATCCAGTTTTATCCTTTCCAGATGGTAAGTTGATATAAAATAATATGAAAATAATTTTTTATCAATGTAGGTAATTATGAATTATTTGTAGAAATGATTATTTTATAAATTATTTTCTAGTTTGATAACAAAAAATGTGTGTGTGTGTGTGTGCGTGCGTGCGTGTATTTTCTTTTCCTTTTATGCTTATGATATTATTTGCTTATATTAAATACTATTCATAACTTATATAGCTGCTTTGTGCAAGGAATGAATAGTAACAGATGTTACATTTAATTGAAATTATTTTATAATTCCTTTTAATAATTATTTAGTTTAGATTTTAGATTTTAATTTTTGTCCTGAGTTTTTTCTTTTTTTTTTTTTGGCAGAGATTGTTCAAGGAACCCATTTAGAAGCTATCATGAAATCAGCAGAGTGGCAACAAAAGATGTTAAGGGGAAGTTCGCGTATTACTCGATTAAAGGATAAAGATAGTAATGAAAGGAGAAATAAAAAACTTCCTGGACACAGAGCAAAGTATGCTGCACGTTTGAAACAATCTTCTAGCATCTTCACAGCACGTATGTATCAAAACATTTTTTGTTTTGACTTTAGAACTGATTAACCATTTCATTTATACCTTGTATATTAATTTATATATATTATATAGGGATTAAGAGGAAGATGCTAAAAGGAAAAAGAAATAGATTAGGACATGAAAGAAACGCAAATGGTTTAAGCAGGAAAAGAGTACCAAAGTTGCCAACTGAGGATGATGAGGATGTTAATGCGCTTTCTAGTTCCAGTAAACATTCATCTCCAGTGCCTTCTCCATTACAACATACCAATACTACACTGGAAAAAAATTCAATAAAAGAAAGGAATTCAACTTCGCATGGGTAAGATGAAAAACAAAATATTTAATATATTCATCGTTTCATATGTGTTACATCTGGCATCTAAGTAATGCAATTAACGTTAAATAAAATGTTCCAGGCGTATGCGACAAAACTCGTACGATATAGACAATATTGTCATCCCATATAGCGTAGCGGCTTCAACAAGGCTTGAAAAATTACAATATAAAGAAATTTTAACTCCAAAGTATATATATACATACATATATCAAAAATGTTTATATATTAAAATTATAAAAGATATGTAAATTGATTATTATTTTATAGATGGCGACTGTGCGAAAATCGACCAAAAACTGACGTAAAAAATGGTATTATGCATAGGCCTAGTCAAGACAGTGATGTAAGTACTATTTTGAAAGAGAATTATTTAAATATTATTATTATTATGATATATTAAATGATATTTTGTATGTTATTAATAGTTTGAGGATATATCAGATGAAACAATTGCTTTAAGACATGAACGAAGTGAACGCGAAGAAAATAAACGTTTCATGACGTACCTCAATATGCCTCATCAAACACGTATTCGTCACAATCGTCGTACTGACAGTAGAGCAGATAGTGGTGCGAATACACCAGGTGTGCTTTGTCAAATAAAACTTGTGAAATTAATTTATTAATTTAAGTATGCTAATGGAATATTTTTTGTTTCTATTTTTAGATCCCATGTCTCCACATGCCAGTGACTTTGGTGGAGATGTAATGTCCCCAATCACATCTCCACCTGCAACTCCTTTACAAGTACAGGAGACAGAACATCAACAACAAAACTTGGATTCAAATCGACGTCGTGCAATATCCGTTTTAAGGATAGGAAAAGATGACGTTGGAACTTCTTATAATGAAGATGAGAATGAGGTAAAAATTTTTTTCTTCTATTCTTAAAGAAATTAATTCATTACGTTTGTCATATAATAACAACTTCGTTATAATATTTATTAACGCAAATATTTAAATATAGATTTTACCGTATGAACCACGAGTATTTCCACTATCTGAGGAAGTTTATGACAAGATGGTCGAAGCAATGCCAGACGGACATTGGCAAACTTCATCGGTATCTCTGTGTCCTCGAGACGAAGATAAAGACGATGTATGTATATCGTTTTAAAAAGAATTTCACATGAGACATTAATTAAATTCTTTTTGATAAATTAATATTCGAGTATTCGCATTGTGATTATTAATATAACTTTGAGCCAAATTTCATGGCTCCTCAAGGCTACTTCTGGTAAGCAGTTTCAATTGATGCTTTCTAATATTTTTAAATGTAATACATTTTCTTTTAATACGTATTATAGATTTTAGTAATTATATAAAAGAATAGCGTTTAAATAATATATTGTTGTATTTCTCAATGTTAGAATTATTTAGTTATCTTCATTTTTATATCAATTATTTTTTTTTTTTGCTGCTGCCATATATATATATCAGTTGAAAAAGATCATTTTTTTTTTTTTTATTCTAATTGCCTATTATACGCCAGTTTAAATTCTAAAGAATATTTAGATAGATTTTCTATATTTTATTTCTAGGATGGGGAATTGGAATCTCCTGAATCTGATTCAACAGAATCTGCTTGTTGTGACATAGAAGGGGAGGATCCTAATGATCCTGAATGGACGGTAGCTGACAATAGGGATACTGAAAAGGAAAGAATACGTCCGACTGCTAAAAGATAGGATAAAGGTTTTAATAAGTACAGTATGTCTATATTGTCGTTAATATATACAGAAGCTACCTGTCAATTGTTATATATACCTGCCGGTCATGTAATATGCACCTTAAGTTAATGGTATTACGAATCTGTAAAGTGTATTATAAATATAAATTTTATAACTTCATTTTGCTTAAATCAATGGAAAAACCTCAATGTTTATTTTTGTTTTCGAATATAACTATTTTGTCCAAAGTGTTAGAATTGTACGAATGTAATTTGCTTTAGTAAAGAAAAAAGAAAAAAAAAAAAAAGAAAAAAAAAAAAAAAAAAAAGAAAAAAAAGAAAAAAGAATATATGCGCGTGTAATCTTCATTAGGATGTTATGTCTCATTTAGACTTTTTAAAGTTAGAATCTCATGAGATGAATCAGTTTCACACTGACGGACGTATATTTATATCATATGAAATTTATAACGTTAACTAAAGACGATTGAAATATTTCTGTTATGTGTGGACAATATTGTCTTCTTTTTTTTACTTTGAGTGAAAGGAGAGAATTTGCTTTAAAGATAGCAAGAATTATTTGTTAAGAATATGATCACTGTGCCCTTGCTTTATTATCTTTACGTACTACTGTGTATTCATCGTCATTATTTGTAGTTATAATTTTTGCGAATGTTTTTAGACTTTGTATGTTACAGTCCATGGCAGGTTTTTTTTTTTTTTTTTTTTTTTTTTTTTTTTTTTTTTTCTCAAAAGGACTGTCATACTTCTGTAAAAATGAATTTTTAATTTGTAGTCCTGTGGGTGAAAACTTAATCAATTAACTTATTCTCATATCTTTTTTTTCCTTCAATAAAGTATATCATTAATAATAATTAAAGGGTAGTTTTGCAAGATATAGCTTTTTTTTTTTTTTTTTCTTTTTTTTTTTTTAATCTACACATTGGAATATTTGATAACATTCGCTATAACTTACAAGTATTATAAGAATATATGTGCATAAGTTATATTCGATATGTAAAATCGATGTTTGGTTTTATTTATGTCACATAAAAATAATTCTTTATAAGTATCATATATGATCGATTATTGTCATTATTATACTTAAATGATAGTATATAAAAATAACATATTTTTTTCGATCATATAATTTCACTACCAAAGTGTATGTTAGTAAATAATGAAAAATATTTATAAACTTTTTCATTTTGTTTTTAAAATGATAAAATATGATTCATGGTAGATTTTGCAAATTTACCCTTCAATTACATCTATTTTTGTATTAATGAATATAAGCAAAGCTTGGGTTAAAAAGCAAAATATGATCATAAAAAACTTTTTTATTTTGTTAACATATAATGTTATCTTACTTTCTTCATAAAATTGTAAATAAAATGTAATGCAGATATAAAAAAAAAAGAAAAAAAAAAAAAAAAAGAAAAAAAAAAAAAAAAAAAAGAAAAAAATACAAGAAAAAAAAAAGAACACCATCCATCTTATAATCAAAAAATAATCTGCGTACTGACTACTACTCTTTAATTCTGTGTACAATTTACGAGGCATTAAGTAATAAATAATTATAGATTTGTCACTGTGATTTTGCTTCTTTTAATCAATCTGTGATACTACTTAATAAATTCTTTATTTTAGTGGAGATTATCAACAAATATGCATTTAAATTTGTAAACTATGTTGAGAAATAAAGTTAGGTAATAACATTTTCATGTGCCTAATATTTACTATACACTTTTTTGTTTTTATATACATATATCAAAAATACCAAATGTTATTAATAAAAAATTTATTCTATTGAATATTTGTAATAATAATAAAAAATCTAATTATATACATTATCTAAAAAAAGAAATGCAATGTCGATATTAGATAAATTAATTGTGTGAGGTAAGTTAAATTATTAGATTTAATATTACATACCAAGATTATCTGCTATTCATTTATACACCTATTTTGGAATATGTTTTCTTTTGTAACTATTTTTTTTTAATCACTTGAAATTTTCGTTGCTTGTTACAACATGGATCACGTAAATTTTCATCTATTATTTTTATATTTAGTTTTTCTACATCAATTTTATCAGTCATTGGTTCATCCAGAATATCTTTTTTTAAGAACGCACTTTTGCGTAAAGATTTATGTCGTTCAATGGTTGCTGGATCAATATGTAAGTCATGATCATCTAAACTTGTAAATGTTAAATCTTCTTCCTTTGGATTAAGTTCACACGTGCAATCACGTTTTTTTATATAAATAAAATGTAAATCCATAACGTTCGTACCAGTAAAACCAGTTTTAATTAAATTTTCACCTTTCATGAAACGGGAAAAAAAATTGTATGAATCATTCTCTGTTAAGGCATTTTCAGGTATCATACGTTCCACTTCCATCATCATTAATTCTGTTTTATATTTCTTTTTATATTCATCTATATCAAGTAATTCAATATCATCTATTTCCTCGACTATTTCGACATTTGATTCTTGATTTGTTAATTTAATAGATTTTGGTTTTAGATAATCACTGAATACGTAACGTTTGCACGGATCTTGAGGGATTACTTCATCAGTAATTTTATCAGTTTTTTTTGATTGAGATGCTGCTAGCTCTTGGATTCTTTTTGATTTTAAAATTGCAAGTAATTCATATACCATTGGTGCAAAAGTAGGATAACCAAATGCACCTGCTGCATCTGTTGGTCCATCTTGGCCATCCGTACCACCACTAAATATTACTACATCATAAGCTGCTAGCAGTGGATTAGTTTTCACCTTTGCTAACCAATCTAAAGAGAAATATAATGCTAATTCTTGATTTCTTCCACCCTTCCCTGTACCAGTAACTTTAACAGTTGGTTCTCCAGCACTTATTAAAACTACACCATTTTTGTTAACATTTTCAATCACAGAATAAATTTCTTTTACTTTTTCAGCTTTTAAAGAAATGATTTCTGATTTATTAACACTTGTAATAAAATCTTCCATAGTTAATGTCTTGTTCAATGCAAGACATATCAGATTTGTCACATGTACATATGCTAAGCTAATGTCATGAACATCACCTTTAATATTATTTTGTAATATTATTGGTACAAGATTTTTATGTAAAGCTTCTAATCTTGCACCTTCAATTGCTGTCATATTATTCGCTAAAATGATGTTATTGACGTGCTTGAATTTCTTTTCGGAATCTAATAAAGGTGCATCATTAAAAGTTTCTGTAGATGTAATAATATCTTTTAAATCATTTTCCACAGTTTGAAATAAATTATATTTCTTTAAAACGGCAATAACTTCTTCTGGTGATTTGGGATTATAAACGGTAGGACCACTAGCAATCAAATCGATGGGATCATCTATGATGTCAGATATTATTAAAGAAATAATAGAAGTTGGATAAGCCATTCTAGCAAGACCACCACCTTTAACCATAGATAACTTTCGTCTTACTATATTAACTTCTTTTATATCGGCACCAGAATTTTGTAATTCTTTACATAAACGTATTTTATCTTCAGAATCTATCGTAGGTCTTGGCATATAAAGTAATGCAGATCCTCCACCTGATACCAATACAATTAAAGTATCTGTCTCAGTTAATGATTCAACTAGATCTATAATATCGTGTGTTGTCTTTAATGATCTATTATCTGGTTGATTATGTACAGTGCCTTCTTGAAATTGAAGAGCAGTAGTTTTTTGATTGGGAAAACTAGATGTTTCATCGAATGCCCATATAGAATTTTTTAACATTTCAGGTATGCTAATTATACCTTTGACTAAACGATTGCCAAGTATATTTTCTAATTCTATAGCCATATTCATTACAGCTTTGCCAAAACCTACTAAATAAACTTTTTCTCCTATAGGAAATTTATTATTTTCAATGTGTAAAGTTTTATTTTCTAATTTCACCTTATCCTTTATTATTTGTTTTGGAGAAACAGTTTTTATTGCGGTAAGAAAAATTGCTTTCAAATTAGATCTTACTTCATTCAATAATATTTTGGTGGCCATATTTTATTTCACTTATAAATCTGTCGTAAGCAAAAATTATAACAATAAAACGAATAACAAATAAGGAAAGAAATACAAATCTTAAATTAATTTGTAAACTTTTCAAATATTATGAATATGTGTTGCATTAACCATGTTTGTTGATCTTCTTGATGTTGTAATGACTGATTGAAAAAGGTACACTTTTCTAATCACTGCTTTTTAATGACATCATTTTACACTATTACATTAAATTATTAGTTTTATCTGGATTACTTGTTATAAATTTAAAAAAAATATTCTATATACTTATATATTTTTATAACATTTCACATTTAACCAAAAATTTTGCCCAACATTTGTTCTTTTAATAAATCACAAATACACTGTGTTACGTTCCCAGATTCATTAGTTTCATTTCATTGGCAGATGCAAATATCAAATACTACTTTACATATTGATAAATGACGTACCATCAAAGTCGCGATCAGATTGCATACTAATTTAAAAGTGGGGATGAAAATTATATCATAGAGAAAATATAGTATAGATTTAAGATTGTTCATTTGATTTTCTTCGAAGAATGTGTGACTACAGCGACATGTATGGACAAAATATGAACTACGAATATAAGCGGGAAACGCTGTGACCATTTAACGTCTATTGTATCGATGTATAAATTTGTTTGGTTATTTCATTATATAGACATATGTTGAGGACAGCGTTTTTTGCTTGTGATTTGTAATTCATTATATGCGAACAGAAGGTAATGAATAGCCTTAACGAGAAGTTACCCTGAAAGATCGGTATAGTAGAAACCTGAAGTCAATGAACTTTGATTTGAAAGATCGGTATAGTAGAAACCTGAAGTCAATGAACTTTGATTTGAAATATCGATATAGTAGAAATCTACAGAGTAATATACAAAAATTAATCCTTTTTTTTTTATGAATTTATTTTAACAAAAATAGTATCGCAGTAAACTTCAATTAAAGATTATAAATGAATATATTTTTTGATCGCGTAAAATTAGATTGCGTAAAGAAAAAAAAAAAAATCGCGTATAAAAGTATCGTGTAAACGGTGATATAATTTATTGTGTAAAAAGGGAAAAAAGAATCTACGTATAAAAAGTATCGCGTTAATCAAAGGACAAGTGTACTTGAATATTTTTCTAGCAAAGTGACGAAGCGTAAAAGAGTTTATCTCATTTGTACGTGATATCTTATATCGAAGGCTCTTATCAGATAACAAAGTTCGCATTGGCGCCTCAACATTTATTATTGGTTTCATCGTGCAGTTTGAAAATTATTTCAACTTTCGTGTTCTTTTTTCCCTTAATCTGGCCAATTAAACAACAATGAAAGATTCTTTACGAGAGTGTGGTCAATCATAATCATTCAATCTAGTTTCTTTCTAACAAGATATAAGTTACGGATATATGGTATATCATTTTACAATAATACTTGTGATCATCGATGCGTTTTCATAAATCATTACGTGTTAATGCTCACTCAACGATCACAGTTGTCCAATGCACATTAATGAAACTAATATCTCGCTTGGCTGGTAATATCCACGTTTCTAAACCATAATCCGAGATGACAAGCTTTACCAAGACCTCGATTTGATGTCGGATAAAATTCGATTCAACTGTCTTTATCGGTTCTTTTCAAAGTTACGCTTCCTTTGCTTTCGCTTTGGATCGAAAACCGCGATTATCCTTTTACGTACGTTTTTACAGATATGTTTATCTAGTAATAATATATAGACAGATAGATATGCAATTACAACGTTTGTTATTAAGGAATACATTCTATTTAATGGTGTATTTCACGATCTAAGTAAACCTTTTATTACTATTCGACATGAAAACGAACGAGAAGCAATTATCGTGATAATAGCGAAACAACTTCCTTCTTTATCGTCTCCAAGAGGAATAAGAAGATCCTGTTGTATAAAGTGCGTTAAGAATGTCAATGAGAGTAGTTTACTGTCGAACGCGTGCTGTTAGATGTTGCAGTTGGATATTGCTTTTCGAACGATAGAAGGAAGAAGAAAAGTCGAAAGAAAAGAGACGAAGTGCGAGCGAGAGTGGTAGCTTCAACGATCATCGTTCAACGTCCAATGACACCACGCGTTTATTTATGATTCCAAGAAGATTGCCTTCTAGTGATCATCTTGAGTTCCTATGGGAGAATCCCACGAGTTCTGAAAGTGAATCAAAAAGTTTTATACTTTTCCATTTTTTTTTCTTTTTTTTTTTATTTTTCTTTTTTTTTCTTTTATTATTCCATTCGTCGTATTAGAGGAAGAACATTTCTTGCATTGGAAATATTTCGATAAAATTGTTCCTGTTAATAATTCTATCTAAAGTTATGAAAGTACAGTTTACATGAGGAAAGTTTCAAACAAAAAAGAAAAAAACTTCGATTACATTCATCCAAGAAAATATTTCGGGAATTGTGGCAAGAAAATTTTTCGAAATTCTTGTTCCTTCCTTTTTTTTTTCTTTTCTTTTTTTTTGTTTTCTTTCTTTAATAAAGCAAGATATCGAGAAGGTAATTACGGCTGAATTCAGTTGTACAAATAAGAAGGGCTATATTAATTGGAGCAGATATAGCAGATACATAGATACATACATGTATATGTAGATATAGGAAATGAGAGAGAGAGAGAAAGAGAGAGAGAGAGAGAGAGAGAGAGAGAGAGAGAGAGTCAGAGAAAGAGAGAAGTAGCCGAGGATGTAACGCGTTCCGCGGCTTATAATACGAAGCGATGCCGCAGTTGTAATGCTAATGCAAGTCTCTCGTTAGCCTGACCCCGCTTTCGTAATGCTTTATTACATAATATCGCGGTACTGTGTCTCTCCTCGTGGTCGAGTTCGCGCCAACTTCTTATCGCGGAGAATTGTACTCCAGGTATAATGCTTTCTCCCTCTTTCTCTCTCTCTCTCTCTCTCTCTCTCTTTCTTATTTTCTTTCCTCGAAGATCGAGAGTTGGAATCAAAGTCTTTCGTTCAACAAAATCCGGGCGAAAGTTAGACCACGAAGTGAATTTAATTAATACTTCCAAACCGATATATCTGTATCGATCGGTTATCAGTTCATCGGTGAATTATGCACCTCGTTACATACATATGTATATATATATATATATATATATATATATATATACGTAGATATATATCTATTTTAGTATAGATATATTGCTATTTAACAAAGTTATTTGGTATTTGCTTCAATTAATAGAATGATCATTTACAAATACATTTGAATTAAATTAATATTTAAATAATTTTGTTAATTAATTTTATTATAGTATGTTATATATATTATTTTATTATATATATATTTTATATATATATGTATATGTATATGTATATGTATATGTATATGTATATGTATATGTATATGTATATAATTTTTTCTATTCTTTAATATTAATTAAATTGTAACATAGAATTTAAATAAGAATTGAAATATCTTATTTAAATCTAGGATTAAATTATAAAATTATTTTAAAGAGTAATCATCAATTTAAATTTTATCAAAGGAATTAAAATAAATGAGAAAAGTTTTTAAAATTCTTCGTTAGTTTTCGATTATATGAAAGAATACCCAAAGAAGAAAATAATTTATCTCGAAGAAACGATTATTTCGATTTACGAAGCTCCTTTCAAGATTAGTTTTCTTTTTCCAACATTTCCAGGTATAGATCAAAAAGGATCGTAATGTAGAATGTATTCGATGATCGGATAAAGAGTAAAAAATTCTATACTCGTGTAATTTTTTTTTTTTTCTTTTCTTTTTCTCTGTTCCCTTTCTCTGGGGTTTGCCGTTTACTTATATAAAAAAAAGATTGAATCATTTCTCGAATGATTTCTTAACACCTTTTATATATGCACGTGGGCTCTCATATATTAAATGATCACTACTCGTTGATACCCTTATGCATGTGATTACTTTGTAGTAGGAGTTAAGAGATTGATATTATTTTGAAATCGTCTATCGATAATGTCACTCTGATTATTTTTTTTTTTATATCTATTCCATATCCTTTCTTTTTTTCTTATTAGTTATACACGCGTATTGGTATTTGAGTTGTCTTATCGTCATCGGGAAAATAATCGATGCATTTTATAAGGTTCATTGTACGTAATCGAAAGTCATTTCGTATGAGTCATCCAAGGCCAGCAAGAAATAAATCCTTACACAAGTTCGTCATTAAAAAAAAAAAAAAAACTAATTTTAATTGAATTCCCGAGTACATTGGAATCTTATCGAAATCTTTTAGCGGATTCAAATTAAGAAAAATTTATTGATAAATTATAGATACTTGAACAATGAATCTAATAAAAAAGAAAAAAAAAGATAGATAGATAAATAAGAAATAAATAGATAAAAGAATGAAAGAAATTACAAGATGGATTTCAAAAGTTTCTGAATTTGTAGTTTTACGAGATATATCGAAAAGAGAAAAAAAAAAAAATAAAAAATGGAAAAAGAAATTAGCTTAAAAAGTCTCGAAGAAAAGTAATTTTTAAAAGAATCATCTGGTCTATTCTAATCATTTTGGTCTACTCTTTACAATGAAATATTACGAATATATTTTAAATATTGAAATTATATAGATCGTAATATAATCATTCGTACTCTGTCCATAAGAAAGTAAATTTTTATGCTCGATAAGAAAGTCGAAGTTTTCACGAGCAGGTGCGAGTAGATCGGTTCGCCGAAGATATGACTTTGCTTTCTTTCGAACACCTGTCGGTGTCATCATCGTCGTTTTACCGCAGGCAGATCGAGTGTAACGTGTTAGTCGAGATCATTCTATTTTCTCATGTTTCTATTCAGTGTTGTTTTGATTGATAATTCATTAATTACAATGATTAAATATCATTTCTAAGCTTCTTCGAATTAATTTTATATTATGTATTATAAATAAATTTTCATTGTGATAATTAATATTCTTTTCTTTTAATATTTCCAAATATTATCTTCGACATATAATTTCCTGTATGTTTCTTTTTTTCTTCGTTTCATTTTCTTCTAATTTAAGATTTTTCATTGATAAAATTCTATACATATGAAATTTATATAACACATGATACATTTGTTAATAAAAGTACCAAAAAGTGATTTTTAATATCAATAAAATTTTTTAAGCCTCTAGTTAGGCTAGTACTTTTACAATTTTGAAAAAATAAGTTACTTTTAATATTCTCGAGAAAGAGTAAATTGATTTAAAAAATTGCAGATCCATCCCCTGTAATAAAATTGAATAAATCTGCTTGGTAAAATACTTAAAAATGTTTTTGATTACATTATCCTTGATCCTATCATCAGAAGAAAATCATGTATAATAGTATGAAATAGAAATAAATGATGAAATTGGTAACGATAAGATCGATTGTACGAGTTAAATTTCTGAGAAGTGTTCGTGTTATTGTGGTTCACTGCATCGCGTTGCAGCCACGAATATACTTTATGTATATACGTATGCTTGTTAAGAGCGTTAGATCGTAACACGACGAATTGGCGGATTGGCTAGAATCGGTTATTATTTAGGTCGGCGAAAATGAGTGGGGGTTATAGGTCGACTTGCTTTTTGTTTCGAGCAAGCGAAAGTGTTTCGCTCGTTATTTTATGCTCGTTTAGTGCCACAAGGTAACTTTGTTGTGATAACTGACAGCATACGTAAAGCGTAATTATAATAAATAATTTATATAATAGATATTAATAAATAATTTAAATATTATTAAAAGAAGATATTAAATATTAGAATTTTAACGAAACAATATTTTTGTATATTTCAAATTAAATTAAAAAAAGAAAAATATGAAAAATTACATATCTCTTTACAGTAAAGTTAATTTTAAATGATTAAATCATACAAATAATTTTTATAATTTAATCGATGAATTTATTTATATTATTTACAGTTAATTTAAAAGAAGTTAAGTATATGCACTGATCATATTTTCAATGATTGACCTTCAATGACGTAAAAGCTTGAAGGATCGACGAATTATACAAAGTGCTTTTTTTTTCAGTGAGCTCATCGTCTCTTTTCGAAGAAGAAGATAAACAAGAAATCTGAAGGCAAAGTGCTCATTTTTATGCGATAGAGATATGTAAGATCTTATTCATTAAAAAAAAAAAAATGACAAGGGAGAAATAATCGTCTTAGTCATGAAGAATAAACATTTTATTTATGGTTTCTCGTTGATGCATTTATTATTGTTTCTCTTTCCATCGAATAAAAGTAAAACAGTTTACTTTTTATATTGATAAAATAAAAACGTGATATAAAAATTTATGAAATCATTACAATGTAGATATTAAACATTAAATATTAGATATTAATTAATTTATTATTAATAGTTGAAGCTTATTTATTCAGCTTTATTAGCTTTAAATAAAAACAAATAAGAATAATAAAGAAATTAGAATGTTTCAATGTGTTACTTTAAGAAATTATTTTACAATTCTATTTAATTTATTTATCTGAATCATAATGGAGTATGATTAGCAATGTAAAATTTAAGTTAAACTTTAGTGCTTAGTTAGAATTAGAAATAAAGAATTTTAGAAACGTATTAATGTTTAATTTCTCACATTTGGAAAGAGAGAGTTTCGATGTTTACTCGTCCGAATGCGAACGAGAATTGATCTGGTAATTGTCAAAGTCGGTAAAAAATCTGTTTTTTTTTATTTTTTTTTTTTTTTTGACTACATTACATATTGTCAACGTTTGTCAGATTAAAATTTTTAAATACTGAAATTTTAGATTAATTTTAGATTATTTTAATTTTTTTTTCGAAATCCAAAAGAAAAGTGATTCGATATATTTAAAGTCAATCGAATGTTCGTTTTTATTGACATTATATGGAGTGAACGTCTCTTGTTAATTAATCTAATTAAAATGATCTATAAATAATTATATATGCATCCATAAAATTAGTAGAATGCATATATTTATATATAGATACTGCTTTGGATTCGTTAAATCTCGATGATTAGTCAGAATGAAAAATCAATATCGATGTTAGCTATTATTGATGTACTTATATACGTATGACAGATAGCAATGTCATTGTCAGTTGGTGATTCGCGTTACGCTCGTCGAAACTCGTCGTGTCCGGGAAGTTGAACCATTAATGCTTAACATTCTCGTGGCAACGCCTGTGTAATGTACATATACGACATTATGTGGGTGTAAGGTAATACCTTTGCGCGGTACCATCACTTTATCATGCCACATTTTCAATATCGCTTGATTCGGCAAAAGTGTTTAAGAAGTTAATCATTGTCACGCTAAGCTTTCCAATTTAATAATAAAATTTCATTTTTTCGTAGGAAATACGCATTAAGGATGTGAGGACTAACTTCAACAATTTATATTACTTTAATTAGAAATATAAATTCCCGTCAATTTTTGTATTTTCTAATTTTTCTTTTATATACACCCATTTCTAATTACAACTATTTATTCTGAATATTTTTAGAAAAAAATAAAAAAAAGAAAAAGAATCGGATCAATGAGAAGAGAAATTTATTTTGAATATTATTTTTCAAATTAAATTTATATGTTTCCCCTTTTATTATTATCTAATCATTGTAGCTCTTTTTATGTTCCTCTTTTTAAAATTAATTATTTATCTTAGAACGATACTTTTACGTGAAAGAGAAAGTTTGTTAGTTTCCTTTTTTTTTTCTTCTTTTTTTTTTTTTTCTTTCTTTCTTGTTTCTTTCTGTTACATAAACCTTTCTATTAATTTTTCGGTCGAGTTATTTTTTTATCTCGAGAAAGTTTTATTAAGAGATTGGTGATTATGAATTTTATTTGGAATCATATAAATGAGAGAATTATTATTAATATCCTTGAAAAATTCGATCCATCTATCGAACAATTAATAATAATCATTTGAAGAATTCAAAGTCTATAGCGGATTATTTGTCGAGTATCGTTAAGAAAAAGTTAAATGTTTTATTTATTAATCAGCTGGCTATTATCATTTACGACGATGGAAAAGTCTGCATTGTATCTTTCTTCTCTCTCTATTTCTCGTCACTAATGGATCTCTATCAGATGAAGCTGAATAAAACACGGTCTCTGTTACGTAACGATTTCAACGTGTCTTTAGTATGTAACAGAGATTATCTCTGGCTTTTATGATACTGTGAATGATATATTTGAATCGGATGCATATATTTGGAGCATTGGAATTAAGATGGAAAGAAATTCTTCGTTTCGAGTATTTCGTATTGAAACGTCGTAAAATTATTTTAACTTTTATCAAAGTTTCATTTAAAGTCGATCAAAGTCTTACGTTTACAATTTTTAGCTTTTCCTTGATATAATTTTTAACTTGTTTTCTTCTTTTTTTTTTTTTTTGAAAATTTAGCAACCTTTACAAATATAAAAATACATTATAAAATATATATATTGTATTTTACTATTTCAAATAATTTGCAGGTATAATTAAAATAAATTGAAAGGTAAAAATATAGATAAATTATGTATATGCTTAAAAATAATTCAAACTTATTTATTATATATATATATATATATATATGTATATTGGTAAAATTTCATTTTTAATTGATTGACTTAGAATCAAAATTATTTGAGATCTTACTAGTCGGGAGAATGTTAGTATCGTTCGATTTTCAAGATCCATTTCATCTCGAAGGACGATTTAAAGATACGCAGGAAGGAGCCGGTTGTTCCTTTCGCGTCATCGAACGCAACTTTTCGCTGTTTCTTTCTATCTCTTTAATGATCGACTTGACGCTTGTCGTACGCTTGTCGTATATGGTTCAGAATACACAATCATTACGTGGGTTGCAAGGCGATCATTTACACACTACACGCGTTATACGTAATTGAACACTGTAAATCTCCAATATATATTTATATATATATATATATATATATATATATATATATATGTGTGTATATATATGTGAAAAGAAAGTGAGAGGACGATTAGTATAAGTATATGGACATTATTATTAAGAATACATACATATGTACATATAATTATTGAGTTTTATTAATAACGGTATATAATATACGAGTTTAATAACATAATTAATGTAAAACCGATGTGTATCACTTTCATTATATATATATATATGTATATTTAATGAATTGAAGTATTTATTAACTTTGCAATTATATCAAATTATGTAACGGGAACATTTTTTTTTATTTATTTCTTTATTTCAATAATTATTCTTGTATTTTTTATATTGTATTATTTTATTTTTTTTATCGTATTAATACTATCTCTCATGTATTATTTAAAATTATATATATATATATATACTTTCTTTTTTTTTTAATTTTTTTCATGATCACTTTACAAGCACGTGAGAACGAATTTCGAATCTTTTGCTCGTTTGACGTTGGACGATGTAAGAAATATCGAAATTTACTCTTTATTAAGTTACGTTAATTTTTTAATGTCATTTCCCGCGTTATATAAACCAGTTAACGGCTCTCTACAAAATAATAATGTCCGGCACTCTCAAATTGACTCACACTTTAGCAGTTAAGGGTTTAGTCGTAGCAACAAGATATCCAGTGCAATCGTCTCGAGTATAGGGGGAACTATTATTCAGAAGTAAGACCAAACGTGAGAGTTTAGATCGTCTAATAAATAGGGTGTCACGAAGATGGATATTAACCTATTTGTGAAAAATCATTATAGAGAAAGAAAATAATAATATTTCTTTACTGAGTAAAATGATCGATATTTTAACGTTTTAATGTGATTTATTAAATCAAGATGAATTAATTTTAATATTTATAAAATTACTTACTTCATTTTTTTTTTTCTTTTTTGTAGTTTAAATAATAATTCGATTATATATTGTAACATTGTCGAAGTAATATCAATGTACCATTTTAATCGAACAAAACGATCGTTATAGATTTTGATCGGTATGCTTGCAATAAGAAATATAAACAAATTCGCTTGCGAATTCGCCAAATGAAAATCGGAGCGTGTTTATCGGTTAAGTAATATCTTTATTGGCGTTCGATGAAGCCACTTTGATTTCTTCAAACTTAATAGTTTCTTACAAACGTACTTTCTCCGTTACATGGTATATTCATAGTTGCGACATTATATACCATGCTCGGTATCATTATGGCATTCCACGTGTGCATGGTTCAAATCGATCGAATATGAAGAAAAAGAAAGGAGAAGAAAATAATAGAAATGAAATGAAAAAAAAAGGAAAAAAAAGGAAAGGAAGAAAAAATATAAGAAGGGAGATAGTTCTGCAAGCAAAAATCAAAATCAATAGTTCATAATACATATATATATATATAAAGTTTTTCTTTAATCTAAAATTAAGTTCTTTAATTTAAAATTAAGTAATATGAATGATAATTATTTCAAGATCAATGTCTTTTTAATCATTTCTATGATCATTAGTATTTAACATTTTTATTTTTTAAGAAATTTATGATTTCATTTGTGGTGTCATGCTTTTATAGAAAAAAAAAAAAAGAAAAAAGTATTTTAACAACTTACAGCAATGCATCAATATATGATCATTTTGCATCGTTACGATAAAAAAAATTATTGATATTTTTGAAAATTATTAAATTATTGGCAATGGTAACGTTTCAAATGATTTCACTTTATTAAGCGTTTGTTTCAATGAAGTGAAATATTTTTTGCGATCGACGAGAGATAAGACATATATAAGTAATACATAAATCGAATATATGACCATGAGATTACAAGTAGAATTAAAAAAGAATAAGAGATAGGAGATATCTATAAGCAATACTTATGTATTTGTCATGAGTCATTATTAAGAAGAACTTAAAATTTTGCACCATGTTCGCGGTCTTCTTGAAGTTTCACACCCAAGAGAAAGAGAGAGAGATAGAGAGAGAGAGAGAGAGAGAGAGAGAGAGAGAGAGAGAGAGAGAGAGAGAAAGAAACGAAGAGATAATTAATCATTTCCTTCAAAATTAATTTCAATTCGATCACTTTTTCCAATACTATACGATACTATCTCAACTCGCTATATTATCTTATCCCACTATATTATACTTTCTTAATATGCTAATAAATATCCAATGTCAGAATAACATTTATACTGATATTGTTTATAAAATAATTAAAATATATAAATATAAATATAAATATAAATATAAATATAAATATAAATAATATAATAATACAATATAAATATTGAAAATTTCGATGCATACGAGTTAGGTTAGAGTTTCATTGGATCACCGGTTTGTATTTTAACAAAATGTCAAACGTAGATAGGAAAAGTTCATAAAAAAGTGATTTACCTTATATAAGACATCTCACAGAAAGTTTTTCGAGGAATGAAAGAAAGAAAAAAAAAAAGAAAAAAAAAAAAAGAAAAAGAAAAAACAAGAAAAGAAAAAGGAAAGATAGACGACTAGTCGAAGGAAAGATATCTTATCAATCCAATCACATTAAATGTTTCGGGAAGAAACGAACGAGGAAAAAATAAAAAAAGACATGGAAACTCTCTTTGACGTGGAACGAGATTTTTCTCTCTTCTTCGTTGTCTTCATCGTCTCGAAGGTCAATCGGATATTCGGAAGAGGCGATGGCGTTCCAGGGAATTAACACTGACCTAGGGAAGGTTCCGAGGTCGTCGATGGCATATATTCCTCGCGGTTCTATGTTTGCGCTCGCGCGAGCCAACCTATATTAAGTTAACTGCTTCATAGTTGCCGATTTGTCCTCCATGTTCGTTCTACGTGTTATCAACCGATATATATATATATATATACATATATCTTATATATCTTATATATATACACATATGTATCTATGTATGTATAGATACATATATATGTATGTGCAACATGTATCGGTACATATGTTCAAACGAACGTAGGTAAGAGCAAGTAGAGCTAGTGTAGAGCTAGCAGAGCAGCAAGCAATGCCAATTGCATGCATCCGCAAATTTGCCACCAACTGGCACGTTTATGTTATAGAGTTACTCTTCTACCTAAGTGACTTCTCTTCTCCTAGACCTCCTCCTCCTCCTCCTCCTTCTTCTCCTCTCTTATCTAAGATGCCCGATTAAGATGCTTTGCTCGCAATCGCTTGCTATTCTAGACACTTCTCTTTCTCATTCTAATTCTTCGATAAAATGTAATTTTTTATTTTGTCACTTAATTATACCATTGGAATTATTTTACTTCATATAAAAATATTATGTTTTTTTAATTTATAATAGCGACATCGGTTATATCGTATGACATTTAAAAATAGGATCACTTAAGTATCGTAATTTAAATTTAGCGCGTCAAATAGAATTATTTACATGTGATAATACGTTCTTAATACTTTAAGAATGATAACGTATATTAATAGTTATTTCAAGTGATCATTTATGACATCTAATTAATAAATTTACTCTTATTTTTATCTGTATTTACATTCTCGGTGATTCTTCTTCAAAGCTATTGACAGAAATAAGATAGGATCTATCGTTTTGACAATTATGTTACAGTGATTACAATGTTGCGATAATGAGTTTTTCGGATTTATCGACTTTTAACAATATTGCGATTGTCCGAACAAAGTCGATCTTATATTTAAATGTACAGTTTATTGAATGTATTGAAAAAATCGCCTTGAAATATTTCTTTTAATTAATATCCCTTTCTCCTTTTACACAGTGCTCAGTTCGTTGTACCGAAAACGATCGATCATGCGAATCTTTCTTGATCAAATATTTAATTTCTCACGGCTACGAGGACGATTAAAAAAATATATATATATGTGTGTGTATGTGTGTGTGTATGTGTATTCTTTTTCATAAAAATAAAACAGAAACGTTCTTGAAATTTCTATATTATCATTATGAGATTTTTCAAAATATGATATTTTTTTTCTATTTGTTAGCTTTACGAACATAATCTTCATTTTCTATAAAAAATCGAATCGAGCGCATAGATTATGACGACCAGTTTGCCTTTCCTGTTTTTAGTTATCTTGAACAATGTCGACCGTTAGAAAAAGAAGCTCTTCTTATCGGCTCAAATAACGGTTAGGAGAAACGCTTTTCCATAGAATCAAGGTGGTTACGCCTTGTAAGAATCGTAGTCGATTAAAGCGCTTTGATAACGCGTGAATCGATACGATAGCAATGTGAAGTCTATGGTGAGAGTCTTACGGAACCGGTGAATCCTTTGATCTTCGATTCGCTGGATTAAAGCATAACATCTTATTTCTTTTTCTTCTTCTTTTCCTACGTCTTCTTTCTCTTCTTTTATTTCATTGAAAAAACTTTTCGAATTTATTGCAAGGAATAGTTCGATAATGTTTTCACGTATATATGTATTCTGAAATATTTATATAGTACAATTATACAATTATATTATTTATAAACTACACTTACTTAATCATTTAATGAGGGCTGACTTATTTTAATTAAAATTTCAATCGAAATCTCAATTAATTATCTCGCTATTACCTTTTACCGTTAATAACGTATATAGATCTCAAGAGATTCGTAAACTAACCGATCTTGAGATTGCTTTTTCATTAGTTCGGTTCCTTTTAATGATACTGAGCAATAGATTTATCGATATTAATGTAAGATTGATAAATTCGAAGATATCGATAGATATCGAAAAATTTTTAATGTTTCGACTTTATCCGATGAGATCTGATCTAAAGTTTGTACAATTTTGTCGTCAAAGATACGGCGTGACTAATAGAGTCTTAGCAATTATAAATTGAAGATAAAGAAACGCTTGAGAGAAAGAGAATTCGAAGATGCAAGCGAGCGAGCTGATGGCAGAGGGAAGTGGACAGCGGGATTATTAACGGCAGGTGTCGACGGCTTTGCTACCATCTACAAGGTGTCCCGTTTCGCAACCAGTTCGTTCAGCTCACCGATGACTTGCCCGATAAAATTGGATGTTCCACGCGGAAACTTCATGTACGTACGCATGTTAGGGAAGTCGAATAGGAAAGGATATTTGTGTAATTTACTTGATGCTAAACGATACAATAATTTTTGAAATTCTTAAAAAACGAATTTGAGAAAACGTTCATTTGCATATTATTCTTAAAAACCAAACAAATATATTACGTTCATTAATTATTACATAACAAATATATATATATATATATATATATATATATATATATATATAAATATTACTCAATTTGACGTTAATTAAGAAAGTGAAAAATCTGACATAGATTTTGTATTTATCGCTTATCTTATCTTAAATTGATTTTACGTCATTAAAGTACGTAATACCTCAAAATGAAAAAAAAATATATATGATCTACAATTACTCACTGTCACTTACGCAATCATCGGCCGCTTAACGACGATATTAAAAATAATTTACAAAAGAAAGTAGAATTGAATTTATTCTTAAAGTGTAATTTTATAATTTCTACTTGATATATTTCATTGTTTCTTATATAAAAGAGAAATTTCAAACTTAAAAAAAGACATAAACGAAAACGTCCTATATTTCTTTAATACAAGTGTGAGATCCATGTCTATATGTATGTATATCTTTTTGGGTAATCTAGATCCAAAAAGATGTGACGGTTACTTGACGATGACGATGGTCTTAATCGTTGACTCATTTATCGTCTCTGAAGCAATAAGCGCGCCTCAAGGAATCGTTTCTCAGCTTTACTTGTCGCGAGCAGCCCCCTCCACATCATAGGACTTCACGTCAAAGATATACGTGTATAGATATAAAGAGAGAGGGAGAGAGAATCTCTTTCTGGGTCAGAAAATATACGACGTGGACTTGGGTCCAACTACTTACGTCAACGACGACGACAATGACAACTATACGTCGGAAGTCACCTTGCACTGGTGATCGAGTCTAACCATAATGAGCGTTAAGAAAATAACTAGAACAATTTCTACTTGACGTTAAGTGAACGAATCGAACAACTGAATGATTAGAAAAAGAAAATAATTCTGAAAATTAAATAAAATTAAATTGTAATTATTTGAAGTTTCTAATCAAACGTTTGCTTATATATATATATATGAAATTAATTTTGATATATCCTATAAATAATTGTTGATACCTAAATCTCTCTCTCTCTCTCTCCTCTCTCTCTCTCTTTTTTTTTGTATTTTTTTTTTCTTTTTTTTTAATATGCAGTTGGTATGCGGGTAGTCACATCGAGAGGAATAGAGGAATAACTTTGAAGTCGATAAGAACGGCTTTCGCGTTAATGGCTGCGTATATCAAGCGTTTCGCAATTACAACGTTTGCCATTCCATGTCTTGTTTCATCTTTGTTCCGGTCGAACACGTTGAGTGGTAAAATAAAACGTTTTATATTGTTTCAAATTGATCCTTTTGTACCTTACTTCCTCGTCGAAGAATGACTTACTAATAATCTAAACATAAGAAGACACATAAACATTGTTTACTTTTATCAATCGTTAATATGTTATTTCGAAGAATAAAATAAAAAATATTATAAAAGTCTATATATCCTGTGTATAGATTATCTTTTTTTTACAATTTTAAAACAATTTTAAATCTTACGATTCGTTATAAATCTAATGAAATAATTTCCTGAAAGATGGCAAAGATATTATATGTATGTATGTAGATCGATAAATTTCACTTAATATTCTATAAGGAAAAATGAATAATGTTAGAAATTTTTATATTCTATCTACAAATTAACATATATAGATATTAATATTATCATTTTCATAGTGTTTAAATAAAATAATCAAAAGATTATATCATTAAAATTTCATATGACCCTTATCTCGTATTAAATTAATATCGATTAATTTTTCTCTATTCGACTAAATTTCCACGATCGATAAATTATTATTCGTCTATTCATAGAAAAGTTCAAAGTTTTTCTTCCAAATAAAATGTAATACTAATTTAGAAGAAAATCGATTTGAATTATAATGTATAAGTTAACCAAAGAGATTCTACGTAAGTGCATACGAGTTTTCTGTTACATGATACTAATGTCCCACAAGGAATAGTAACGTGCAACGTCGATCGTACAAAATATCGTCGAATATATAGAAAGGAGGAAACTTGTATCTACTAGGAAGAGACTGTTGCGCTTCCTTATGTATAAATTCGTCCCAGCTCGTAAGAAAAGTGCCGAGCGAAGTACATTCATGATATTACATAGTAACGCATCAGTATATCAAGGTCGGATTAGAAGATAACCGGGAAGTATCCGGGACATTTTCACGATAGTTTCGTATTTATACATACAAATGATTTCGTTAATCTCTTTCTTAATGTGTTATATCGAATAATAATTTTGTAAGAAATGAGCCATTTAAATTATATACATATATATATATATATATATATATGTATATAATATATATATATGTATGTGTGTGTGTGTGTGTATGTATCTCATCTTCTCTTTATATTTCTACGTATACCTATGTTATTATCATATAATATACATAAAAATATTAATTTCTGTCTATCATTTTATGTAATAAATTAAGTAATGCATTATAATAAACGTGTTTAACTGGTTATTCTACTTTCGATATGTATAACAAGTAATACAAAAAAATATATACGTATATGCATTAAGAAAAATATTATAATTTCAATCACATAATGATCTACATACATACGTAAGGTTTAGAAAACTTCGACTGTTGAAACTTCTTATGTAGAATTATTTTGTAGGACACGTCAGTCGCGTTCTTCATCGAAACAATAAATAGCATTCGTTTCTCGACAGGACGCTCGTGCTCGACACACCTGTAACTATGCATTTTACATTCGTAACAGGAACATGTAATAAGAATAAAAAGGTAAAGAGGAAATCCTAATAAGGAAAGACGCATTGAACTTTAGTGAAATAGTAGTCCCTTCTATGTTACGTTAAACGGAAAGCAGCGGTTCCTTGATTAATCGGAAGTTTAAGTATATGCTACCTGATTAATAAATCATTACATAGTATGTACATATATACTTACGTATAGAATTTTTATAGGACATAACATATGTACTGTTAGATCGTTTCCTTTCGATTCAAAATCATATCGTGAAACGAATGACAATTCGAATAATAAAAATCGATGAATTATTAACATTTCATTATCAAACTCCCTTTTAACCAAACTTGTTTATATTACTATTTGAAAAATGATATCTTGTTATGGCTCGTTTAAATATAACTACGCCATATATACTATTATAAATTAATTATAAAATATTATACATTAATTACGAGTCTAATTATAGAGATAATTAATTGAAATACTTAAAGATTTATGAACTTAAGAAGTAGAAAGTAATTATTTCGAAACAATATCATCTCCATAATTTATAGCATATATTAAGAATTCAGTATGTATGTATGATTATAATATAAATGTTTGTAATAAGGATATCATATAATATATATATATATATACACTTTTTAAAACATTTATTTATCAGTTCGGATATATATATATATATATATATATATATATATATGTATGTGTTTCATTCGAAAGATTTCTTACAACGTAGAAACAATTATTATATAAAACTAATGTTTAATTCTTTTTGCGTACGCAAAATTAATACATACATATATACATACATATATTTTATTAGAGATATAAAAGATAGATTGTGTCTATTTTTAAATAGTAATTAACCTAGATATTCGATGTTACGTATGTCGCACCTAGAAAAATATCGTCATTATTACTATATTACTTTCTATTGTTCGAAATGAATGACATTCATTTCCTGTAAGATTTGCATTAAAAATATTTAATAACTAGGTCTGTTGTAAAGACGAAGGACACTTTGACTTGGAAGGACTCGAGCTATGATTATTATAGTAACGGAAAATACGTAAAGCCGGTCGAGTGTTGTCCTCGTCTTCCTCTTCTTCTTCATCTTCGTCATCTTCGTCATCTTCGTCGTTGTCCACGTAAGACTGACGATCGCGAAAGATAGAAAATCAACTAACGGAGAATAAACGAAACGAGTCGTGTCGTGATAGATCGTGACGTGTCGTTGATCCTTTCACCTTGACTGTTCGTAACGTTATTGAAAATAATCTAAAACGTTTTACTTAAACTTTCCCCCCCCCACTCTTCGTTCAAAGATAAGAAAAACATATAATAGTCTTTCGGTAAACTAGTCGGCATTATTCTCTTTTCTTGTTTGTCCTAATAATAACACGAGTTTCAATACATTGAGATCGAACATTGTAAATAATTTATAAAATAGACTTGTAAATATTATGGGTCAAAGAATGTACGTGTATGACTTGAAAGATCATACGTACGTACATACTAAATCTACACAGATCTAATTGATATCTTTAAGAAAGAAGACGTATATAAGTTGTTAAATATATTCGTTAAATTTTATTCCATTCGATTTATCATAATTAAATATAATCGTTCTTATAATTATTAGGAAGTTTTAATCTTTATCTGAATATACATTTCTTACGCATTTATCATCTTTAGCTCTTCATAGACAATATTATCGAAATAAATCATATTTCAATCAAGAAGTAATAATTAACTGTGAAATATTATCAAATCGAGTAACCGACGATTATAATTTGATTAACTATTTTTCAATTACTTTTTATCATTATATATATATATATATATATATGTAGATATGTATACACGTATGTATATTCGTCAATTAAAGAATTATGTTAAAAATAATTGTTAGATCGATTTATTAAATGTTATTATTAGAACAAAACTAGTATCTATTTCATAGATAGGAATAGAAACATTAGAAATATCAAAGAAACATACATATATCATAAAATTAGTGTGATTGATAACAAAAGGAAGAAGAATAACGAAGAGAGAATCCTGCGTGTCTCGATTGCGAATGGTTTCTCTGGTTCGGTAGAAACGATCTTGTACACCTATCCCGATCTCTTGGTGCTACCAAGCTTGGTGTACCACGGTATGGTAGACATAGTGGGGAGTTAGAGACAGAGAGACGTGGCGAGGAGAGTTGGCTGGTTCGTTGGTGTAAAAGAGAAAGAAAGAAAAAGTGTGTGTGTGCGTGAGAGACAGAGACAGAAACAGAGAGAAAGAGAAAGAGAGAGAAAGAGAGAGATAAAAAGAGAGAGAAAGAGAGAGAGAGAGAGAGAGAGAGAGAGAGAGAGAGAAAGAGAAGGAGAGTTACCGAGCGAGCAGTTGGAAAGAAGAGGAGGTGGTGGAGGAGGAGGAGGGGGAGGAGGAGGAGGAGGAGGAGGAGGAGCGAGAAAAAGAGCGAGAGGAGGACTCGCGGTGTACTGTCAGAGTCCACAGTCCTAAGTTGGCCTCAGGCTACGATAGAACGTGTATCTTTCTCTCTTTCGGTGGCTTCGATCTGATCGAAGAACGCGGCTCCAGCCAGTCTCGCGCGAACCTTCGTGATCGGTCCTACGACACGATCCTTCCTGCCCTTCGAACTTTATTTCCGTCATTTCTTCTATTTCTTCTTTTTCTTCGTTTTCTTTCACTTCCACTTCTTCTTCTCCTTCTTCCCTTTTACTTCCTTCTGTTTCTCCTCATTCTACATTTTCTATTGTGTTCATTTATTTTTCTGTGGAAAGAAAATTCGGGATAAAGTGAACTTGAGCCAATAAGGATCTATTCTCATCGAATCTCGATCACCTGGAGGTAAGTTCAATTTCAATCTCAATATAAGTCTGTTAAAAGGATAAATTCTTCGTTATAAGGATAATTAGCAATTTTCTTTTTTTTTTCTTTTTTTCTTTTTCTTCCTTCCTCTTTCTTTTTTTTTCTTTTTTTTTTTTTTAATTTATTTCTAATGTTTTAAACATTCGATTTGATTTGATTTGATTTGATTTTTTTCTTTCTTTCTGACTTTTTTATTTCTTGGTTTTTTTTTCTTTTTACGTTTAATTAATTCTCGTTTTTTTTGTTTACTTTTGATAAAAGAAATATAAATATAAATTTTCTAATAAAAAAGTCGTAACGAAGTCGTCACGGGTAAATAGATCGTTTTTTCTTCTTTTTCTTTTTTCTTTTTTCCCAGCATAAACATCGTAGGAAATCGTTCTCTTGTGAAATAATTCTTTTTTTTTTCCTACGAGGCAAAGACAGTGTACGATCGGTTATTTGCATTTTTGTTTGTTTGTTTTTTTTTTTTTTTCGTTATCAGTAATTAAATGAACATTATCGTTTTATTATCATATTCTTCTTTTTAAACTCTTCTTTTTTTTTTTTAACTTTATAATATTATTTTAAGTTTCCTCTTTTCTGTCGTCGAAACTGTAGACACTCATTAGGTTGCTCATTAGGTTCGGGACGCGAGCAAAGGTTAAAAATATAATTCCTCAAACGGATTGTGCTCTGAATTAGAATTGAAAAATAAAAAAAGGAGGAAGAAGGAAAAGAAGAAGAAGAAGAAGAAGAAGAAAAGAAAAAGAAAAAGAAAAACGAATACATAGGTAAAAGAAAAACGAATACATGGCATTTTTATTCTCTTGCGATAAAAAAAAAAAAAAAAAAGAAAAAAAAAAGAAAAAAAAAGAAAACAAAAAAAGAAAGACTACTTAAGTAGACAGATTTTCGAAAATGAATCAGCGATGGGTATTCACGATAAAATTTATAAATGGGTTCTCGTTAATTTATATTAAATTATATATGGATACCAAGTTCATTCGAAGACTCACGATAATGTATATTTACATTTCGTTAATGTACTAGGAACGTCTTTGAATTTCATTTTGGTTCCGCGTAGTCACAAATTTTCCGGTTTCGGTCTGACGAAAGAGAAATAAAAGAGAGAAAGAGAGAGGGAGAAAGAGAGAGAGAAAGAGAGAGAGAGAGAAAGAGAGAGAGATAAAGAGAGGAGAAGGTTTGACTAAAATTAGAATGAAATGCTGGAAATCAAATAGCAAGAGGCAGTGTGGTAGTAGTCAGGGTCAAAACGGCGGGTGGCGATCGCTTTGTTACGAAGCACTGTGCGATAGGGATTCTCTCTGCTTAGTTTCTATATTTTAAATCGCTTCGTTCGAAGAGAGGACTTATCTCGAGATTCGTACTTTCTTCTTTTTCTTTTCTAACTTTTTCTCAGTCTCACAGAATGGTTTCATTCTATTGTCTAACCGGGAGGTATAAGCTCGAAGAGATACGATTTACAACGCGTTCATTGTCACGATCCGAGAATCTTCGAATCGTTCGTTTGTTCATTCATTCATTCATTCATTCATTCATTCATTCAATTCCATTTACATCTTTTTGTTTTAATCTTCTTACAAAATAGATAGATACTTGAAGAGGACAAAATGAGAGAATAATTCTTTCTGAACTAAATTCTCAAGGATCACCGAAACGATTTATCGATCGTATCACCTTGCTATCATTTTACTGTCTTTGGATTCTCGATATCGACAGCTGCGTAAAGACACCTCGATGTATCTCGTTTGTATACTTTCCAGCGAAACGAAGACGAAGTCTGTGGTATATCTAGCTTCTCCGTTCTTATGACCGACGACGACTGTCTCGTTTAATCGTTCTAAGGAAATCTATACCTGGATCGTAGTCTAACTAAGTGTATATATATATATATATATATGTGTGTGTGTGTGTGTGTGTATGTATATGCGTCTGTGTATGAGTTAGCTTAAGTTTCTTTTTCATAAACTTATTTTATTGTAAATATATACATATCGTATACTTGGAACTGTTGGAGATATACAGAGTTAATTGTTCAACGTGAAAGGTTAGAAATTGATTCGTTAGAAAATTATTTTATATATTTACAATAGTAAACAGAATAGATCAAAGATTTTCCGAATATATTTAAAAGTCAATTACTCTTTTTTTTTTTTGTTTTCTTCAAACATTTTACATTAATTCTTAGATAATAAAGTTACAAGCTTAAGTAGATAAAATTACGAAATGATATCGTTTTAAAATTTGATCATTAACTGTGTACATTCTTTTGCCTTATTTTTCCATTGTAATTTTCTCATTCTTTTTTTTTGTTTTTTTTTTTTAAGGATATAATGTTGCTTTCAGTACAGGTATTTTCACAGAAGACAATTACTAAGCTAATCGAATGACTACACATGATTGTTTCTATTTCCACGTAGATCGATCTGTTATCTTTTACATACATACGCGGAACGAATGTCTTGTATTACGAGAAAAAAATTTAGTGTTTCACGTCTCGTGTGACGTTTCTCCTGAAGCTTCATTCATGAATATCCCCACTCCATTCTTAACTACGTCATCGGTTATTTCTCATATGACTCCTTCTACTAACGTTCGTCGTAAACTAACTTATTTACTATTCTTATATTTTTCCAATGACGTCCGACGCTAACTATAATTTTTTATATATCTACTGTAATCGTTTGTTGTAAACACATATAAATAAGAGAATTATATAAAAAGAACTGAATAAATATGAGATGCTAAGGTAATTCAAATTATGACAAAAAACAAAATTTGAATATGATACACGTGTAATATTTTGTATATTGATTAGACATGGTGAAAAAAAAAAAATACAATAAAAATGAAAAAGATAAATATAATATAATTTGTTTTACAGATAAGCTTTGAACTTTTCTTATCGTCTTGATTCGATTGTCCGGTATACGTAACTCCGATAAAAATAACAGATATTAGACTATTTTAAGGTCATTTCGTATTGCTAAGAATTATTATTGAATGTAGTCATTTAATCAACTTTATTGCTCGTTGAATAATACTTAAAAAGTTTTACGCTCGATGACTCGTTTGCTTCTCGATGACGTCAATGGCAAGTTTGTCTTTACCAAAAAATTTTGTAAAAACTATCGAGAAGACCGAGTCTACTTCGAACGTTCAATATTTTGAATGTCGAATCGAAATTGAGAATCTCTTACGATATTATTTTATTGCTTTCCTTTTAGTTTTTTTTTTGTTTTTTTTTTTGTTTTTTTTTTTAAATGTCGAATCTCGTTTTTAAGAAAAAACAAGAAAATATTGTCTTTCGATAGATTTTTTTTTCTTTTTTTTTTCTGTAATTAGCGATGTTCATGGCGACAAGAACGATCAAAAGTTTTACGATAAAATTCATTTATGCCATTTTAATTAATGATTCATCGTTTAGAAAATAATTTTATTTTACAATTGAACTTTTACACTCGTATCTATAAAAATGCCTTTCGAATTTCGATTTATTACACACGATGTAATATATCAGTATAGTGGTAAAAAAAGATCCTTTTATTTTTTTATCTTATGTCAAAACTAACATATCCTTTGTATCATAGAAATAAGAAACTATTTTTGTTTGAAAAAAATATACGAAAGAGAAAAAAAAACAAAAAAAAAGAAAATAAAGACGATTGATATCGGAAAGATTGTAAGAAATCAAGTTTTGAGAGACGATATAAAGATAAAAATTTTTATAAAAATAGTATTAATTTTTTATTTGAAAATCGGCCAATATTTGGAGTATTGAGATAGATTCGTTTGTCTTCTTTTTTTTTTTTTTTTTTTTTTTTTTTTTGTAAAATAAACTTCTTCTTCGATCCTAAGCGAAAGGAAGGTTGCGTCTGTCTAGCATTCAAAGCTCGTGACTCAAGATCTTTCGCTTGGGATTAGGTGCGTGGCCTCGTGTCAGTTCTCTGTCTCTGTCAGTTCCTTTCTCTCTCTCTCTCTCTCATTTTTTTATTCGTACTTTCCTTTTTCTTTCACTCTATCTCTCTCGTATGCAACGGGTCTTCTTTCGGTGTCTCTTTCACGCAATCGTAACCAATCGCGCGAAGAGACAGGTAATCCATCGTTTCGGAGCTTTGCTAAATCCGAGCGCGTGCCTCGGCTTTGAAATCTTTGTATAAGAAATTCTCAAGTGGACGAGGATGAGATGAAGAGGCAGAAAGAGAAGCAGAAGGAGAATGAAGAAGTGGAGGTGGTGGAGGAGGAGGAGGAAGATGATGAGAAGAAGGAAGCTACGACCTTGAGTGCTTAAGAATCGAGCTCGACATATGGGCCGTCCTCGTATCTGATTATGTATGTGTGTGTGTGTATATATATATATATATATATATATATATATATATATATATATATATATGCGTGAGAGAGTGAACAAGTGTGTGCCTTGCCAACATAGAAAAAGCGTCCGACAATAAGAGAACCGGTGTTGACAGTGATGGGACAATAATTGGCCGGAATTGGGACCAATCGATTATAACTTGGAACATTCTCTTTGTACTGTCTCTTACTCTTCGTTCGTACTCTACTCTTGTCCTCTTGTCTTTCCAAACTGACGCTGACTCGACTCAACTCTTTCTATCAATTGAGGATCCCTTTCCAAAGAGACATCGATCTTTCTCTCTTTCTCTCTTTCTCTCTTTCTTTATATTTTTAGATTTTTATCGTAAAATGATCAAAATTAAGATTTATAATATTCCAATGAAATTTCTTAAAAATATCATATTTTGTGAAATTATATTTTGAATTAATTTGCATTTTTACTAAAATATTTTGAATATTTGAAAATTTATATATATATATATGTACATATATATATATATATATATAAATATTTTTTTTTTCTTTTTATTGATTTTGTACTTAATCATTTATGTTCCTACACGAGTTATTAAAATGTCAGAAGTATAAATAACGATAAAAGGTAATAATTTTATGATATTTAATTTCTTTTTACGTTTGGTATATTGTAGGATATATTTAGCATGGAAACTTTTCTTTTTTTATGTATTAATGATAATAATAATAGTAATCTGTTTTTTCCTGGTCGATAAAACAATGATATTACTGTTTGGTATAACTAAAGATCTAAATTGTGTTTCGAATATGTCAAGATAAAAAAGTATAAGATAAAAAGTGTTTTGTCAAGAATTAGCATATAAAACGTGGAAAAAGAGACTTGTTGTTGCCATCGAACAAGTGAACTAAATTTTTCTAAAATAATTGAAAAGCATGTTGAGTTATCTAACAATAAGGTAAAAAATTGACGTCATTATTTTCATTTCAATACGAATGCGGAAGTATTTTTGTGGTATATTTTATACATTGCATGTCAACTATGTACCGAAATATACGCAATTTAACGTGCCTTGTTAAAAATTGTCCATTGCTTTAGTACTTTGTTTACGAGCCAATTTACATGCTGACTTTTATAAGTATTATTAGCATAAAGAGTGTATAAACTCCATTTAAAATATTTCCCAATATTTCTTTATCGAAATTTCGTTTAAAATTTATCACCATCATGATCATTTCTCAATGAAATTTTTCTCCTTCGAATTTTCATTGACAATATCTAGAGAAATATTTTCATTGGAAAATAAATGATCGAGAATATTAAATGAACGTATCAATTTATTGAAGCGTTTAGCTCAGCGTTCGACGTGTCAAATGTTACCGCGAAATTTGATAAGAAATGTAAGAGCGTTTGCTTTTAAAGGAAACATACGAATTATCAATGTGTTTTCGTTACACGAATGTGCGAATTTAAATGGTATAGTTCATATATATATGCATTTATATATGTAACAGTTAGTGTAATTTTGAGAAATGATAAAAAAGGTAGATAGGTAGATAGAGAGAAAGAGAGAGAGAGAGAGAGAGAGAGAGAAAGAGAGAAATCACGAGAAAGCAGAGAAAGAAGACATTCCTTTGAAGCTTATCACAAGAGCATGACTAGTTTGCGTTACGATGGCAGATAGGCTTGTTTAACTTGTTCTTAATTAATTTCGATCGTTACTCGACTGGCAGATAGGCAGGGTTATTAAGCTGGTTAGAAAGAGAAAGATTATAAATCGCTGTAGGTATGTATGTATATCTACAAAGTGAGTTCAAAGTCTTTCTTCATAATTTATTTTGTTTTTTTTTTTCTTCATTGTTCGTCATTGATTATACTCATAGCGACGTTATCGTAGCTACGGTGAACGTACTACGTATTCCTAAGTCGGTTAAACCAACGATCACCATGACGCGTTGTTTCACCAGTGGAGTCTTTTTATATACACACGTAAGTCAAGGAACGATCCACATTGCGATTCAGTCTTACAAAACTACTGTGTATGCGTGAATTTATATTGAAAGTATTATAATCCAATAATAATGATTAATTGATCGTATTTTTCCTTTACGATCCTCATGTCATTAGATTATACGTATATATATATATATATATATATATATATATATATATATACGTAATTAATATCATTAATATTAATGAATATTAAATAATATATTTAATATCAAAAATATAATGTGATAAAAAAGAAGAGAATGATAAATTAGAAAATATATAATTTATTAGAGTATAAATACTGATAATCGATAGATTATCTGTCATTAATATGAATCAGCATAAATATATATTTTATAGATAGGCAATGCATATTTATTATGACGATTAGTCGACTTTTCCTGTTTCTTTCAAGTTGCATATATTATACGTGAATATATTATAAGTTCTGTATATATTGACAGTTACATTTCGATTGAAATCATTGTTATTAGTTTTGTTATCACATTTACTGAGATCGTGTATGTTCGATTTGTTGGATCCATTCGTCTAGTGGAATCGCATAGATTTCAAATGCTTGCTATACGATTCTCGCCTATATTGATACGATAACGAGTTTCCAGGTGTTTACGACTACGCAACGTCATCGAACCGGCCATTACCTTTTCAGTCGTTTCTTCAGGTAGAGACTCTTCGTGCCTTAGCGACGTTCGAACTCGATCATTGATTTTCTTTTAACTTCTGATTCGCTCGACTCCATTCGACTATAATAATCAACTTCTCATTTTTTCAAATAAAACTTTCCAGAGCGAGCTCGTGCCAAACAAAAAAAAAAAAAAAAAAAAAAGAAAGAAAAAAAAGGACAGCAAAGTAGAGGAAAAAAGACGAAAGAGAAAAAATACAGCATGATATGTTATCTCAATATTTGTTTCGTATAAAAATCAAGATCTCGACTTCTTCCTTTTATTTATTTATTTTCTTTCACCATGTGTCCTCCATTGAAGATCTTACGAACAGACTTGAGTTTTTCTTTTTCTTTCCATTTTTTTTTCTGTTTCTTTTTTTTTTTTTTATCGTTAGCTGTTATCATCGATGTGCGATAGCGTAACGTGTGCGAGCGTTAAACAAATGCTGTTTTATCTACATGTGATTCTGACGTCACACTGTGTATGTATTATATGTACATACGTATGTGTGTATATACATTAATGTATATTTTCGATGTACTTCAAGAATATTATTATGCGTTCTTCCTCGTTTAAGTAGCATGAATAGAAATATATCCGATTTGAAAATGAAACTTTTGTGAAAATGTTCATATAACGGTAGGTAGAATTATTCTCCATATGTTTATTTATGCTACTTTAGAATCATATTGTTTTTCTTCTGTTTTCTTTTTTTTTTTTTTTTTATTTTTTTAATATTTACATTTTTTTCTTTAAATAATAATTATTTTACATTATCGTATTATTTTCGATTTGGATAAATCGTGAAGATACGGACGATTTGTAATAAATTTTTTTGATTTTTCTTTTCCCTTTTTAATTTTAAGAATGATTATAGCGTACAGGTATCAGATATAAATGATCTGTTTGTTTCGATTAATGCAATTATGTAAATCGTACGTTTAGAGATAACTGTTTAACCTCTTGGTTCACCCTCGTGTATCTTACGCCCTGTATAGGTATTACTAGGAAAGGTCGCGTGCCTTTTGCGGTGACAGAGAGGAATGAGCGAGGGTGAGGTGCTTCGAGAAAGAAGGTACAAGCGAGTTGATACATGCGTGTGTGTATGTGTGTGTGAGAGAGAGAGAGAGAGAGAGAGAGAGAAAGATAGAGATAAAGATAGAGATAGAGATAGAGAAGACGATTAGGGACGATTTTTAGTATAGTCGGGTGCCCGAGCAAAGAAGGACGTCACTGGCTACAACATTAGCAATGCTGATGCCTAAGAGACGGTCAGAGATGACCTATGACCTCCTCGTATATATTTTATCTTCTCTCTTTTTCGTCCTTCTCTCTTCGCCGACGTCCACGTATATATGTTATGTATCGTACATTACATATAGTTACTACACAGATATATATATATATACATATAAGTACAGTGAAAAGCAATAATATCGAGTGATGGTATTTTTTCGTTCCTTTTTTTCTTCTTTTCTTTTTTTTCCTTTTTCACGAGTCATTATGAGTCAGCGGTAATTTTAAAATAATTTTTTATGTCAGATAATTAATTCTTTTTCCTTTTTTTTTCTTTTTTCTTTTTCTTTTTCTTTTTCTTATTAATAACGTCCGAGATAAATTTTTAAAATTGTTTCTTCATTCTTTTTCTTTGCACGTAATCAAGTCGATTTATCATTATTATTCATTCGTTTCATATATCACATTTCATTTTTTTTTTAATTCGTTAAAAAATTATCAAATAACAAAATTAATAAATATCTCTTTAATAGTTTACAAAGTGTTCGTTGATGATAATATAATTTTAATAGTTATAAAAAAAAAAAAAAAAAAAAAGAAAAAGAAAAAAAAAAATTGTATAGTATATTTAATTCGTGCGATATTTATTGACGATTCTCAATCGACGCGTTCGTAATCTTATGTGTATATATATATATATATATGTTTTTTTTTTGAATGTACAATTTTAAATTATATTTCTATGTAATAGTATGTAATATGTAATAACTGTATAGTTACGATTACGTAATGATACAGTTATTATTATAGAAACAATGGAAAAAAAAGTGAATGTGTGGAAAAACAAAAAAAAAAAAAAAAGAAGAAAAAGAAAACAAGTATACTCACATGTATACTATTATTTATTGTATCTTATTATACATAAACAAGGCTGTGAATACATGATATTTATCCAGTTCATATGTGTGTGTGTATATGTGTATGTGTGTATGCATGTATGTATGTATGTATGTATGTATGTATGTATGTATGTATGTGTGTAAAAGAGAACGAATCGTTACATCGTGGAGGTCCTCGGGTTACACTGGAGAAATTATGACGTAACATGGCAATGCTATGGCTTACGCAACGCGTACGTTGCCTCTGTGTCTCGCGAAAATCAAGAACCTTGGCCACTTGAACGATTTCAAAAGGCGGTACCTTGGATATTTGCGAGATAACGATACCTTTCGTTAATTTCTTCATAGCCATATATATTTTTTTCCCTTGGTCGAATGTAGAAAGTCTGTTCAATGATTTTGTCGATTTAATTGACGTCTTAGTAAAAACTTTTTGTGAAGCATTTCCTTAAGAAGTATTGTATACGATTTAAATAATAAGATGGTTGAAAGTGAAATTTGAGAAATAAGTTTTTATGCCATTAGTCCTAGAATTATTATAGTTAATGTTAATAATTCTAATCTTTTTTTTTTTTTTTTTTTTTTTTTTAATAGTTATAGATTTATCAGATCGACTGAGTTCTGCCAATGAATTGATTTTAATGTATTTAGAAACTTAGTTTCGAATAATGGATAATATATTGTTGAAAATGTTTGACGAAATAATTCTTATCGTATCTGAACTGTCCTGGTATAATTAAGAGGGAGAAATACAAATAAAAAGAGAGAGAGAGAGAGAGAGAGAGAGAGAAAGAAAGGAACCGTTTGTTCTAGATTTATTCACGTTGAAATCAATGTTCACGATCTTTGCCACCTTATGAGGAAAATCTATTGCCAGTAGTTATCATTAACTTTCTTCTGTAAAGGATCAAGAACAAAGCTAACGAGCGTTACAGAGGTTTGCTCATTTTCTTGTGATACCTTCATAAATCTTAAGCATTTTTTTCCTTTTGTTTGTTTTCTTATTTATCTATTATTTTTTTTTTTTTTTTTTTTTTTGTAGAGATCAAAAGACATTCTCAGAGAATTCCGGGAAATCGATGGTGACAAGCGTATCGTGAAAGTTCATCAGAAAATAGCTCGTTAATTTTAATAAACGGGAAACTGACTCTCGAAAAGTATGTGAAGCTTCCAAATCCGGTTCGAGTAACTCTTCCTCCTCGAAGCAAAGATGAAAGTCGAATAAGCTTTAAAGACTATTGCTTGAAAGGCTCGCGTATTTCTTATATCACCTTTCTCACGACACACATCGTGAAAGTCCATCGTGTTTTCTATTATATACAGTGAGCCATTTTAAATATACGAACTCTCTTATCTGAATTTCAATTAAATGATGGATATATTAAAATAAAAAAAAAAAAAAAAAAAAAAAGAAAAAAAAAAGGATCGACTTTTGATTGTAACAGCGATATAAAAAGATCCAAGGTGAATATTTTTATAAATTTTTTTTCGTTACAGCTGCAATAAAAGGTCATCAATTCTTCTGTTGATTGCAATAAAATATATATATATATATATATATATATATATAAAATATAAGATAAATGAGTCTCTATTATATCTTATTAAAAATGTGCATAGAAATCGACGAAAGTTAATGCAAATTATACTCGTTCTTAAAGATGAATAAAATTATATATAATTAAATTATTATACGGTCCTTTTCGTGATCATTAGATATGATCAATTGAAAATTAATTTTTTACGTAATAATTTCTATATTATTTGAATCAACTTGAAATATATTATTTATGCATCTCCCATATACTTAGGAAGTTTATTTTGTTCTAAATATATTTGCCATTTATTTGTAGCAAAGATATATTTTTTTTTTCTTTTTTTTCTTTTTTTTTTTCACATATGCACAAGTGTATACAATGAGGAAACCATCACCAAGGGAAACCATCGTTGTATTTTAGAAAACGGATATCGATTGAATCTCTCGATGTAATCTTGATAACCTTCGCAATCGTTGGGGCGATTCGATGTTGAAGAATGTTAAGAGAGGCGCCATTGAAATTTCGAATATGCATAGGTTTCTTTGGAACTTGCTTTTCGTTCCGTGTATAAGAATGTAGAGTTTCTTGAATAATTTATCCTCACGTTCCATTCATATTGTACTAATGTCTATGTAAGGAAAAAAAAACAAAAAAAAAAAAAGAAAAAAAAATCAGAGTCAGGAGACGATGATTAATATTAATCGACATTTTTCATTATACGTGTAACACTATAAATGTAAAGGTATGTAATACATATACTTGTATGAGTATTACATGACGATATAAATTTTTATTATAATTAGATAAAAAAGAGGAAAATGGAGAGAAAGAGAGAGAGAAAGAGAGAGAGAGAGAGAGGCTGAAAAAGTGTTTGAAATATGCAATAGTAAATCGAATAGACACGTGTGTTGCCCGCGTTAAGAGGCAAATTTGCAAATTACCTATCGAGCAAGCACTCCGGCTATTTCTCGAGTATGTTAAGAACGAAGGATAACTGGTCGTCATTGCATGGAGAATCGAATGAACGTACGATTTGTTTCAAGATTGAGCGAGCTGTTTCGACAGCGAAGGATAACGAGATGCTTCTTGTATTTAAGAAAGAACCGAGGACTCTATTCGAAAGTTTCTTTTGTGCCTTTGCAAATTAAGTTGGGTGATCCATATCGATTCTCAAAAGTGTTATACCAATTTGGAAATTGTAAGATATTTTTATAAATTTGTAATATCGAATACACTTTCTTATTTGTTTCTTCTTTTTTTCTTCTTTTCTTTTTTTTTCTTTTTTTTTCTTTTTTTTTTTTTGAATCAAGATTAAATCCGTCTGATTATCTTTAATTTAATATAATCGTTTGTTAAATTAATTTGCTCGTTAATTTCGTATACCAAGTGGAATTTATATAATTTAAAGTATACGTGTTATAATAAAAAAATATATAGATACTAACTGAATCAAAGAGGTAATAGTTTGAAGCCACGCGATGCGATAAGAAATAATAAAAATCATTAAAAGAACATTACGATAGTTAACTATTTTTAGATCGAATCGACGAAGCTCCGTATGCAAGTTTCGATTCAACTGAAAGGAATCAGATTAGACTCATGCACTAGTCATCGGTTAACGATTTTGTCGGATGATTCGTTTCTAATGTATCTCTGAACGAGTCATTATACCCATAATCATCGAATGCGATCTCCGCTAATTACTCTTGCCGCGAACAGCGATACAGCATCTCGTGAATCTTTCGAATCATGTTTAATGATTTCCGATATAGATACTATTATTTGTCGTAAATGTACGATCAAAACGAAACGATCGATAGATCGAACGATATCGTACGATGTTGTATCGAAGATATCGATCGTAATTGCTTCCATTGGTTGCCAATAGGAATTATTTTAGGAGCATCGATCGCCTCATGGGTTTATACCCACTTATAAGAGTGTTTGTTCTTTGGCCGATGTTATAAAAGCACATCTGGTTTATTAACCTTGCACTTTGACTATTGTCAACTTATTTATTTCTTTTGATCGTGTTACTTGATAACTTCTTGCGATTATTGGGACTACAAGGTCTATATGATACAAACTATAAAATATGTATATTATCATAGGCGGGACAAAAATAAAAAAAAAAAAATAAATATTTATATTTTATAAAAACATTAAATGAGTATATATATCGAAAAAGGAAATTTTATTGCAAGTATATAATACCTTTAGTCACCGGGTAAAAGAATATAAGTCAGAATCATTGGTTTTTATTTTTTTTTATTTTTTTTAATTTTTTTTTAATTTTTTTTAATTTTTTTTAATTTTTTTTTTATTTTTTTTCATTTTTTTTTAAGTTTTCTTTTTTATTTTTTTTCATTTTTTTTTATATTTTTTTATTTTATTTTTTTTTTTTATAGCAACAAAACATTTATAATATTATTAAAGTAACGTAAGATCAGATATCAGCTGTTAGATTTTAAATATCAAAGTTGATAATGTATGTGTTTTAAACATTATCTTGATAAAGTTATGTTTATTGTATTTATAACATATTTATTCCGACATAATCAAAATTTGATGTATTTATTTTAGACGTATTTATCGGTTACCATAGGGATACACAGTAATTATTATCAGAATAAAATACTCGAACGAAGGGAATTCATCCATACAAATCGTGCCATTGTAAGATAAAAATGAAAATGAAAAAAAGCAACGATAAGGGGCTAATAAATGAGGTCAAAGAGACAGGAGATTTGCGAAAGAGTGACGTTTTCTTTCTTTTTCTTTTTTTTTCTTCTTTATTTTTTTTTTCTCTTTCCTTGTTCTTTCTGTTTCTTTTCCTTTTTCTTTCTTTTTTCTTCTTTTCTCTCTTAAAGGAACTTGCACAACCGGTCATCGGTGTTTCCCTTGTACACGTATACTGTGTCTTTCGCTTCCTGGATTAGATGCGAGCTGACGGTGCATCAAGCTCGAAAAACCGTTCTCTGTAAAATAGAAAGGGATAGAGATTGATAGATAGCTCGGTAGCTAACTAGATAGATAGATAGATAGATAGATAGATAGATAGATAGATGGAAAGATAGATAAGATAGATAAATGGATAAACGAATGGAGAAATTGAAAAGAAAGAAAAAGGGAGAAGCTTTATTTAAGAACGTTATTCGCCATTTTTTTGGCTCGATCAGCTCAAGCCCGTTGATACTCGTGGCTTCCGCTCGATTTCTGGTGCGTTACGCTTTGCTAATCGTTTCGCACGACCGAGCGATATCGATATCTCTCGATATATGTATATATCTATGTGTGTGTGTATGTGTGTGTATATATTGAGGACACGAGCCAAGCTCTCTGGCCTTCTTGTGTGGTCTATTCGCTTCTCCCTTCCCCTTTTCCTCACCCTTTTCCTTCTCTTCTCCTTTTCTATTCTCTTTTCTATTCTCTTCTCTTCTCTTCTCTTCTCTTCTCTTCTCTTCTCTTCTCTTCTCTTCTCTTCTCTTCTCTTCTCTTCTCTTCTCTTCTCTCAGTCCAGCTAGTTAGATACATCAGCTCTCGCCTTCTCTTCGAGCTTTCCTTTTTCGTTCCTTGAGTTCTTTTAAATGACTTTCCTACATTCTTTCCCCTCCTCCTCTTCCTCCTTTTTCTCCTTCATCTCCTTCTACTTTCCATTTACCTACTATGTATCCGAGATATCGTCTTCAGTCTGCAACTTAGCACGGTATTTTCTCATTTTTTTGCGATAAATCCCATGATCCTCACGCGATCTTCTCGTTTTCTAACGCAATTCGCAAAGAGGAGTTCTTTTCGATTTTTATTATGTTTCTTCGGACGATTAATGAGATTTCTTTCGTTGCTAATGATTTTGTTACAGACGAAATCTTGATCTTGATTATGAAATTAAATTTCAAATCTTTCAAATAAGATCAATTCTTTTTGTTGCTTTTTTTTTGTTTTTCTTTTTTTTTTTTTTTTTTTATTATTTTCTTTCCTTCTTTCTGCTTTTTTTTTTTTGCTTTTTCATATTTTACAATAACGGAGATCTTATTTCATTCATTCATAGTTGGAATTTTCATTTTGAAAGTCAGCAATTATAAAGAAATTTCGTGATGTAATTCATGCGATTATGGTCGAGATTATGATCAATCATTAGTTGGAAAGTTAAAGAAAGAGAGAGAGAGAGAGAGAGAGAGACCGATTATATTCTTACAATTTTTTTCTTTTTCTTTTTCTTTTTCATTTTCGAAGCGATGAAAAGTGTTAATCGTTTGGATCAACGCGTGGATTTGCGAAAGCAAGAGAAACGAGCCACTGTGTACGACGATCACCATGAATGACGATTTACTGACTTCGATGTCTTTTCGACGACTTTGCAAGAATAATCGCATTGTCAGCTAACCTGAATCGTTTAAATATCTACGCTTGACACTGGACACAACGATGTCTTTTTGTTAAGAAGAGATAAATGGGAACGTTTGACTACCGAAATTTTATTTTCTACATAGAGTATTACGTAATTCTTACTATATTTGATAATTCGTTAATTTTATTTAAAAAAAAAGAAAAAAAAAAAAAAAAAGAAAAAATTATTTATATGAAACCATTTTGAATTCGATCATTTTCTTCGCTCGATCATTATTCATCATTATTCATGATACGTGTATTCACCTTTACAAAAATTTTTTGACGATATTCTTTAAAAATATTACAAAAGATCGATCCTAAAATAACCTGAAAATAAAATTTTAACGAAATTATAATATATGCGTTTAATACATTTTTAAATGTCAATATTAAACACAAGTTAACTTTTAACAAATAATAATCTCGTTAATATTCTCAAATTAATAATAATATAATTTTACGACAAATTTGTTTACATTGTAAAGATAAATCAGACATTTTTAAAGAATCTGAAAATAAGATTTTCAAATGTAATGTAACCTTTGTCATATTATTTCTTTTTTTTCTTTTTCTTTTTTTCGCAATGAAATAACAAATTTTATTTGCAAATAAGAATGAACAAAATAGATATAGAAAAAAAAAAAAAGAAAAAACGATATCACACTTATCGTGCGAAGTCATTGATCGATCATTCGATTTTAACGTATTAATGAGATTTTTTTGTATGTATTCGACGAGGTCACTTTCAACTTCCTTGTCCAGACTCCAGGAAGGTATACGACCTCCCGGAATGATTTCTGGAATTGCCGACTCTTCCGTAACGTGCGACGAACTGGACCACGAGGCCGTGTTGGATACCGTTAAGCAGAGAACAAGCAAAAAACGAGTCCAAAGCGGCCGTACACGTTCCTTCTTCTCGTCATGCTCATTACGACTTTAAATCATTTTCGTTCACATTCTCATTCATTCTATTCATTCGTTTGATAATATTGATAACAGATTATATAGATCCTTTGTTTCTTTTCTTTCTTTTTTTTTTTTTCTGACTAACAATTAGATTCAATCGGTATTGGATAAAGAAGTTCTCTTTTTGTTAGAAATTAAATGGACATTTTGATAGTAAAAAATCAATTGAATATCGAAGTGGGATAAAGCGTTAGGAAGGTGTGCGTTAGCGTGATAATATCGGGTACGTTGCCCCTCAGACTCAGAAAGACAGAACATACGATAGGTATATCTATACATACCTATACATATGTACGTTAGCAACATAGATCGTGAACATACATAACTATATAAGTATATATGTATGTAAGAGAACGAAGGACATTTTGATGTGGCTTGTTCGTGAAAGATGAGATATGCTGTAGCCTGTACCGTGAGGTAAAAGCAAGAAGAAAGATATAAAAAAAAAAAAAAAAAAAAAAAAAAAAAAAGAAACGAAGGAAAAGAAAAAAGAAGACGAAAGAAAAAAAATGAGTTACCTCGTCGCACGTAATGTGTTCGACCTGGCCTAGTAAAAGTTAGTTAGAGATTGGTGATTGCACGTTTAGACGATGACTAGGCAACGATTAGATTCTACAAATGGTATTGCCAAGAATTCCAGAGACGCTTTGCTTTAATGGAACTTCGTCAAACATTTACTTAAGACTTTTAGTAAATAATCGTAATGGTTGCGTTGAGTTGAGTTTTAAATGCGCATTATTTTTTTCTATGCCAATTTTTATTTTTATTTTTTATTATTTTCTTTTTTTTTTTCTTTTTTTTTTTTCATTCTTCATTTAACTTCACGATACCGAACTTGCAAGTAACGTTGCTCTCTTCTATATTGCGAGATTCTATAAATTGAAAGATTAAAAAAAATGGCTCGTAATCGTCGATGGAATGTTAGAGAGAGAGAGAGAGAGAGAGAGAGAGAGAAAGAAAGAAAGGACATTACACTTTCTTGTTGGTCTATGGAATTTTTTAAAATATACAATATAATGAGGGTGAGGGCGTGCGAGGAAGGGGAGTGTGTGAGGTGGGGGGGGAGGAGGAAGGGGAGACATACCGAAAATTGTTCCTTGATTAAAGACTCGAAGTGGCTACTTTCGAGGCTTCAACCTTGATATGACGTAGATCATAATGATCCTCTTTGCTGGGCTTTCCAATGAAAAAGTAGTACTCTAAGAGAAGTTAAGAAGAAGGTAACGAAAATTATTGGCGTGATTCTGAAGTAAAGAAACTTTCATAAAAACGTCTTGGTATCTGGAGTCGGGATCTTACGATTTATTTTCTTACAAAGTACCACGTCCGCCGAGCGTGTCTGATCGCTCGCTTAAGATCTCTTGAGATCCTTCTCTATAACACGTGGATCACGTCTCGTGAATTTTTTGCTTTAAACATTGACGACTTCTCAATGTATGAAGCTTTATCGAGAATAAACTTTTAACGAAGATATATCTTTATTTATTGCAGATGCTTTCGATGCGATGCTGTTGATGTGACGTCTGAGTAAATAAGTCGTAAGTATCCTACAGGCTTTTTTTTTCTTTTCTTTTCCTCCCCCCTCCCCCCCGCCCCCTTATAAATTTTCGTCCTGTATTTTTGTCGTCGTCGTTGTCGTCGTAGTCGAAACGATATATGAAAATGATCTTCTTTCCTATATATATATATATATATATATATATCTTTTTTTTTTCCTTTTTTTTTCTTTTTCTTTTTCTTTTTCTTCTCTTATTCATTATGTTACTCAGAGGACAATTTTTTTTTTTATTAATATTAGTAAATCCTTCCCGGTTGATGCTCCTACGTATATCAGAGCTGTGCATTGAAATCTCAAAGCTATTGGCCATGACCTGCCAACGCCTACACGTTCTCGCAAAATGCTACGACTGCTTTGCGTCGTAGCTCGTACCTACTTAAGTTCTATTAAACAACGCGTCTGTTTGCAAATTAACCGTAGAAATAGACAGTACGGGTACATACGGTTCCCGTGTATTACGACTGCATACGTATATGCGCACGCGAGCACGCAATCGAGGCCTTCGAACGTGGGTAAAACGAAGGACGGTGAGAAAAGCTCGTTAATCGAACGGACACGCTCGGCTCGACGAGATTAAGTAATACTTTTCGTAGACACGTGATATCACGTATGCCTATGTCCGTCTTATCTACCTACTTGCACGTAGGCACGAGAATTTCATTATCTCTTTTGCGAGCTTTTCGATTTATTCTATTAGATTCGAAGTCAAGAATTTAAGAAAAGTTACGACGATCTTGAAACAGTCTCACGATATAAAAAAAAAAATATTCCATTTGTTTTTAGTCCTTGAATATATAATATGTATATTTTTTATAAAAAAAAAAAAAAAAAAAAAAAAAAAAGAAAAAAAAAAATATAATAAATTTCATGGTCGTTTGGTTTTTCCATAATTCATTGTGCAATATTCGTTGCTTAAAGTAATTATGAATTTCTATTATATCGTTCGAATAATGATGAACATTTGCAAAGAATTCTAAAACTTCGATAACGTTCAAATTGAATATGACTGTTTTACGATACATATACGCCTATGTACAAAGTTGCTGGAAATTTCACGATCGATAGGATCGCGCGATCGATCGGGAGAGTTCAACGATCGTGTTTCCTCGTGCGTGAAGCGATGTCTTTTTTCGAAATATCCTCGTAATGCGTTGCATGGGAATCACCGGTATGACGTCACTGACCGGACGAGAACAGTATGTAAAAAAGATGCAAATAATACTTTGTATCTTCTCTTCCTTCCTCGATTTCACTCACTCTCTCTCTCTCTCTCTCTCTCTCTCTCTCTCTTTCTCTCTCTCTCTTTCTCTGTTTTATTTTCATACTTTCTTCCTTCTTTTTTTCACTCCAGCTTCCGTTTACATCTCACCTTTTTTTTTTTTCCATATTACTTCTGCATTTTTAAATTGCTCCATTTATATACGGAATGTATGGTAGGATGATTCGCACTTAACTGGCAAGTCGAATCTAAAAGCAGTCTTTTTTTTTTCTCTTTTTTTTTTTCTTCTTCTCGTTCAGCGACGATGACTACACGAAAATGTTTAACACGAGGTGTAATAAGACATAATGATGATACTTTGCATCGCTTAAAAAGATATTTCGTCGATTAAAGGGAGATTCGTTGATAGAATATCAAGATCGATCATGAATCAAATTTGGATTTCTTTTCTTTTCTGTTCCTTTTTTTTTTTTTTTTTTTTTTTTTACTTTCTTTATAATTCGTTCCTACAATTTCTTAGCATTACTTTCTCGTCCCGTTATAATGAAAGTGAATTACCTCTTATCGCAAAACCTATATTGACAATCACCCAGGCAACGATAATCATGGCACTGATAGGAATCACAAAGATCATCATGTTCATATAACTTATCAATGATATACGATTACGCTTTTTGACGATGAGTTAATTACATATTCAATCAATCATCTTTCTCATAAGCTCATATAAACGTTAAAATCTTATTATATGCATTGCAATTGTTTTTGATTGTATGTAACGATCGATATGTAATTTTGAAAGACTGTTCCAAAAACGAACGTAATCGAAGATTTCTTCTTCGTTGCAGATAGATCAGACAAAAAAATGAAGACAGTAGGGAGCTTCATCTCGTTCCTCCTCGTTATTCTACATAGTTCGAGCTTGACGAATTGTCTGTGCTACTTGGAGAACGAAACGGAGGCGCAATGTCAAAAATTAGAAGACGTCAAATACATCGATGCCTTTCAATTGGAATCGTTGAAAGTAACAAAGATCGACGGCACCTTGGATCCGGAGATTTTTAAGAATTTGACCAATCTCAAACATTTGGATTTGTCTGATGGCGATTTGAAAAGAATAAAACCTGATACTTTTCGAATGTTGGCCAACTTGAAGAGTCTCGACTTATCGAACAATAGATTGGAACACCTGAACTTGTCATCGTTAGAGGGATTACACGAATTACGTAGTTTAAATCTTCGAAAGAATAATATCGCTCAATTCCCAGTTGTATTGTTACGTTTGAAGAATCTGAAACATTTGGATATTCATGGGAATCCGCTTCAATGTAATTGCGCAACTTTACTCGCAAGAAACTTATTGATATCGAGAGGTGTCAAGTTGTCGAAGAAGATCATTTGCGTTGGTCCGAATAGTTGGAAAGGTTCATCGCTTTTAAAATTGGAAACACAGAGGATTTGCAAAGAGGAGCAGGATGATAAAGAGATGTTAGGTGATCAGCCATACCAAGGATCAGGAGACGGGGGTTCTGGTGATGTTTTTGACGAGATGGATGCCGATGACGAGTTTCAAGACATTGTGGAAAGTTCCGAAGAAACACCAGTTCAAGAGGTCGAGACCCCAGTTCCAGAGATAAAACAATTGTCCAGCGTGGAACCATCAACGACTGCATCTATGGTAACAACAGAAATTAGTCCCATTATTAATGAAACTTTATATCCAATAGTATCAACCGAATCGTCTGTTGAAAAATTTATGAAGGAATCCGACGAGTTGTTCTTTGATTCCGAGGAACAGAAACAAAAGTTTACTACTGAAATGTCATTGAAAAAGCCAGTAAAGGATAGTTTATTTTATCCCATTGAAGGATCGGGAGATGAAGGTTCTGGTTTAGATGGTTCTGGTTTTGATATACTGTCTCACAATGATGAGGAAACCGATGAAAAATTGATTTATACGCCGGCGAAAACTACTTCTACCGAAAGCATTATCGATATGATCTTTGGTGTATTTACCGGATCAGCTGCTACCGAAAAGAAGGAAGAGCCTAGTCTCGAAGAAGAAGAATTCATAGATGCATCACCAGCGAAAACTTTCCATGAAACTGAAGAGATGCCCGTTACAAAGTTGATAACGAAAGCAACAACTGCGACCATTCCAATTGCCTCTTCTTCAACAATTGGTCCAGAATTGGTAGAAGTTAACGAAGCCGATGACATGTCGAAATTAGGTACGATCCGTGCCGAACCAGCCGGACCAGCCGAAGTTTCTAGTAGAAACGATGAATTAGCGGAGGTGTCACCAGCTAGACAATCTAAAAAGGGAATGGGTTCTTACGTTGTCTTGGCTGCTTTGTTGATCATTCTTGCGGCTTTGATAGGATTCGCAGCTTACAAGGGCGACTTTTGTAGGAAGAAAAGGAAACGAGGTGACGTTGAGAACGGTACCGAGATGAAGGATATGCAGAAGTCTCTTTTAGATACGGGTAATCAAGTGCAACCGAAAATAGCATCGAACGGTAATCCGGAAAATGTGCCATTGGTCGATAGTACGATCGAACACGAAGACACAAAAGAATCTATGGGGTCTCAGGAGAGAATAAGAGGTCAAAATGGTCATCAGGATCAAACAGATAATACGGATCCCGTGAAACCTCCAAGAAAGGTATTGGGTACACTGGAAGAAACGAAGCCTATTCAAGAGGCCTTGCAGGATTCGATATCCTCAAAAGATGAATCATTTTCAGCGAGGACGAGTCCCGTTGAATCAGCAAGAACGACCAGTCCGCGTCTTTCAGAAACAAATGGTCCACCCTTGAGTCCTGGAGCTCAGAGAGTAAAAATTACTCTTCAAGAGAATCCAGATAGCGTCCCGAAAACGCCTATACTCATAACGCGAACGTCCGTTGGTGATAATCTAGTCAAGACACCGTGAAACGACCTTCCAGATTATTGAATCGTGTCACTTAACGAAGGATCAGACTAATTACGTAAAGAAATGGAAAAAAGAATGAATACTGAGAAACGTCAAGTGACTCAAGGAAGTGTATGCGGACAATGCGATTGGTTGGTTCCTAGGTCCTACGTGTCAGGGCCATTTTTGAAATACGACGAGATATCGAAAATTTGTTGACGTATTATAAGATGTTCCGAACATATATTACTCGAATATTTGTTCTAGCGGGACTATTTTCAATTTTACGACACGACGAGGACACGAAGAGTGAGCACGAACTAATAGGACTTGTACATATCTTTTTCTTTTCTTTTTTTTTTTTTATTTTCTTTTTGTTCGTTCTCTTCTTCGACATAGATATGGATAAATTGCAACGAAAAAAAAAACGCACACACACACACACACACACACAAAACAAAAAAAGAAGAGACAAAAGAACGAAAAGGAAAAGAAAAAGAAAGCGAAAAGAAAAAAGAAACGAAAAAACCAGACGTATCTGTCGTATACGAGATTTGTGAAGAAGTTCTAGTTGTACTAGTACACTAGTCAGTCAGTCTCATTCACAGATCTTAGATCCTATTCGAAGTATCCTGAGAAATCCTTTTCGAGATGAAGTGCGAGAGAATTTAGAACTAGGGATGACACATACGAAATCATTGTTTTAGCTCTTACCTTGCGTATTTTTCGTCAAGAGGGTACATTCCAAGCCTGCCATAATAATTCTTTTTTTTTTTTTTAATTCTTCTTCTTCTTCTTCTTCTTCTTCTTTTCTTTCTTTCTTTTTTTTTCTCTTTCTTTCTTTTTTACATCGTACGCTTCGAAAGATATTCGTAATTCTTGACGTTGAACGATCGAACGAACGGCAAATCGTTTGATATTTGATATAAATACGTGATGATCTAGATATTAGAACTTAAATTAGAGTTAGTAATTTTCTTGATTTTCTTATCAGTGCGAATGGACAAAACTGTAATGGCTAGTCGATTGATGCATAATTAACCTGTCAAAGTTTAATTGTCAATAAGACACAACCTTTCAATTCTATTCTTCTTCTTCTTCTTCTTCTTCTTCTACTTCTTCTTCCTCTTTTATTTTTACTTACCGTTATATTCTTCTTTATTTTTCCTCTTTCCTTTTTCTTAAGTGTGTTGAGATTAATTTAACGAATAAACTAAGGCCTATTATTGATTATAAACTTGAATACGCATGGAGTGCGCGTCCGTAATCAATTGCCAGATTAATTATCACGATGTCCATCGAGATTTCACCAAGTTGTGTAATTAAAGCTACAGCTATACGATTGATGTATATGATAATCTATTTAATATTTACGTATATCCATCGATTCAGCTCAGTCACTCGAGATTCAGATGAAAACTGATATTCGTTAAACAACTAATTCGTTACATTTAAAATATACGATGTGTTAGATAAACGTATGTATTATCCGACAGCGTCATATCTATCGTAATCGAAATCATTATAACACGCTTCTATTGTTTATACCATTTATAATTATATATATATATAAATATATATATATAATATAGTGAGAGAGAAAAAAGAGAGAAAGAGAGAAAGAGAGAGAGAAAAAGAGAGAGAGAGAAAGAGAGAGAGAGAGAGAGAGAGAGAGAGAGAAAATATTACGTATAAATTTATTTGCTAATGGACAATACGCGCTTTCCCCTATCTGTCGACTATTACAATTATTTATTCGTCGATATTACAAGGTAATTTAATAGAAAAGATCTACGATAGAGTTTATAAGGTACGAGCTTTATGCGAATTTTAATGATTAGTTTAATTCAATTAAATATTAAGAATTGCGAATGTTCGTCAGAATTAATTACCTATACGTGAAGTTTATAAGTAAGTTTTTGTCATTAGTATTTCATAATATCAATCAAAGATCGTTTGTATTTACGTATGTGAGCCAAATAAGCTGATTATTATTATTATTATTATTATTATTATTATTATTATTATTATTATTATTATTATTATTATTATTATTATTATTATCATTATTATTATTATTATTATTATAATTATAATTATAATTATTATGTATTATGTATTATTATGCATTATACATTTTATGAACGTATTATGGTTGCGTAAATATAAAATTTATAGGTAATCATTCTTTAGAAATACGGTGCCTACTTTTGTGAACAACGTCGTACAAAGAACGATGAATAATTTAAGAATGTATATGAACGATTTATAATCCCTTCACGTTAATTGCATCGGAATAATTTGCTTTTTTAGACTCTTTCGGACGATAAGTAATATGAAAGTATATGACCCAATAAATACATGTGAAGATTTTATTTATATTTTATGTGTTTAATAAAACGAAACGAAAGGTTCTGTCTCGTTTACATTGAGAAAAATACATTTACACACACATACACAGACACACACACACACACATATATATATATAACTTCGAATGTTAGAATACGTTTTTTTTTGTATATAAAAACGATAAGATGTAATTATAGTATAAATATGAAAAAAAATATTAGTTAATTTGTGATTAGCATAAGCCGACTATAATAAAAAGGAAATGAAGAAAATAAAAAAAAAAAAAAAATAAAATAAAAATAAAATAAAATAAGATGAAAAGAAAAAGAGAAGAATGATTAGTGAAAATTGAAAATTTATAATAAATGTTTTACATAATATCAAAGTAACATATAATTTGTAAATCGAATTATCTTGTTAAGAATAACGAATTTAATCTATGAAATATTATCATAACGTGGAAGAAATTAATAATTTACATCTCATCTTGGATATTATATGAATGCCATTCTGATTACTATCTCGTCTTTCTCTCTTCAATATCTTGATATATAATTATATTTGAAATTAATAGTTGCGCATATCGTAGAAGTGCAGTATTTTACACAGCTCGGAAGGTTACTAACAAATTGCTATGATTCCGCGAGTACACCTATTCGTTACGGCTAACCTAGTAATTCGATGTTATGCTAAGGTATGCTATGTGAGTTTTAAAGTATCACTACGAGATTCGTATCTACTATAATCTCAGAATTTAAACTGTGGGTTTACTTTAAATCAGAGCCCAGAAATCATATTGAATTTTTTTTTTCAACCATAGCAATCTCTTTTTTTCTTATCTATAACAAGGAAAATACAGAGTCGAGAATTTCAAGGGTTTTTAATAAAAATAATATACAAAGTATTACAACATCATAGACATTTAACTTCGTTGAGTCTTAAGATTCGCATTCAGTTTGAGCCTCCCTATATCCACTTCTTGGTTCCCTCCGTAGATCTCTAATGACGATCGACCTGTTCTTAGCGATTTGTTGGATGTCGGAATCCTCATCGTCCGTCGAATGTCCGTCTCTAATCGTTGTTCTACGTTTTTTCTTTTTAGTACTTGGTGTTTGCGGTCTCGGCCGACTTTTACTACTACCACCAGACTCATCGAGTTCTTCTATAGCATTTGTCCTTCTTTGTCGACGAGTGGACGAAGACCTAGACCTTGTGGAATTCGTCATTCGTAGTCCTTGTTCGTTTTCAGAAACGTTACCAGCTGAGTTACTTCTTTCTCTTCTTAGTCTTTCAACTCTACGCTCTTCTCTTCTCAATAAATTGTCTTCGCTTTGGATTCTCTTTCTCGATCTTCTCGATCTTTTTCTCTTGTTTTGTAGATTATCGACAGAGCCCAATCTAGTCAAGCTAATATTCTCTACAGAAATTTCGTTTAATGTATCCAATGAGTGCGTCAGTCTTGGCATCTGTACAGCCTCCTCATAACTTGGAGGTCCGATCAATTCTAAAGGATGAATTCTTGGCTCAGGTGGTTGCTCCGAAGTTTCCTGTCTCTCTTGATTCCTGTCAATTGAATCGTCATCGATCAAAATCATTCGACAAATTCATTTTTAAAAGGAATTAATATTAATTTGAGTTTTACTCCTAAGGTAAGACAGTTTTCTATATTACTAATTGTAGTTAAAGTAGGAAATTATGATCAACTGTCGATAAGAAAGGATAAATAACTCAGTAGGTAAAACAGTATCGCGATTTAAAGTAGGAAGGAAAGAAGAAAGTTACCTAAGTTGTAAGAGCCTTAGTCTTTCAATGCCCTGCATTCTATCGATACGACGTCTTTCTACGATAGCTCGTCTCTTCATTTTGATCGAATGTTTGATGGACGTGACTGTACCCACTAAAACAATCAGGACGAACACGCATATCAAAAAAAAACCCCACATTTTGTTATTACTGTAGACAAGCTGTCCGTTCCAAACATTATAGCAGGCACTCTCCCAAGAGTAATCGGAGACGTTTGCTGGACTCTGACAGATCAGAGAGTAAGACAACGTTTTTGCAGGTGGATTGGTCAAATATTGAAAAGTTAAGTATAATTGCATGCAATCGCAACGCCATGGATTATCCTCAAGTAGAATGGTTTTTAATTTGATATTGTTTTGAAAAATACTTGGATCGATCGCTTCAGTTAGACGATTACCTAGCGTCATTATAATTGGATAATTATTATAAGTAGAAATAATCTAAATAATTCGGAGTAATTCTCTGCATCATTCTGTAGACTTACCTGAAACGTCGATTCTTTCAAGTGCAGGTAATTCTACGAAACTACTGTTATTTAATTCCATGAGTCTATTTCTTCGTATATTTAGCATTGTCAAAGTCGAGGATTGTAATCCATTGGGTAAACGTTGTAGCCAATTATCACTTAGGTTTAAACTTTTTATTTTGGACATACGGTTCAAAGAATTCCTTTCCAAAGTTTCTATGAAATTGAAAGATAAATCTAAAGACGTCAAAGCCGACGTCACATTTGGAAATCGATACAGGTTATTATAAGAGAGATTGAGCGATTTAAGTTCAATATTGTCAAAAAACATTGAAGAGTTGATTAACTCAAGAGCGTTCGCTGATAGATCCAGATGATGAAGTTTCACCAGTCCTTCAAAGGTACTTATATTCAAATGTTCTATACCATTTGAATTTAAAAATAGATGAGTTAGATGTCTGTTTCTTGCAAAAATTCGATTTGGAAGTAGACGTATTACATTTCGAGATAATCTCGCATGCGTTAACAATGGCAAACCATGGAGACCTGGTCTGTCCAAATTACAATTTGAAACATCCAGTTGTCTCAAATTCAAGTGTTGCAGAGTAGAATGCCTAGGAATGTTAAAAATAATGATACGACTTTATCATTTCGTTCAGAATTAAATGCTTACCTTGTACTATAAACGAGCATAGGATTATTATTCAGACGTAATTCCTCTAGAACTGAGAAACCACCGAAAGTATCAGGACTTAAATAATTCAAAAGACAATGGGACATGTCTAACCATCGTAACTTCTTGCTGAATGGCCTTCGAATTGTTTTCAATGGATTTCCTCTTAAGCTTAGGCTCATCAAATCTGGCAATCCTTTTAACGTTGTATCGTCGATCTGTTTTATCGCTAAAAAAAAAAAGAAAATTAGAGAAAACGTGCAGATGTAAAATAACGTTTAAAAGTGCAAGTAATTAAATATTGTACCACAGTAACTCGCTTCTACCGCTTGGAGGACACTATTATTTAAGTTTTTTAATTCTGTTATAGGATTTTTAGATAAGAAGATGATCATCAAAGAAGGTAGTCGATTGATAGGTGCTATATCGATTATATCGTTGATATTATTTTCCGAGAGATCTAATTTACGTAAATTGTTCAAGTTTCCTATACCGTTTGGTAAAGAATGTAATTGGTTTCTAGCTAAGTTTAGATATTGTAGATCTTTGAAGCGTTCTATATCATCCGTGATCTCTGTCAACAGATTATTCGACAAATCCAAATGTTCTACCTGCGGAATAACGAGCCGATTAAATTAATATAATGTCGTGTGGTAAACGAAACGAAACTATTTTTTATTTACTATATCTATATACTACAATTAAATTCATTGGATGAATTAACATCGTGATTAATATTATATTATATTTTAAAGGGAAAACTCACAATGTCGGTTACATTCGATGGAAATTTCGTCAGGCCCTGTTTCGAACACATGACAGTTCTTGGGCGTCGACCGAAGTAGCACAAACATCTAACGGGGCAAAAACCGTGAGCTAGTGGTAAAGTTTGTAGGTGGTAAATCACTAGAAAATGAATCACAAATAGGCTCATCGTTTTTCTGAACTCCATTTTCGTCTTACGGCCACGTGTTCAAAAGTAATGAAATTTTCATCGACACCATCGTTAACTTTTATCACCATAGAAATATAATTTTCTATCGTTCGAAAGATATCACATTTTTTACCGTTGTAAGATTTATCAAAAGTTCTGTGAAAATTGAAGCCGATCGATGACTGACCTGGCCCGACAGTTCTGTGAACAATTCTGAAAACTACTGAGGACTTATCTTTGATAAGTAATGAGTGAGGTACGTTGCTACGATATCTCCGTAAGATAACCAAGGCAATGTGTAATGGCACGATTATTCCCTCTGATAAGAAGAAATAGAAAGAGCGGGCGTTATGAAAGTCATCCTTTTTTCTCTTTTCCTGTTTCTCGCCTTTCCTTTAAAAATCTAATTGAGAAGGATTTACTTAACTTACAAAATCTAAAAACTCTTTCGATCGTTTCCTTTTCTTCAACGGAGTGCCTACGTTTCGTTGCCGGTGGTTCTCCACTGCTGATACAGAAAACGGTTCGTTTGTAAAACCTTTAAAAATGGAAATTCGAATGATGCAGTCCTGTGGAAAATATAAGACATTAGATAAATACCTGAAGCATTCCGAAAGCCGATATTGAGGTTGCTCGGTTCTTCGGTATAAGCCTCTCTTGGCTGACCCATGCGGATATTTTCCCCTTCTACTATTTTACCGTCGCTATATTACGACCTTTTCTTCTCCTTTTTCCTACCTCTTCGTTTCTACGTCGATCCGACAGAAGCATCTACTTCGATACTCTTCTTTTTTCCAGTTTTTCTTTTTTTTTCTTTTTTTTTTTTCCTTTTCCGAGGTAATAGCTACTTCTGAGGATTAGATCGATAACGTGTGTGTAGCATAGATTAGGACAAACTTCCAACGACGTTTTCTTTTTTTTTTTTTTTTTTTTGCTCGAAAGAAAAATCGCGAAAGAGAAGGAATGAGTTTTATTCATTCATTTCTTTAAATTATGTTAAAACTCATCGAATCGAGATTTAGTCTAATCTTCGTTTCCTTCTGTTATTTAACATTGAACGATGAGATAATTTGTTTCATTAATGAAAATATGAAGAAAAAAAACAAAATTGTCAAGAGAAAGGCTCCACCCTCTATGAAAGGCAAAAAATTTAAAAAGGTCTTATCCGCGCAGGACTACAGGAACTCTCTCTTTTTCACACGTCCACTCGGGCCAATGGGAAGAGTAGGTCACACCCTCCAGGGAGGGTGCCAGAGGTTTAGCTAGCGCCGGCGCTTAACCCTCAGCTTATCCGGTGGGGACGAGAACGGGCTTGCTCTACCTGTTGATATTAAACCAACCCCTTCGCAACGATTTCGCAAATCCGGACTTCTATACCGGACTCTTGGTCACGCCCTCAAATTCCTGATGTTTATGCCGACAAAACTTGGTGGGAGTTAAGCTGGAAATGATTTTATTTTTTTTCCTCTCAAATTTTTTTATTCCTTTCACGAAGAAATAAGTCCTAACAAATTGAAATTTTATCGAATTCATAAAAATTTTTTCTTTAGGTTATCCCTAGGAATATTTTTGTATATAAATGAATTTCTCTTGAGATTGAAGAAATTTTCTTCTTTTTTTTTTTTTTTTATATTTTCTAGTATACCGTCAGGATTGCATCTAACACAATAAGAAGACCTAGAATTCTCTCATCTTCTCTCTTTCTCTCTCTCTCTCTCTCTCTCTCCCTCCCATTCTCTTACTCTTTCTGATTCTATCGGTGCAGGACTATTGAGGCCAGCCACGTTAGCAACGAAGGAAGGATATATAATGTCTTCGTTCGCTGTCGTAGCCAAGTAGAAATTCTTGGTCCTTGCTACCGGTCTCTATATATCTTTCTATATATATATATATATATACATATATATACATACATATATATATATATATATATGTATATAGGACGAAGTTAGGTATATATTTTTAACGCCTTCATTTCCGGTCTCGCTGGGAGACCGGAAATAACGGGACGATACCTCGCGGTGTTTCAGGTATTGATCAGTTCGAGGAGCCAGCTCACGACCACCACCACCACCACCACCACCACCATCACCACTACCACACCTAACTTGACGGGGATGCACGTTCTCTGCAGCGACGACCTCCCACTCCTCTTACCCTCATCCAGCCCTCATCCTCTACCCCCACCAGCTGAAGCGCGCGCGGCACTGCCAGAGCTTCTACTCGGGACACCTCAACCCCACCCCTTTTTACCAGCGAACGTGAATCTTTCGATATTTTCTCCGGTTCTTCTTAAATTTCTCGAGCATGCATCACTGAATCTCGTAAGAACGGGAGGTACGAGCATTGAAGATCTTTATCATGCTTTTTTTCCCCTTTTCTTCATATTCCTGTTCTTTTTCTTTTTTTTTTTTTTTTTTCTTTTTTTTTGTTGTTATTGACATTTTCCTGAGATTTAATTTTTGGTCTGCCAAATGAACCGAAGGTCAGGCACAATATTTTTCTATTGTTTTCTTTCTTTTCTTTCTTTTTTTTTCTTTTTCTTTCTTCTTTTATCATTTATAAGAATGAAAATGTTGAATTCGTGTGCGAATTACTCGAAACTCTAGTCGAGATTCGAAAATAATTTCATTCTCTTCTTGGAACCGCCATCATCCGTGATCTCTCAACCCCCTTAAGTTGGGTTATAAATAACAGCTTATCTTTTGTTGGCTTCAACGCCATCGCGGAGTCTCGTACAAAACCCGAAATCAAGCTCCCTATGTATGTCCTCCCCTTCCCTTACGTCACCTTTTATATCTTCTAGAAAAGGGATCGCGTGTATTTGTGTGCGAGAGAGAAAGAGACAGAGAACGTCTTCCGAAATGCGTACTCGTAATTGCTCTGGCATGTTTCTAAATCAAATTCAATGAACTCTCTCCTTCGCTTTTTCGTTACTCATGCGTACTCTTTTGTCTTGAATTAAGGTAGTATCACAATGGGCTTTGAACGTGTTCTAAATGAAACAAAATAATATGGGATATTAATTGACATAATAATCCAATTAATTTAATGTACCTGTTTGATTTTCAATTGTTTTCTTTATTAATTCGATTTCAAAAATAATTCGAAATACCAATAATTGCAGTTAAAAGATTCTATTGTTTTCTTTCGAATTTTAATAATTTATATTAAACATGTTCGTAAATGTTCGTTAATTGTCGTTATTAAATTGTAATTAAAAATTTCTAATTTTCTTGTTTAAAGACAACGATATATAAGGTTTCTCGGAGAAAACGTGAAATATTCGAAGTTAGTCCGACTAAACGCTGACTGAACGTTAATAATACCAACGTTGTGGGGATGGCTTAAACAGGTAAGTCTCCCGTTGAAACGCGAATGAATACCGGCTATTCGTGGTTCAGTGCATCCTTAACAAGATCAGGAACACGGAGGCGCCCCGTAAGGATAAAGCGTCGCCTTCGTTGCTTGCGCTCGCGCGCGCACGCGTATTTTCCGGGTGATACCAGGCACATCTGTCGGAACTCCCAAAGCATCCAGAAGAGGATGAGAATCTCGATGCTTGGCAAAACCTCAGCGTTCTCGTCACGTTTCCGTCGTATTGTCTAATCGTCGTGTGCAACTCGTCTACGACACCCTTCCTGATCCATCTCTCTCTCTCTCTCTCTCTCTCTCTCTCTCTCTCTCTCTCTCTCTCTCTCTTTCTCTCTCTTTTTTGGTGTCTTGATCAAATCTCATATTCGAGTTCACAGTTAAGTCCAACGACAGGCTGTTCTTTCAACGCGATCATCGAGAATCAAAATTTTATTTTAGGGCTTTTGGCTCGAGTGAACGTCGATCGACATTCATCAACGAAGATAGATAAAAGTTTTAAGCTCCTTGAGCTTGTCGTGGCTCGAGGTCTCGGCGATGTTACGTATTCGCGACTTAAGGGTTCGTAAATGTTTAGAACATGTCGCATGGAAAGGAAAGTTAATCGAGCTAATAGGAAATGGAAACATGGAGGTAGGATAAGCATGGTGCAAGTTTAAATAGTTTGATCTTGGGAGAAGGTGGAAAAGTATAAATCGCGGTGCTCGTTCGATGTCGATGTAGACAAGAGGGAGTGGAAATAGTGGAGTGGGGATAGCAGCAGCAGCCATTATTCCAGTTGATACTACGAATGTATATATATATATGTATATAGGTATTTATATGTGTGTATTTGCGTCTACATAAACGTCCTTCTCGAGAGCTTATCGCACTTTTTCGTTCCTCGCTGCCATAAACGAGAGAAGGCATCCTACGTCAAAGACACACGAACGAGCTCGACGTTTCTTGGGCTTCGAGCTGTCAACGAGGAAACGTCCATTAAGGCGCGAAGCAGAGGTAAAGATTACATTCGTAACCGTTTTCTTCGAGTGGTGTTCAGCGTTCGCGAGGGGTTGGCGTCTGGTTGTGGTTGTGTGGTAGGTTTCTCTTTGGTAGGAACTGAGGGTGGGGGTAAGAGGACAGTGGCGCTTATCACGGCCGTAAAAAACATCGAGCAAGATTGGCACGTTGCCCACAAGCCGTACGACCGCCATCTTTTCGACTCTTTACGAACACCTCGGATGCGCACGGAGTGCTTGCAGATAGCGCCGTGAAATATGCTCATCCGCGAGGATCGTTCGACTCCAATGTCGCACGGTGAAACAGTGTTACAGGCGTTACATTAGCAAGACTATTCTTTATAGGTATTTAGAAGCAATTCTTTCATATTTTTTTTTTTTTAAATTGTTTCATCGATTGATATTACATTACCGATCATAAAAAAAAAAGATATATTAATGAACTGTTAACATTAATAATCGTTTAATCTCATAGAAAAATTAATAATAACACGCGATCTATTTTTCTTTTAATTTTCCCCTTTTTTTTCCAAATTGTGATACACCGACGTATAATTAAAAATTAAATGACAAATCTTTTAATATATTCTTTAAAGCAGATTTTTTTTCATTCATTCTTTAAATAAAAAAAAAAATCTTCTTTTTCATTGTCCCGAATTATTCGTCGACGAACGATGATCCATAAGATATAAAGTCATCGTGAGAAAAAAAATGTAGATATGAAAGTGGAAATATAGAAGATGATCCCCATAGGTTCATCTTGATTAGAATAGACAGGATTAGGTTAGCTTCTGTGGTAGCAGTTACTTTCAATTACCCTTCGACCCCCTTTTCAACCGTATACCTCCTTTCCTACCCCTTCTTTCTCAGTACCGTAGACCAGCCCGTTCGGGGGCGTATAATGTATGCGAGATAAAGGCCGAAGAAGCGCCGTCGTAGACTAAGATATTACAGGGAAATGGTATAAGGTGCGGAAGGAGGAAAGAGGAGGAAGGATGGAGATGAAGGAGAAGGAGAAGGGGGATGGGGTTCGGAGGGGGAAGGTAAGGAGAAGACCGGTGGTGTGCGGGGTAGCGCGAGGGGTGCCCATAACTTATCGCAGATTTAAGGCTCTTAGACTTAAGGGACTCTAATAATAATATAGCGCCATTCCGGCACCGTTATATGGAATTCGCGTATATGCCATGGAATTTTGTACATACCGAAAAGTCTCGCGAGACTCGTAGACCTACCTCGTCTAACCCTATCCCTTTTTCTCACCCTCATTCGCGTTTGGCAAATGCCAAACGATTAAGGACAATACCACTTTGCTTCGACTTACTTCACTTTCTACGAATTAGTTGAATATCTTTGAATTATTTAGACGATTCTTTTTTCTTTTCTTTCTTTTTTTGTTTCTTGTTTCTTTCTTCTTCTTCTTCTTCTTCTTCCTGTTTCGCAAAAGAAAAATAACCTCGCGAGTGGCTCGAACGAATTCTTTTTCTCTTTTTCTTTCTTTCTTTTTTTTTCTCTTCTTTTTTTTTTCCCCTTTATAGTTTCTCGCCAAAAGAGATTGTCTCAAGATAATGCAAAGAAGAGGAACCGAGCTCTGTTATATTCGTGAGATTTAAGACAACGTGCCGTCTTCTGGTAAACAAAAGCCACGATAAATTTCGTAAGTCGGCGAATTAATAAAAGATTACACCACGGTTACTGCGGCCAGCCGCGAGATAAGAAGACTTGGTTCTCCTTCTTTCCTCCTCCCTCCCCTCCCCGCTCCCTTTCCTCTTCCTTTGCTAGAGCAGCCCCGAGAGCACAGCTAAATCATCGGATATCTTGCCTTGGCGATACATAAACCACCCTTCGGGCTTACACATTATATGTTGTTGTGTGATACAGTCGTTCCTCCCTTTCTATTACACTACTACCATCGCCATCATTACCACTACAATCTCATGTTCATCCTTCTGTAACTCGTTATCGTGGACCGTACGATGACGAGCCAAGTTCGGAAACGAGGAGGATCGTTTGAAAAAGAAATCCGGATATTTCTGACCGTGATCGTGTAATTACTTGGTTTCTTTTTTACTTTTTTTTTTTTTTTATAGTCGACGTAATATTTATCATTCATTTAATTTTTTTACTTTATAATTATATCTTATACAACTGATTAAATAGAAACCGTGTACGATTTATGAGAACTACGTACGATGTTTGTTTGCTCTTTACGAAATAAGACGACGGATTCTGGACAAATATATTATTGGCCCTTTATTAATTGGCAAGCAGGACGAGAACTTTGACAGACAGATAGACTAAGAGATAGATAGATAGTTAGAGAGAGAGAGAGAGAGAGAGAGAGAGAGAGAGAGAGAGAAAGAGAGAGAGTTAGGGACAAACCCCGAGAGTATCTTCTTTGATGTTAAAGGACACGGTCCATTTCCTTCGAGAAAGTTCAATTAATTAAACCTCTGCAATGTGAGAGCTAGCTCGTGAGAATAGCTACGTACATATCTCCAAGACGTTGCTAAATCTTAGGTTAATCAAGAATCATAACCATGTACGTATAGTTATACACATACATTTTTATATATATATATATATTTTTTATTTTTTTTTTTTATCTTCGACGAGGATTCTTTCTCTAATCGATACGATATTCGCCTTACGAACTTTCTACACGATGTCGACGCACGTTAAGTCCACGATATTACGACATGAAGGAGGAAAAGAATAAGAAGAAAAAGAAGATGAAGAAGAAGAAGAAGAAGAAGAAGAAGAAGGAAAAGAAGAAGAAGGAGAAGACAGAAGAGGCGGCCAGTAGAAGCAGTGATCTATGGTGGGATTACCGGTGGCGGTATTTCTTCATAACCGTTTCTCCCGGTCGCTACTCTTTTCTGTTCTTCCATCGTTGCTCTCTAACCCCCATCCCTACTCTTCTCCTTAGTCCTGCTCTGGCTCGTCCTGCCAGGAGCTAGCGATCTTACACGAGCTACTTCCTTTCCCCGCTTCTTCTTCTTCTTCATTCACTTCTCTCTCTCTCTCTCTCTCTCTCTCTCTTTCCCTTCCTCTATCTCTGTCTTTCTCTCTTACTCTATATCTTCCTACACTGGATACGTAGTCACAAATACGCGCGCGCACGCACACACCCACCCGTGCATCTTACTATTCCCGCGCTCAGCACGCGGGGGGTTGTATCTTAATAACATTCATGAGCTCAGATATACCCGGCAGATTTATTGCTCCGGCAGCCGCGAATCCTGCGAAAACCTCAAACCCAACCCCCTTTTCCTATCCTCGCGTTCCTCCTCGCGAGACCTTTCCTCCACTCCCTTACATTCACCCGCCCCCTCTTTTTCTTCTGCTTCTTTTTATTCTTCCCTTTTATTTATTTCTTTTTCCTTTATATTATTTTTCTTTCATTGTATCTTCCTTTCTCGCTTGGTTTAATAATTAATACGTTTAACTGCCGGTGAACGGAAAGATTTATTTATTCACAGAGAGCCATAAGGCTTAATAGTTCTTCTTTTTTTTTTTTCTTATCTTTCTTCTCTTCTTTTTTTCTCTTTTGTTTTCTTTTTATATCCTTTTTCCACATTTTTTACTTATTATTTCTATTTTACTTTTATCAATCGAACGATTCCCATAAGAGACCCTATCTACTATCAGCATCCCTAAAACGCGATCACCCTCCACTTTCTGTATGTATATACGTCATCGATCGTTTTGGATTTTACTATTTATGAATCTCTTGTGTATGTAAATAATATTAGACGTATATGTGGAGTAAGTTGTGTAATAGTCATGTTAGAATGGAGATTAATCATGTATGATGTTTAGAATTTTCGAAGTTCGAAGAAAACTTTCAATTTACAATACAGATAAAACAAACGATGGTCTATTTTATATTTCCTTAAAAATTGTTTCAAACCATATTAAACTTAATAGAAATTATAACGTATTTTTTTGTTCTCGTTTTTCTTTTTCTTTTTTTTCTTTTCTTTTTCTTTCTCAAATTAAGATCAAACGAATCTTTTGCAAATGAAAAGAAAATCTTGAATTTATGATGGAACGCAAAGAAGAAAAGAAAGAAAAAAACAAAAAAAAATAAAAGAAGAGAGGTAAAAGATGATCCATCATTGTTTCGAAAGACAATTTCATTGGAATCGCCTTTAAGATAGAACTCATCGAAATTTCTCGAGAGAACGAACCCCATCGTGGTAGGGGGATGTAACCGGCCAACTCTCTCTCCTTCTCTATTGCCACGCGTCTACGTGTGCGTATGTGTGGGTGTAGTATAAGCTTCTCTCGTGCTGCGCAAGGCAATACAGATTTATGTAAGTATTTAGCGCGGGCTCTTTGCTTTATCGCAAGTCGCCCAGCCAAGACGTCCTCCTCCAACTACTTGCCGGTTTTACTCTCCCCCACCCCGAGCCTCCGCCCTCACCTCCGGAACTCCCTTCCTCCCTTCCATCCCACAAAAGTTCTCTCTGACCGTTTGAAAATTTTCAATTATTTTTTCTACCTTCTTCTTTCTCCTATTTCTTCTTTTTCTCCTCCTTCTCCTCCTCCTCCTCCTCTTCCTTCTTCTTCTTCTTCTTCTTCTTTTCCTCCTTTTCTTTTCCTTCGTTTTTTATTTGTATTTTTCCTCCTTTTTTATTTTTATTTTTTTCTTCCTCGTTGGACGAGAATCCTTACCGACAGAATTCTCTTCGATAATCCTATAGGGGATCTTTCTTGGCCGTCTGTTCTCGTCAAATTTTACGAAAGATCTAGATATTTTTATATAATATATCTATACACACACACACACACACACACATACGTATATACATAGGCATTATATATATATATATTTATTTATATATATACATATGTATATATACATACATATATATATATATATATATATATATATATATATATATATGTACATTTATTTTGTCATACATACGAAGATGTTTCTTAGCATTAAGAGAAAATGGTCGTAAACGTTCCGTTTGATAATAATTTTACGAACTCGCAGGACGATCGTAAAGTTAATTTAACGTTCTCGGTGATAACGTGAGATGGATATTATTATGCTTGCCGGCTTTAAATCCCACGTTGAATAAACATGCCGCTAAGAAAGATCGAGTCGAGTCTACCCAAGAGGAAATATGTCCGTAATATCCCTGATCCTTCCACGATTCGGCGTGTACGAGGCTACGACGACCTCGAGCTTTCCATCTTTTCTCTCTCTCTCTCTCTCTCTCTCTCTCTTTCTATTTCTCTCGTTCTCTCATTCTCTCTTTTCCTCTTTCTCTCTTTCTCCCTTCCCGCAAAAGGTACGCGTGTATCGGATCAAAAGGACACGACGATGTACGCGAAGTAGGAAGAAGGATTCTGTTTGGCAGACCATAAAAAGGCTAAGAGGCCAGTGCTATCGTATCAGCACGGCTTTTCCTTCGAATCCTGATCTCCTTTCGGCACCGACCTTAAGCCCTATGGAATTTCTTCTGATCTCCAATGAAAAGGACTAAAAAGTGATATCTCGAAATTCGTTCGCGATTACGGACTCATGAAATAGAAAATATTTGTCGATATCTTACGATAATTCTTACCTTGGTTTATCGAATGATCGATCGAAATTCTTTTATTTTATCATTTTAACGAACATATTTATATCTGTTCCAAATGCAATTAAGCTTTAATTAAATGAAAGAAAGAAAGAAAGAAAAATCTTCCTTCAATAACATTTTAAATCTCGTCGATATAAAGAAACGCAGCAAATGATTTCGTTCATTCGGCTACGATCAAAGAAGAAGAATGAAATCAATCGTAATGGATATCAAAAAAAAAAAAAAAAGAAAAAAAAAAGAAAAAGAAAAATCATTCGATTTGCTCGCAGAAAAATTCGGGATTATCCATTTTTTAAAATCGGGATTATCCATTTTTGATTTAAGAAAGAGAGAACTTAACTCGATTTTGAAGGATTCGCGGAAAAAAGCAGAAGAAAAAGAAAGCTTGAATCCTGTATGGAGTGGAAGAGAGAGGTAAAGGACTCGCGTCGGTGCTCGCTCGATCTTAATACTGTCTTAAGCCCGGCAGAGCGCGACATAAATTATGTATCGTCCGGGCGTAAGATGCCGCCAAGATCCCAGGAGCACCTGGTATTCCTGCTTCTCCTTCATTCTCTCTCTCTCTCTCTCTCTGTCTCTCTGTCTCTCTATTTATCTCTCTTCCTCTCTCTTTCCCTCTATCCCTATATCTCTCTATCTTTGTCTCTCTTCGTTCTTCCACTTCCTACCCGCGGCAGTTTATACGCGTCCCACATCGGCTCGCCAAGAACGGAGCTCCCTAAATTTTCTCAAAGTCTATAAGGGTTAAGGAATTAAGCGAGCTTGCTGCCGGCAAGTGGACGAGAGAGCGTTGCGAGCCTACCAACGTGAACCTTCGATACGTTTCACCCTTCAGGGCCATAGTAGTAGGGTGAGTACTTGAATGCCTCTCTCTCTCTCTCTCTCTCTCTCTCTCTCTCTCTCTCTCTCTTCCTGCCTTAGGGCTTAATAACCGGTCCATGAGAAAGAGAGTGAGATGGACGAATGAAGGAGGAGGTTCTTCGGCAAAAGCCATTACAAGGATTTCTTTTATTTACGGTCGCGAAAAGACCTTCTCTATACCTACCTACCTACCTACCTACCTACCTACCTACCTACCCACCTACCTACCTATCTATCTACTCTTTGGCAAGAGTGAACGAGCTAAGTGGTATGATCCTTCTCTTTCTCTACTTCTACGATAGATCGTGCCGAATGACCGATTAAGAAGTGACCACTTTACTGAGCTTAACGTTGCGTTCGATCGTGTAATATTTAGCCGTAGATCAATTAAGAGATCCCCCTGTCCTTTAACCATGATCTCAAGTATATTCTTGGCTTTTTTTTTCTTTTTCGTTTCTCCATAAGTAGATATATAAGGTATCTATTTAGATCATAGAAAAATAATCAAACGACAATATTCTTATTATCTCATTTTTGATTATTTATTTTATAGTATTTTTTAGTAAGCCAATCATTTGTTTTCAGTATCGAAATAAGAAAACGTTGTTAAAGTTATTTTGTCTTATAAATCATAGCCGTCTTACCATTTAGGCTTAACCATGAACGTCTAATCCATTTAATCTTTCGCTATAGATCAATTAAGGCATCTCCTCCTACGTATTCGAGGGCATTTAACCTTCTGATTGGTTTATCTTCTTACTCGTTCCTTTCCGAAATATGTAATACGAGCCACGTATCGTCGTACGTGAAATTGACGTAAATGTTCCTGCTCAAGGGATACCTCAGACGATAGTGTTAAATTAACGGGATTAATTAGTCCCAACTTACGGATTAAACGGTCTGCTCTTTTTCTCTCTCTTCTTCTCTTGGGTTCTTCTCTCCTATCACACGGCTCATTACTTTCAATCGTTGATCTTCTCGTCCGATCCTTTTCTCGGTGATCATAATTTTTACTACGGTCGTTGCTAGTAATTCGAGGAGGGAGGGATTAAAGAATGAAAGAACGAGAAGGAGTGCGAGAGAGAAAGAGAGAGGTAAGATAGGGCCACGAAGTGAGTCCGTTTATACGACCTCATCTACCACCCTTGAGGAAAAAAGCTGAAGGGAGGCAAAAAGAAAAAGAGTGAGTGAGAGAGAAATAGATAGAGAGAAAGAGAGAGAGAGAGAGAGAGAGAGAGAGAGAGAGAAAGAGAGGGAGGGATAGAGAAAGAGAGAAATAAACGCTTCGCATCCCTCAAGGATTATGAGGCCAATCCTGCGGCTAATTTGCGAACTCCCGATTTCTCGTACTCCTTCGTGATTCAGTCTCTTAACTCTCCCTGGACTCCCTCTCTTTCATCCTCGTTGTTTTCTTTGCCTTCTCGGCGACCCTTCGTGATAACGTTCTCAACCTTTACCTATCTTTTATTTAGCTTGAAATTTCGCAAGGGAGTACAATATATTATAAATCTTTTTATAAGTCGCTGTGATAACCGGAAATGGGAATTTTATCGACGAACCTGTTAGCCTTTTCGATTTTTATCATTTTTTTTAATTTTTTGAAAATTCATCAATCTATATGTTCGTGAGTGTGCTGATGAAATTTTGTTATGTTATAAATTTAATAGTCCGTCTTTTAAATAATAAAAGAAAAAACGCGATATATGGATTCGTATAGTTTAATAAAATATCTAATAAAATTGAATATATGTACATATACATTTTGATTAGAACAAATTTTCTTTATATAAGATATAATTTTGTTCATTTTTAGAAAAAAAGAGAGAGAGAGAGAGAGAAAGAGATATATTTTAAATTATTATTTGAATTTATTCATATTTATAATTTTGAAAATTTTTCTCATATCTCTCTCTCTCTCTCTCTCTCTCTTTCTCTTTCTATCTCTTTTGTTTCCTCTTTCTCTTAGTCATAATAATATCTGGCATATTCGTTTGATGTGAAACTTCAAAAGGCATAGGTATTCCTCGTAAAGTAACAATCTGAAGTGAGTTTCGACGTAATCGACTCGCTCTTGTTCGTAACAGCTACGTTGAGATAGTTTTTTGGTCGTCTTATCGGTCGTATCCAACAATCTAACCATCCTGGACAACATTATCTATGGCGAAACGTCCGGCAAGCGTTTTGAAACAGAATAGTTAGGCATATCCTAGCCGGCTGATAGGAGAGAACGCCGCGAGCTCTTCCTCTTCTTCTCTTTCGACGCATTTTCTCTCTCTCTCTCTCTCTCTTTCTTCTTCTGTCTCTCACGCTCCATTATTATTCAGGAACTTTGCTGACAGCTCTCCGGATAGGAAGATAAGAACGTCCTATGAATGCCGAAGCGCACACAATGCTCCCTTACGAACGAGACGTACTCTCTCTCTCTCTCTCTCTCTCTCTCTCTCTCTGTCTTTCTCTCTCTCTTTCTTTCTCTCTATCTATCTATCTATCTCTTTCTATCTCTTCCCGTTCGCATATCGTATCCACCGAAAATTTCTCGAGAGAAAGAGAGAGAGAGAGAGAGAGAGAGAGAGAGAGAGAGAGAGAGAGAGAGAGAGAGAGAGAGTATGAACTCGCGAAATACGCCGATAAGAATTGACTCCTCCTATTCCCACTCCACTCTCATCTTTTTTTCTTTATCCTCCTACTTCTCTTCTACTTTCTCCCTTCTCCAACTCCTTCTCCTACTCCTTCATTTTTTTTTTTCTTTCTTTCTTATATTCTCGCTAATTAATTCGTCTACCAATAGAGGCCAGCCCGTAAGAGACGACACTTTTACGAGGAAGAAAAGGCGAACCGTTTATACGTCATGCCGATTTATCATCTGCGTGAACGCGCTCGAAAATGCTCGTAACGGCTGACAAATTAAGATCAGATAGAGGGATGATCCTCGAGGTTGCTGACTTTTAGATTTTGCATGAGAAGACCCTCCCCCATCATCACTCCCGCTTCCCTTCTCGCCACTTTTTCGTCCTCATCTACCACTTCCTCCTCTTCTTCTTCTTCTTCTTCTTCTTCTTCTTCTTCTTCGTCGACGACTACAACGACGACGACAACTACGACGACGACGACTACGACGACGATGACGACGAGTACGACGATCTTTTCGCTTTCCTTCGTCATGATTCGCCTTATACACTCCTTTTCGACGTTGCTCTCATTTTTGCTTATCCGTCCGACCACTCCTCGATGCTTCTTCTACCCTTTTTCTTTTTTTTTTTTTTTTTTTACCTTTCTTTTCTCTCCTTCTCCCGCCCCTTATTTCGATGGGATTAAGATTTCACTGTCTCTCGGTTTTCTTTTCCTTTCCTTTTTTTATTTTTTTTTTTCTTTTTTATTTTTTCTTCACGATTACCTGTCAGAGTTGAGTTAGGTGAATTTCGTTTTTTAAGAATTCACAGATAAGATTTTCTTCATTAAATTGACATACTTATATATATATATATATATATATATATATATATATATATGTATATTTTAATTCGTATTGCAAAAGAATGGACTTTCATGAATATATGATATCAAGATTACGATTAATTTATTATATTTTTATATTTAACGAATTCGTAAGGAAGATTGGAGGAATTTACTTATGAAGGTGCAATTAGTGATAATATAAATGCGATGAAATGAAAGAGAGAGAGAGGGGGAGCGGGGAGGGGGAAAAAAGGAAGAAAAATGAAAGGAGTGAAGATAAAAATCGAAATATCTAATGAGAGTCTCGTTTTCATAAACGTTCCTATATATTTTCATGGAAACGATTCTTTCGTTCCTCTCGATAATATTCTTGGTTTCTACGAAAGGCGGAGACTCGATAACGATAACAAGGGGGATAACCGTCAAATGTATTATATATAATACCTGCATAGTCGAGGGATAAGAAGAGGCGGGTCGTGGCAAAGTCGTGATTCGATGTTTTGCGAACGGAACGAGCCTCGGTTCCAAATGGATCCTTGTAAGACGTTTTAATTGGACAAATCCTCCTACGTTCATTAAATCTGGGACGCTCTCAACTGGCATCCAGAAGGACCTATCCTCTCTGAGTATATATATCATAGTCGTCGTTGACGACGATATCCCTTTCGTCATCTTTGTGCGTCACTAGCCACTTGAACGAAGTGAAAAGATAGAACGTACCTGTGTTCGTCTATTGACAGATAAGAACGAGATTTATTTTGCCCTCGATCTTGTCTTCCTATTTACGAGAAGATCATTGAAAATGTAGTAATATCAGAAATTTAACGATATCGGCGAAGTACAAAAATAAAGTTAACAAAAATAATACGTCGATTATTATCGATTTATTGAAATTTAAATAAATAGGTCATTTGTATAATCCTATTCGTATCTTATAATATTGAATTATTTCAATAGAAATAAATTTTCATTGATCTCTTTCAAATATCTCTTTTTCTTTGTTATTTTCTACTTTATTGAAATGTTTAAGTATTAATGTAATATTTATAAATGGGAAAATATTGGAGAATTTAAAGCGACACAACAAAGTAACGTAGAAAATAGTAGTCTCTTATTATCGTGAAATTCTCGTACTATGTGTATATGTAATAAATTGAACGTGGTTACATCGATAGAAACATTCTCTGATTCTCATTTGTAGAGAAGTATTCATTGATCGTCGTGACGCTTGAGTTAGGGTTGTTTCGATGACAGCTCCGTTGTCTTATCTCTTAGGGACGAGATTTCGGTCGGTGGTTGTCCTTTGTGCGAGGACAAACTTGAAGACGGTATCGACACGTACCTATTTGTGTAAAGATATATGTATGCATATGTATATACGTATATATATATATATATATATATATATATATATATATATATAATATGTGCATACGTCTCTCTTCTTCGCGTAGGTTCAAAGTTAAACAAATATAATAACTCTTATGAGAGGAACTTTAACAATTTATCGACTTTGATAATTATCTGTTGTAAGAACAGGCCTATATATCTATCGATTGTCCTTCATCGTTCTTTATTATTATCTCTGTATCTTGTTTGATAGTTAAAAATTATGTCAAATTAAGAATATTCTTTGAAAGAGACAGATATATAAATGTGATATTTAAAGTTAAAATAAAAAGAAGAAACAATATTGGATTTATATAATTTACTTATTGCAATTTTCAATGGAGAATAACATTTGAATATTCTTAATCGAATATTCATCTCGTGAAGTAATTTAATAAAATGTAATTATTTTTTCTAATGATATACATACTTACTCTATATAATCGTTGAATCTCCAGCATGTGATGGAAATTCTTTAATGGAATATATGATAAAGATGTCACTGAAAGTAGACGATCGATCGTGACATACAGATTTATTCGACATCGTTCTCGTATTTACATTGATCAAATTCCATGTTAATTATATTAATCATTACGCGATATAATTACAATAAAGATGGCCGACAGCGTGTCGACACGATCAAAGTAATAGTGCATTCGAGTATTCGGCTTTTTTTTTTTTTTTTTCTTCTTATAACAACACGATTCGCATTCGTTTTGAGTTTCTTCACGAATCCTTTCTCGTCCTCCTCCTCCTCCTCCTCCTTCTCTTTCTTCTTCTTCTGCTCCTTCTTCAGTAGAGTTGAGCTGAGTGTCTCTAGTTTAATGCGATTAAGGTAAAAGGAACTAATCTGCGTGGTATGGATGTTGTTGAGGTGACTCTCCTTCGAATAAGGCCATCTTCAATCGCTTACATTTGGCCCTACGATTCTTGAACCAAAACTGCACGTTCTTCGGCTCCAATCGTGGAAATTTCTGACGATAGGGCATTCGATTTAATTCCTCCGTGTACTTGAGAATGAGCTGCGAATCGATCATGATATACTCTTTTAAAATCACATCCAGACATTTTTACAAATTTGAGATATTTCTCTTTAATATATCATTTATTAATTTTATATGAAGATATAAAGATGTATGAATTAATTCTGTTAATTGGATTATTTTCAAAGCATTAAACGTTAACGTATACTTCGATTAAAATTAAATATTATAAATTGATTCTAGTTCTTCAAATGAAATGCAACAACAATGTTAAAAGTGTTTAAATTCCTCTGAGGATTTTTCAAATTTTCGATTCAATTAATGAAAGATCGTTCCAACCTAACAATTTGTTTGAGTTACTTGAAATAAATGAATTGTTACAAAAATATAGCCGGCCGTTTTAAATAAATTTAATCAATCTAACGTTTAGAGATTCGTATTATTTTTGAATGTGAAAAATATATGTCAATATCATCGATGATAATAAAATGAAACGTACCGCATGGCTCGGATGAGTATTGTGAGTGAACCAAGTCTCGAGCCTGGGTACTTCCGTCACGGGATCAATGAATGTCCGATTTCTCTTTCTCCTTTCGTCGAGCATACTCGTCGGACATCCAGCTGGTCCACGTGGTGGCAAATAATGTGACATGTACATAATGCCGTGTCCGAACATTGGACTTGGTACTAATGAAAATCCTGGTGGAAGAGGACCAGTCGGTCTAGCCTCTTCGTCCTCGGAACCAGATGATACTCTGGTGTCCTCTTGTTTGACCAAAGATGGCGTCGAAGGTGGCGGTTGTTGATCCTCTGGTCGTGTAGTCAAGGACAATGGACCGACCGGTGGGCTACTAGGTGGGCAGGGCGACGGTGACGTCGACTGAAGCAAATGGACGAGACGAGAGTGTCTGAGAAGCCGACTTTTAATAGAGGCTATTCGAAATGATCGTAAATTCATCGTTTCAAAAGCAACCGACCAGACTTGGGCCGAGCTAATTCATTATAGAAGCTAAGGATTGTTAACTACGAGCTCAGGAAAGAAAAGAAATAAACCACGTTTACCGACCGTGAGGTTATAGTGATACACGATAATCATAAGAAACAAAGATGTCTAAATAATTATGAATAAATAAGAGCGAATCAATTTGGAAATAAATTTTCTTCGCTTAATTAGATTGATTTAAAGAGTGAATATCGATCAAACGGTTATATTAAAATTATTTATTATGTCTGACAATATCTATATATCTCATTATACACATATATGTCCTAAAAGGGTAAAAGTAATTCGATCAGCTTTTATGATCTCTTATATAAAAGTTAATTAGAATATTATACCTGATGCCTAGAGTCTTCCTCCTCGTCGGAACAATCTTCACTAACAATACTGGCGCCTCTTGGACTCAATCCTGGTGGACTGTAACCGTTGACACCCCTGGTCTCAGCTCTCTTTTGAGCAGCCCTTGCGTTTTTAAACCAATAAACGACATTGTTCACGTCCAATGGTTTTCTACCCCGTCGTGACTCCAACGAATTTAATTCCGTCACGTAATGTTGTATTTGTTGTCGTGTTGGATGCTGATTCTCACCGAACCAACGTTGAAGTCGTGGTAACTCGAGTTCTGGATCGAAGCTAGTTCTCATACGTGTTTTATGAGAGTATTGTAAAAGTGCTGGATGTGGTGGCCCAATCGCACCACTCCCAGCGCCAATTGGTCCGCTACCATCTGGTTGAGGACTTTGAGTATGATGATGATGATGATTCGAGGATGGTACGATCGGATTCAGACCAAGACCCAATTGTTGTTGCTGTAGCCAAGACTCAAAATTCCTCTTGGTCTCCTCCGACAGATCGTTGCCGCCTCTACAGAGCGACAACAGTGTCATCTACGGCAAAATGGGAATCCTCTTGAAATTACCTGCTATTCCTGCATTACTTGGATTAAACGAGTGCAAGATTAGATCTCCCAAGTATATATTATTGGTCATATTGAAATACTTGAAATACATATGTATTAATAATTCATATCGTATCTAGAGACCTCGCTTTAGGAAAATATTACATTTGATTTTATACGATTGATTAATTTGAAGAATTATAAATATGAAAATCACTCGAGATAAGAAAATTAATAATTACTGGAGAGTAACGATGATGTATGATGCAATGAAGAAAAAAAAAAAAAAAAAAAAAAAAAAAAGAAAAAAAAAGAAAAAAAAGAAAGAAAGAAAAAAAAATGAAAAGGAAAAAGAAAGAAAGAGAAAAACATTTACATCAAAGAGAACGATTATAATCGCATAAGGAATTTCTTTTTTCTCTTTTTCTTTCTTCTTTTCTTTTCTTTTCTTTTTTTTTTTTAAACCGGTCGAAGATTCGTTATGCAAGGACATATAAGTGTGATTGAGAGGGAGGTGAATCGCGTAAGATCCTGGCACGCGCGTCTTCTTTTAATCGTGTTGACACAAGTGGGCGTTGCACGATGCCGATAGCCGTCCCCGAGGACGGCGCTCATCGTCATCGGGCATTAAGTAGTCAGATTATGGAAAAGTTCGGAGTCGTAGGAAGTAGTACGGAGAGTGTGCCTTATCTGTGGGATGATTTATAAGAACAAACAGGCTCCGCGAGGTGAGGATCAAGCAGCTCGACAAAGTCTTAATAAACGAGGTAATCCATTCCGTATTCCTGACGCATCGTGCCGTCATTTTATAAATCATAACGATCGAATTGATCTTAAATTGAAATATTTTATGATCTTTAAACAGACGAATTTCATTTTATTTTTCTTTTTCTTTACCATTACCTCTCCCCTCCCCTTCCCCCCACCATCTCTCTCTCTCTCTCTCTCTCTCTCTCTCAAAAATACTAAAAGCATAGAATGTAACATAACGTAAATAAGTGTTATTTAAAACCGTTCATGTTGAACATGATTTATACAACGCTTGTTTTTTTCGACATGATACAGCGATATTTCTTTGAGCGAACACTTAACGTCGGATTGATATATCAATCAAGAAGCTAAGAATTGTGCACGGCCTTGCTTCATTCGGCATGAACTATTAGTCTAAGTACAATGTCTTGAAGTTTACATTTGCGATATGAAAATTGCGTAAGATGAGAGGGTCATAATTTCAAGCGACTTTTTTCTTTTATTTTTTTTTCACACCGAATTTGTAAAATTCTCTTCGTATTTCGTGTAGATATACGATATCAATCGGATACTTGGAGGATTTTTCGTATTGCGGATTTGTTAGTCATAAATTCCAACGATGACGAGAACGAAAAAATAAGAAATATTCTCGAGAAAGTCTTGTCGTTTAATTGTACCAGAAATAGCAACGATAAGGTTGCCTTTAATCAGATCTATTACAATTACCTAAGAGAGTACATACTTAGGAATATTTTAATACTTAAAGTAAATTATCAAAAAAGATATATATTAAATATATATATATATATATATATATATATATATATATATATATATATTTAAGTATATTTATTTTACGAGTAGATCATAAAATGTTTGTTGATAATTTCTGTTTGTTTAAGTAGTCAGAAGAAATAAAAAAAAAAAAAAGAAAGAAACAAGAAAATAATGGAAGACTACTAATTAACCTTGTAATTAAAATAGACGCCAAACGACGCGTCTTTAATTCGTTATTATAAACTGACAGCAAAACATTGAATCTTCATCCATGAGTTTTACAACGGCGCACTTAATCTTTCAGTCAGGTTAAAGCGGTGTAGATTGGTAAAGGCGTCATTGGCCAGACAGTCGTCGTAGACTTCTGCTCAGAAGATTTGAGAAATCGTTCAGTAAACAGTCATCATCGTTCTTTGTCTTCGTCGTCGTCGTCGTCGTCGTCGTTGTCGTCGTTGTCGTCGTTGTCGTCGTTGTCGTCGTTATTCAAAAACGTATCAAGTGGCTTATCTGAGACTCTACGAGTAGCTGCGCTTCTCTTCGAGCCTGATTTACACGTATTTATTATTCGCGAAGGTTGACGCAGTTGATGATGTCTGTCAGCTGATCCCGCCGAGGTACGGGCCAGTAGTAAATCAATCGCCTTTAAATCCAAGAGTAAACACACGTATGAAGAATGAATTCGTAATTTTGTCAACAACAAGCATCATCAGAGGGCTAACGCGATTACTCTAGGCGGCGATGGTGGTGGTGTTGATGGCTTACGAAAGTAGATGGAAAATTTACTCGAGACTATACGTTTGATTAAAATTTTGACGTTGGACGATTATGAACGATACGAAATATAAATTTATCGAGTGACTCGATCGTAGATATATGCATATATCTAATAAAATGTGATAGTAGAAAACGCATGAAAATGATATGTTTAACGATGATGTCAGAGTTCGTTAAGAGTCAATCAATTATTCTTTCTTTTTTTTTTCTTTTCTTTAATTGAGTATAAATAAAACCTAGTTTATTAACTAGATAATACCAATGAGTATTATCATTCCTCTTTTTCTCTTTTTTTCTTTTCTATTTCCGAAGAAGAAAAAAAATTAATCATCAATTTTCTCAATGCATTTTACTTCAATGGAATCATTACATTGAATTTCAAGATATAACCCAATGTCTTTTACTCGATGAATCCTCGAGTAGGAATCGTTGTCAGATTAAAGTAAATCTATGAGAGACGAAGGTTCTCCATCACGGTCGTTCGCCATTAGCCAACGGGCCGAAATACGAGCGGGTAACGTCTGCCAGGGAAAATTGGTAATCATAGACCACCGCGAGCGGCATTAAAGTTCGGGGATGGGTGGGTAGCAGGATCTTCAAAGAGAGTGCACTTAGATAATACCGGTTCGTCGAGTAAGCGAAAGAGAGAGAGAGAGAGAGAGAGAGAGAGAACAAGAGAGAAAGAGAGAGATAGAGATAGAGATAGAGAGAGAGAGAGAGAGAGAGAGAAGGGTGGTAGAAGGGTGGCTACCCTGTGCCGATATCGAAGGGGCTTTTGATGAAGGCTGCGAATTTGGTTGAGTAAAGGGTAATCCTATCACACGCTATAAGATCTTCTACTGTCGAGAAAGCACGATCGCGAAGCGTTCTCCTTTTCCGGTTGACGTATTGTGGATGATCGCTTTCGTTGTTGGAAAAAGGATGGAAAGGGAAGAAAAAAAAAAAGAATTGGGGGAAAAAGGAAAGAGGGGGAAAAAAAAGAAGTGAAAAAGAAAAGGAGAACTCGAAAAGACAATTTTCATTGGTTTCGATCTAACTTCGTATTCTTAGAATTTCAACGAACGTTCTTTCTCTCGTGGAGATAACTCTCTTGCGAAAGATCCATGTATATTCAATAGCTCGCAGAAGTACTCGCGATCGTTATTCTTTCGAAAGAAAAAAAAAAAGAAAAAAGAAAAAAAAAGAAAAAAACAGTTAAGGGAAACGAGAGAGAGAGAGAGAGAGAGAGGGGGGAAAGAGAAAAAAGAAAAGTAAAGAGGGTCAGGGCCTTTTATCGAGACGAATTTTCGATCGGCGACACGAAACCGAGAGAACATTTATTTAAGGCGAGGATCAGCCGGGTGCGAGACTCCAACGGCGAAGATTACCAGTGTGGTTCTACCAAGGAGGAACAAGAGTACCAAAGAGGAGGACTTCTTAATGAGATTAAAGCGCCACGAAGGCAAACACTCTTCGGGCTAGATTTACATTTTATACATTTTTAAGTGCTCCTCGTGATGGCTCTTTACAAGTCGACCTTGAGAATCGTTTTGTCTATCTTTCTCTCTCTCTTTCACTCTCTCTCTCTCTCTCTCTCTCTCTACCTTTTCCTTCCCATTTCTCAAGATTTTATTCAACGAAATAAACTTAGATTCCTTACCTCGTCCAAAGGACATCCTGCGGAAACGAGAAGCGCATGGCTATGAAGTAAAAGCAGCCTGAGCAATTTATTTCTAACTTCGGCTGCGGGACTAGGAGGTGGTGGTCTCGATCTGTAAACCTGAATCTTCAAGGTTGCTACCGAAGTAAGTTCCGCAAGGATATCGCCAACGGTTAAAAGTGGACCTTCAGCTACTTTTTCCATCGGCAGAGGTTTCCAGTTTCTTATCACTATGCTACCTCTCGCGCTTGGTATCAAATCGCTCGAGTAACCCAGCCGGACCAATGCCTCGCCTACTAAATCCTGAAACGATAAATATCAATGTCAATCGTATTTAATTGTCTTTTTTATAACGTTGACTTTAACGCTAACCACGTGATCTTTAAAGTAACCACAGTAAAATATAAGACGAGTGAGAATAATTTCATAGTGCATAGCGAATTTCGATTTAATATATATTATGATAATTGTACAAATTCTCGCGGAACAAAAAAATATTTTCATTATTTTTAAATGATTATTAATTATTATCATAAAACCTTTAAGCAGGAGATTTAATAAATTTTTCATAAGTAGGCATTTTTTCAATGTCGAATCAATTTAAAAAAAAAAAAAAAGAAATTACCTGAAAGGGCATCGCAACCGGAATGATTACGTAAGAATCAGTCTCGATCTGGGGTCTTCGCCAATTTTCACGTGCATTGCTAGCATGACTCTCGACGATGTTATGAATTGTCTCGACGACGCAATGAACCGGAAGATTTTTCGCTGTAACAAAGAAAATTGAGAAATCGATGAGAGCTGGAAAAAAAAAAGAAGAAAATTAAGACAACAAAGAAATAACTGAAAAGGATCGAAAGGAAAAGCCGCTTTTCTAATTCGCATTGGCTATTCCGACACCAAGACGTTTTACATCAGTACAATGGGCATCGACATCGACATTGGAGATGATTCGCGGAGTTGAAGATCGCCAAGAGATGTCTAACTCCGATGTTAAGCATATGCAGATCCACTCGTCTAAACCGAGACAATGGAAGCTGGGCGATGGCACAATAGCTGCGATCCTTGTGTAACCCTGACTTAAGTCCCGGAGTCTCTATCCCACTTCAGATCATAATCCCAGATTTCTCCGAAACCGAGAAAATGGAGAAAGAGACAGAAAGAGAGAGAGAGAGAGAGAGAGAGAGAGAGAGAGAGAAAGAGAGAGAGAGAGAGAAAATGAAAAGGAAGAAGAGAGAGAGAGAGAGAGAGAGAAAATAGTGCTTTACCAGGTTCAATTCGCATAATACCAATCTCTTAGAATACGCTTTCAATGTCTACGGATTTTGATTATCCTAAATGCTTGTTAAACGCCGAATTTATTTCCATCTTTCTCCCTTAATTGTTCTTTTTTTACGATCAATGAAGAAGAGCAAATCTCTCTCTCTCTCTCTTTCTCTCTTTCTTTTTGTACGTATGTGTTTATTTAATAATTTATTTATAATCAATATTAAACGCCAAAAGTCAATGTATAAAGATCCCAGAGAGCTCGGAGACGGATAGATTGATGGCCAATGGCTCCTCGATGCAAGGTGTTAAGTCTCCAGTGAAGATAACCGAGAAAGGATTTACTACCTGGCACCACTATATTAGATATTAATGCCTCTAAACTTCCATCTAATACGGTCGGACATCATAGAGAAGGTCTTCTCTCTCTCTCTCTCTCTCTCTGCCTCTCTCTCTCTCTCTCTCTCTCTCTCTCTCTCATCTACACCCTACGTTGCATAAGACAGGTCGTACCTAGAGGGATGCTGTAGGCTGACCGGTGGCCACCTTAATCCAGGGACGTACAGTTTTCATTAAGGTGCCCGGTCCTTGCGTCGTCTTTGTACCGGGATCAGCTGGTTTAAGGTGGGCTTTTACGCCACAGGGTTTAGTCGCGGTAGACCGTATTACGCGGTCTGTTTATTAGCAACGTTTCGTATCTTACGATTCACCGTGCCACGTGACTCGTCCTGTTAAAGAACGATCTTTGTAGCTTTATTTTCAACGTGGTTATCCAGTTAAGAAATATGTTGCTAAGAATGAGAAATATATTTAACTTTTGTCATTTCGTTTACATGATGCAATGCAATAACGAATAATGAAATCTTATTTGTTCTAATCATTGTTGTTATATAATATTTCTCTCTCTCTCTCTCTCTCTCTTTTTTTTCTCGTTCATACAGATAAGTTTAAATATTTTAATTATAAATTATATTAATAAAGTTATAATATTGATTGTGTTCATTTATTATACAGTATATAAATGAGGAACAAGGTCGAGTTGTCTAAAAAGTTGTTGTCTTAAAAGACGAATGATAGAATCATGAAAAAGGAAAGACCAAAAAGAGGGCGAAGATAGAAAGAAAGTGGCAGCTAACTCATCCGCGAAATCTTTAATCTCTGCAACGGCAAAGACATTTCTCATTTCTGGTGCAGGTCCTATCTAACTTCCGGTTATCTCCCCGTTCGCCTCGCAAACTGAGAGGAAGGAACTGGCACGTCGGAAGAAGCGTCAAGCAAGCTTCTCGTCTTTGACAGTTCTCGCTGGATGATAAGATTCATCGGAAGGACCCTCGAAGGAAGAAGAAGAAGAAGAAGAGATCGAGACAAGACCGAGTTTGAGACGGCGATAATAATATTCTTTTTCTCTTTTTTTCTTTTTTCTTTTTCTTTTTCTTTTTTTCTTTTTATTCTTGTGGGCCAATTATTAAGATCGAGCCTTTGCCAAAGTTATAAGCGTTTGAAATTTATTTTTCTTTCTTTTTTTCTATTCGATTCATTTATTTTATTATTTACTCTCTTTTTCATAGATTTTAATTATCTCTCGTGCAATCATTTTTTTCTTCATTAATATTAACTATCCATCGTTTTTATATAACGCGATTTAACATAACGATTGGATGTTAAAGTGTCGTGTTTTATTATTTCTAATAATTATTACATTAATCCTGACATATTCATAATTAATTTCGTTGTCTGTGTCAAATTATATAAATTTTAATTTTTTTCTTTTATCCCACTTTACGCAAATTTTTATTCATCAGACAATAATTACTTTAACAATTTAACTTTTTGGTATTTTATAATTTTATGTATTGTATCTGCCAGTCAAATAGGTTATTAATTACTAGTTGCTATTAGTAATTTCAATTACATTTTAAACCGATATTAAGTCTATATTGTTTTTTTTAATTTTTTTTTTAATTTTTCTTTTTTTTTTTTATAATAACCATTCAATAGTATCCGTGTTCGATACTTTTTTCTTTTTAATCATTTACATTATTAATTTATATTTACGAAACATCAGCTTTTGTAAAATGTAATTTTCTTTCTCTCTCTCTCTCTCTCTCTCTGTCTCTCTCTCTCTCTCTCTTATTCTCTTGTTCATCGGGGAACTCGAAACTTTAACGACAACGAGATAACGAAAAGAATGGGAAAGGAACGTTCGAAAATACAGAAAATCCCTGTAGAATATCGCATTGGCATGTGTTCCAAGCTACGAGCATAACGCAAAATTAGGGAATTATCCGTGTACGGGCCGTGATCGGTAGAAGAGAAGTACGAATAGGTGAGTATGTGAGAAGAGAAGACGGGGAGAGAAACGATGAGAGGGTGGGAGGGGGCGGCTGGAGAAAGGGTAGGTAGTAGAAGGAACGGAAGGGAGGAGGGAAAGCGCGCGCGCATAATTTTGTAATGGAATTAATTAAGGCGATTAAAATTTAATTAAATCTCCGCGCGCATCGCGCGCTATATTTGCGATTTATTAAATATTCAATTAAAACCGCGAAACGGTCGCATTATTTTCAAACACGCACTTCCGGTTGAGAGAGAGAGATAAAGAGAGAGAGAGAGAGAGAGAGAGAGAAAGAGAGAGAGAGGGGGAATAGAACGAGAAAGAGAGTAACAGCAAGACTAATCGATTCTCCATCGAGACTTTTTTCGCTACGTTTTTTCTCTTTTCTTTTTTTCGTCTTTTTCTTCTGTTTCTTTTTTCTTCTTCTTCTTCTTCTTCTTCTTCTTCTTTTTTTTTACTGAACGGGAAATGAAAGAAAGTCGTGCCGATTCGTCGAAAGAACGAGTGACGCTCTCTTTAAATGTTGTGTTTCTCTTTTTATCTTTCTCTCTTTCTCTCTCTCTCTCTCTCTCTCTCTCTCTCTCTGTCTCAGTCTCTGTCTCTGTCTCTGTCTCTGTCTCTGTATCTCTTTCTCTCTTTCACTTTTTTGCTGATAAATTAACGGCTCCCTACCCGCTTTCAGTTCTTGGTGCTTCACGGATACAAGATAAAAAAGTTGGAACATATTTTTCGACAACCCTACGTCCGAGTTTGCGGTGGGCCATCCCCAACGATAATGGTTTCTTCTTTTTAATGTGAACGAGTGAATGCAAGAGAGAGAGAGAGAGAGAGAGAGAGAGAGGGAGAGAGGGGGAGAAGGGAAAAAGAAAGAAAGAAAGTGAAGTGGAAGATACTTTCTACGAATATTTATCTTTCCGTGTTTTCGAGCACCGTTTCCGCATAAGGCAGATGATTTCTTTTGTCGGTCAGATTAGTTCATTCGTAGTATTCCTAAATCATAAGTAATAAAGAAGGAAAATTCGATCGGGAGTAACGTGAAAGTTAGTGTGATTATCTATCGACGTACGTCTACTGGCAAGTGTTATTTATAGAATTAATATGGCGTATATGCTTTGAACGAGCTTATCTCCCAAACGGGCGATACTGTTAAGGATTAGTTGGACTTTCGTGGCTTGTTAATAACGGAGATTATGTAAAAGATCGATTCTGAGATGATGACGATGATGTAGTGAGAGAGAGAGAGAGAGAGAGAGAGAGAGAGAAAGAAGGAGAGAGAGAGAGAGAGAGAGAGAGATGGAAGAAAGATTGTGAAATAGTCAAACGCGTAGATCAGGCATATATACATACATACATACATACACACACACACTCACACACACATATATATATATATACATATGTATATCGATTATCTTTCATCTTTTATCTTTCATTTTTATTACTATATTATATTTTCTTGATTCATTTATAAATATATTTTCATTAATTATTATATTTAAATATCTTTTTAATCTATCGTCAAATTTCGATATATTATTTATATAGAGTATAATCGATGACACATCAACTTATCATTGATTTTATATATTCATGCTTAAATGATTTGAATTTATTATTTTAATGAGTGGTTATAACTAATTCAATCGATTGGATCATTCGTGCGAGTTCTCATTTCTCTTTTCCCGTTCGGACGTTGTTTCGAATGAGGAAAAATGTCATGCAAATGAGTAAGAAAAAAAGAGAGAGAGAGAGAGAGAGAGAGAGAGAGAGCGGGGGCGGGGGAAAGAAAGAGAGACAGAAAAAGAGAAAGAGAGATAGACACAGTACGCGCGGGACCTCGATCCTAAGGTTTCTTCTTCGTCTTCGTGACTCGGTAATCCAAGACGATACCGCTTATAATCTCTCGAAATCGAATCAGCCGGTCGGTATAACGAAGCCTCAGCCAAAGACGAGACGTTAGTCCATACTCTTCGTTTTTATCAATCTCTTCTTTTGCTTTCAGTTCAATGATCAATTCATACAGTCAAATTTCATTTTTCATCTCACTCGAACATTATCGTTAAAACTCGATCATTATTATCTATATTATTATTGATATTCTAATAATCATTTCATTATTGTTGTTTATGTTATAATTGAAAAAGAAAAGAAATAAAAAAAAGAAAAAGACAAAAAAAAAACGAAAACAAGAAAAATCAAAAAAGTAATATTCTATATAAATTCAGAAATTTATTATTCTTATTATTGAAATACTTCTTCTTTTTTTTTTTATCTTTTTTTCTTTTTTTTTTTTCTTCAATGATTCTAACAATATTTGAAATTATCTTTATTTATCAAGAATAGTCTTGGAAATCTGTAAATATATATTGAATACATATGTTTTCATCGATGAAAAAAAATTAAGAGATTAATTAAAGCATCAAATACGAAGCGTATAGAGGAGAAGGAAGGGTGTGTGAAGAAGAAGGAAAGTGTGGGTGGTTTCGGTATCTCAGGCTGATCCGGCGGATGTCGGCCTTTACAGATAAGGACCCAACTCTTTCGACGCTTTTATCTGCCTCGTGTTCTCTCTCTCTCTCTCTCTCTCTCTCTTTTTCTCGCATGCGTGTTCTACATCTTTTTCCTTCTCAATGACTTCCCCTTTTCATCGTTTGCTACATTAACGTGTGTTCCTATTTGTTTCCTAAAGAGCTCGTTCTTCGTTTGCCTTTTCTATTCTAAAAATTCTAAAATTTATTTACGTAGACATAAAGATAATGATAAAAATTTATCCATGAACATGAACATCATCTAAATATATTTTTTTAATTCTACCATTATTTCACTATCCATTTCTACTTTTTCGATCAATAAACAATTTCTAATTTCTTTCTAAAAGTGTTCTTAAAATGAACAATCATAATCATGAATGAAAGGCTTGTTAATGTTATTGGTCTTATACAATTTTTTACTTTTCAAACAAATTTCCGAAGTTTTGGCGGATAGAATGGGAGTTTATATCAAATATGCGGCTTAACTTGCAATTAGAAATAAAAAAAAAAAAAGAAAAAAGAAAAAAATTAAAATTAAATAGGGCACATGTTTGTAAGAATCGTATAAATCATTTTTATCTTTCGTTCGATCCATTTATGAAAGTAGATTGATAAAAAATTATATATTCTATATATATTTGGACTTAAAATACTTTGATCTATTACACACACACACACACATATATATATATATATATATATATATATATATATATATATATATGTAAAGGTGTATTATAAATTCAACGATCTAATGACCCGTCAAAAAAAAAAAAAAATGTAGATGTCTGACTGAAAACTCGATTAACCGAAGCAAGATAATCTCCAATGGATTATTACATGTATGTCAAATCGTTATCGTCAAACCAATGAAATCACATCTAACGATATGCAATAGCTCTGATAACTATATCTGATCTTATTTTTATCAATTGTATCTGTACACCAGGTTCTCTTCTCTCTACCTTTCGTGAATGACACTTTCGATTAAATTTTTTCTTATACTAATCAGAAATGTAATACGAAAGTAGGTAATAACAAGCGTATGATGAGTGCTGCCTCTCTCATGTTTGTATTTTTTCTTGCATTTACAATCTTACAATGTAATAATGCCTAATGAATCATATGATATTAGAATATATATATATATATCTCATATATATATATATCAATATATATATATATATATATATCACATATATATATATATCAATATATATATATATATATATATATATTGATTGATTGACAAAAGAATGAAAAGTCATAACAAAAAATATTATTATTGTATCATATATATTAATGAAATATTTTTTTTCTCCATTAGAAATACTATGGTATACAATGTGAGGAATAAAATAAAATATAATAATAAATTATACGAGATTGGCAGAGTCGTATAAAAAATGTATATCGTTAGTCTATAATTATTATTTTATTTCATATAAATATTAATAGAATATTCAAAAAAAAAATATATATATATATATTCTTTGTTATATTAATAAAAAATATTATTAAAAGATACACGTAAAGAGAGAAAGTAAAAAAAGTCGTTAACTCATTGTATACTTTTTATCAAGCGTTATTATACGTAACATACATTAGATTATATTCATATCGATATATATTAACAAAATATTATTTTGATCGCATTACTATACGCATGATTGCTATTTGTAATAATAGTAGATAAAATCAAGATGGATATTTTCAATGACGAAGTAGTTGGAACTGATCAAAGAGCTCGATGTTAAAATTAGTCGTATTTGTTTCGTTGATATCGAGCTAACACAAAACTCAGGATTGATTCAGGATGACTCGAGGAAACTCGCCTCGTGTTACGTTCGCGTGCGTCCAATGGTTGTCCCGTTAAGCTCGCGTGCGATTTAAGCTCCGCCCGGGTAGAGAAGCTAAGCTCGAGCGCGGACGAAAGCACTAGATAAGACGTACCTAATGAGATAACATTACAGCCGGTGTAACTTATAAGATCACCGGCCACGCGACGAAACCTTCTAAATCCGAGCATTAGCCCATTCTTAGCGACATAATCACGCATCGCGGGAGAAAAAATTTATCATTCTCGTTTCCAAACTTATTTATTTTGATTTATTCTATATTTATATTTTTCCGATAAAACTTTTTTCTAGATATAAAAAGTTGTTGAAAAAGTTAAGTACACTCGTTGTACGTATATTACGAACTTCTTTAAACGATCGTTTGTTATCTTTCTTTACTTCCTTTTTTTTTTTTTTTTGTTTTGTTTTATTTTCTCCTTCGTTCTTTTTTTTTTTCTTTTTTTTTTTGTAATTAAATTGAATTAACAATTAGTATACGGGTATTATCGTATCGTCAAATTGAATATAACATTATTTAATATTTTCTCATTGAAAAATTATAAATGAGATTAAAACATTTTTCATCGGATAAAAAATTAATGTAATTATCGGAGAAAACTTGTATTGGTAAAATTTATCACTCTCGTTAATACGAAAAGATTTTATTCGATCTTCGTATTGTAAATGATCTGTTATCGAATAATATTCACGAATATTCATATACACATGTATATTCTGAAATAGATCTTAAATATATACCTATATCGAAAATGATTAATATATTCAATATTATCGATCGATCTGCTCGTTTGTAAGTGCGTCTCTGTATGTGTGCGTATATACGTGTACGTATGAAAAAGATAAGAAACATTATTATCCCTATCCATCGAAATGTCTTAGAAGCTAAATACTTTGAAATCCTTCGAGAGGTATGCTCGCCTACGATTTGCTTGATTTCCAAGATCGCTCACGCTCGTGCTTTCATAAGAACGCGCGCATTCGAGCGCGTAGGAGAGTAGCAAGGGTGAAAACTTGCCCTAAGACGCTTAGAGAGTAAGCTCTTATACAAGGCGGAGAATAAGAGACAAAGAGAGAGAGAGAGAGAGAGAGAGAGAAAGAGAGAGAGAAAGGAAAATCAAGAAGAGGACGTACCTCATTCTCTCTCTCTCTCTCTCTTTCTCTTTCTTATCGAATACATGAACATTTCTACACATATATATATAAACAGACACATACACACATACATAAACACACACACACACACACATTTACGACAGCTGTTCGATGTAGATATAGATCGTGAAGCGTTCGCGCGTCCCATACGCATCGAAGATTAAAATTACTTTGGTAAACTGCGTTCGCGAAGGAACGATATAAGGTGGAAAAGGGGTGCGTCTCTGAGAGGAAGAAAGGGAGAGAGAGAGAGAGAGAGAGAGAGAGAGAGAGAGAGAGAGAGAGAGAGAGAGAGAGAGAGGTATAGAGAAGATAGGAAGAAGAAGAGGGAGAACGAACGTCTCGTAAATTTCTCGGCTAAGGAGCTTAATTTGGATTTTCGGTAACGAGTTATTGCGAGCGCGAACTCGTTGTCGGGGGATGATTTAGAGATGGCAAGAGACGAAAAGGAAGAAGAAAGCTTGGATGAGGTGGTAGGTAAGGTACAGATGGGGGGTGATAGATAGAAGACAGGTACGATGTCCATTAGTTTATCGTTCGTCCAAAGAGATGCTACGGATTATTCATCGAACGTAGCGTGTTCTTGTTCGTATCCTGAAAGCGAAGGATAGGATCCTTTTCTCGAAGAAATCGAAGAAGCTTTGGAGGCCGGACGACGTCTTTCTAGATCGGCGCACGTGAATCGGGATCGTGCCCTGACAACCTGATTTAGGAACGACGAAATCCTCAGAAGGAAGAAGATATATATATGTATATAGAAAGAGAGAGAGAGAGAGAGAGAGAGAGAGAGAAGGCTGATCCTTCCGGCGACTGGAGAGTCCTGCAGAATGACGTAGTAATCTCAAGGGAGAGCCTTAGCCTTAGCTTAAGCCATAAGGGTTTGCATACAGTCGTGTGTATGCGCGAGCATCCTTAAAACACGGATATACGTGCGCAATACGAACGCTTCTAATCCGTGAGGGCTTCCAACGCAAAACCTGAACCACCTCATCCCCTAGACGCAACCCCTCCGACGACGCTCTCCCTATCGTCCATCCGTCCAAGGAATACGTCGGATTTAGCTATTCCACTTGCTCGGACGGATCTCAAATATTTAGGGAGATCGAAGGCCGACTTGCGTATGGAACTTTGAGTTCAAAGGAGGAGTAGGTGGGACTCCGAAGGAGACGGTGAGCTCTCAAGGATTATCCTTGAATCTGAAGAGAATGTTTCTACGATGCTATGGGATATCCTCGAAACAAAGATCTTTCAGATCTTCATCGGTAATTGTAAAGATTTATGCTAAAGGATCTAATATATTTGTATATATAAGTTTCATTAATACATATGAATGAAATTATATTTATATTTTTAACGTTTAATCAATGAACTGATTATTAATGATGATCAATTGAACGATTTGATTGATAATGATGTTACACCGTTGTGATCTTTTGAACGAAGAAGGAGAATTAGAGAGAAGTGACCGAAGTAAGTAAAGGTAAAGGCAGCTACGAATGCGTAGATAGAGTGATGGAAGGGTAAAGGCCGGAGGAAGGGTAAAAGGGGAGGGTTAAAGGGCTCCTTAGCGGAGATCTTAAGCAAATCCAGCGTGAAATCGCATCAGAGCATCCCCTTGCCAAAACCACCACTTACTCCTACCATCCTTGGATCGTTCTATCCCTTTCCTGTCGTGTCTTTCTTTCCGTGTTTCACTATCTTTCACTCTCTCACCTTAGATAACTTCTTCTTTCTAAATTTTATTCGTTCCTGCTTCGGAACTTACATTGAAGAACAGGATAGAATATTTCCTGATTATGCGATTTACAAGACGGTGTTAATTTATCTTCGATATATAGGTTTTGAAATTAAAAATATTAATAAGATATTATATTTATAAAACCTTAAGAGATATTTATAGAGAGATATCTATTGAAATGTAATAAAGAAAAAAAGAATTGCATTAATTTATTATTGCATTATGCTTTCATGCTAATTTATAATTATCTTTCGGGAATAAATATACACGCGATTTAGATGACTTTTATAATTATCGTTACAATTATATCGTTATAATTGATTCAAAAAGCAGATACAATTGACAAATTATTTAAGGATACGTTGCATTTATAATGGGATTGAAAGAAGTAATAAGGAAAATAAGAAAGAAGAAAATTGAAAGCAAGAGAAAAGAAAAAAAAAAAAAGAAAAAAAAAAAAAAAGAAAGAAAGAAAGAAAGAAAACAATACAAACAGTATCGCAACGATTAATCTTAATAATCTCAATTGCTTGAAATTTTTAAATGGTATGGCTCTAAGTACATTTACTCTGGCGATTTGCGTTCAATCACATATGTAGAAGATCGATCGATAACTCGCATGAAAATAATTCCTCGTAATGCGTTTGACGTTGATCTCATCGCGATAATATCTTTTATTAGATTTGAATTTATCTTTCAATTCGAACTCGATTTCGATCACGTTAAGAGACGATCGAGTGGATCTTATGTTAGGAGACCAAGAAGGATATTTAAAACGCGTTAAAGTAAGGTACTCATTCTCTCTCTCTCTCTCTCTCTCTCTCTCTCTCTCTCTCTCTCTACGTCTATATAGTAAATTTGGACAAGTCCAAAGAGATTTTAACCGTGGTAAGAATTGTCTCGTATATCTTGCGATTTCCACGAGATGGAATAACGAAGAAGAGGGGTAAAGGATCGTAAGCTTATCTCGATTTTTGGTCGTCACAGTTTGTGGGAGAGGGAAGGGAAAGGCATTTGACGATCTGACAGACGTAAGCCGACAATTACTCAATGCTCGGTTCTCCGTATCTCTCGTGGACTTTCTTTCCTTCCTCCCGCCATCTTTCGTTTCTTCTTCTCCCTCCTCCTCTATTTTCGTATCTTATTCCTTCGTCCTCGATCTAACTTCGTCCGTTAGACTTCTCTCGCTTCTCTTAATCAAAACGTTGAGAAAGAGTGAGAACGAAAAACATCATTGAGGGAGGTGGTGGTATTCTTTGAAGAAGAGTAAGAGAGAAAGGATGGAAGAAAGAAAGGAAGAAAGAAAGAAAGAAAGAAAGAAAAGAGAGAAAAGACATTAAAAGACGACGAAGAGAGAGAGGGAGAGAGAGAGAGAGAGGGCAGACTCTCATATCTCGGCCTCGAAATAGAGTACTAGTCGACGAGGGAAAGATAAGGCTCCCCCTCGGCGATGCTCTCTTTCTTCCAGCACGTTATAGGATCTCACGTCTCTAAGCGTCTTCTATTATTACAATGTGTACGTTTCCAATGTCTTGTTACGAATTTTTTTTTTTTCTTCTCTCTTTTGTCTTTTCGTCTTTTTCGTTTTCTTTTTTATTTTGCTTTTGTACTTTTTTCTTTAACACAGATTCTCGTAGATTTTAAATATAAATCAAATCGAGAAAATATTCAATTTTTTGGAACCGATAGTTCTTTTCTCTCTCTCTCTCTCTCTCTCTCTCTCTCTTTCTCTTTCTCTCTCTCTCTCTGGAAACTTTATCTACGTTTTATATCTACGTATATAAAATACATTTATACGTTATTCTTTTCTCCTTTTTCACGATTTTTGAATAACGTCTTGAGTATCGAGAAGAATCCATTTGGATTAAGTTCGATATTTAGCTCTTATAGGAAGAAAAGATCGTCGTCGTTGAAGGCGTCGTACGTATACGCAAGAGACACGAACTAGATCTCTCTCTCTCTCTCTCTCTCTCTCTCTCTCTCTCTCTCTCTCCTGCTCTGCGTGAATACATCCAGGTGAATACATAATGTGTAATCCTCGGGGTATGCGGACTCGGCATCTTAGGCTAATCTTGTTAGGCGTACTAAGCCTTCGGCTGACCCTATAGAGCAGACTTTTAATCCCTTAACACGCTACGCGCAGCTCCAAGATTTTGCATAAGAAAGAAATAGGATTGCCGGTGCAAGTCGAACGCGAGCAAACGTCTTTCTTTCTGTCTTTCTTTCTTTCTATTTATGTTTCTCTCTCTCTCTCTCTTTGACTCTCGTCGATTACGAGAGACGTAAGAATGAAAGAGCACGTTACTCTTGCAGCTTCCTTTATCTCGAGTCGTTCAATCGAGACGCATTGATCGATTCCCGGAGGACGAATTGATCGTTGCTACCAGTCCTATAAATAATGATTAATTATTCTCGACAACGACGCGAAAGCGTTGACGCGAAAAAGAAAGAGAGAAAGAAAAAAAAAAAGAGAGAGAGAGAGAGAGAGAGAGACATTTTTATTACTATATAATAAATAACAACGTTGACACAATGACGAACTACAAAATTTCTTCGGACGAACTCGTTTGTCTTTGATTTTTCTTTTCTTTCCTCTTTTTTCTTTTTCTTTTTTTTTCTTTATCTTTATTTTTTGAATCTAGCTCGAGGCATCTTCTTGCATCTATATGCGACGTTTGCTATGCAATATTCGAAGAGATATAAATGTTTTGTTTTAAATGGAAAAAAAGCGAAAGAAAGAATTTTGATTGAATTTGTTGAAAAATTGACAACTCAATGGCATATCTGA
>NC_140816.1:4725000-4730000 GCF_050613455.1 Vespa mandarinia | reverse complement strand
GTTTATTTCTCTTTTTTCAATAAATTTGATTACTTTTAACAGCATATAACGCTATTGTAATCTTAGTATCCTTATCATTATTTACATTATTATAATTATATTAGTTAATTAATTAATTCTTAATTTCTTCCTTTCAAAAATCTTATTCCGACATTATCGAATTAACAATAATCTTATTAAAAATAATACAATAGATATGTTCAATAATGTATTCAAAATTAAAATATAAAATCGTATGTAATATAACAAAAGATAATTCATACATATTATAATTCGTTTCGATACATATCCCTCGTTCTCTTTGAATTTTATTTACTACGTTCTTGAAAATTTTATATAATAAATTTTTATTATATTTCATTTGTATTATTCATCGTTTTGTTTTTATTCAATTCTTCGTGATATTTATTATTTCATCAGCGCCATTCGTTACCTCATTCTTAAATCGTAAGTAATCTTTTGTAATTCTTGACTGCATTTATTCCGATGCACCGGCTCTTTCCCATACCGGTTTCAGGTCATAAAAATAAATTTTATTCTCTATCCTTTTCTTTCTATCCTCTCCGCCACCACCCGTCCCCCCTCCCCTTCCACCGTCACCATCACTACCATTACTACCACTAACATCACCAGCACCACCACGAACGTCACAAAGGTCCGATAGCTAAGCAGGAAGATAGAGATTTGCGAGGGATCCCCATTCGACGGAATTAAGATCCCGTTCCGGCTTTTTTTGCTGCGCCTTTCTCTCTGTTCTTTCCTTCTTACATACTTTTGTTGCTTCTTCGAAATGTTTTCTGCGTGTTCGTGAATAGCCGACCTCTCCCCCCACTTCTCCCGACTTTCCCTCGAACTTTCATAGCACAGCGCGAGCTTTAATCTCGGATTATTTTCAATCGCTTCGAGAATCAAGGATTAATTTAAAATAAAGTCGTCTTCTTCTTCTTCTTCTTCTTCTTCTTCTTCTTCTTCTTCTTTTTTCTTCTTTTACTTCTTCTTTTTTACTACAATAAACCGCATTAAAATCATTTTTTTTTCTCAAGTATATCAATCTTTCGAGCAGAATTATTTAGAATCTTTGGTACTTTACATTTATATTTGTTAAATACGATTTTAATGATATCCAATTTCAAATACAAGGATTGAGATATTAAATGTACCGAAAGAAAAAAAGTTATTTTCACTTTCATTATAATAATAAATTAAAAATGTATTATTGCAAAATAATTACGTACGATAAATTTTAATTAGATGAAAAATATTGTAATGCCGAAAGAAAATTTTTTTATGAATTTAAAGAAAGAATATTTTGATTATTTACATCTATCTGATCTTTAATAATCTCATCATTATCTTTATTTTCGCATAAGTGTTTTATCTTAGATTCTCGAGGGAAAAATATCGTGAAATAAAAAATATCGAAGATCCTTTATACGCATGGACAAAGTTAAATAGCCGAGATATTTAACAAGGAGAGCCATGTGCAATCAGGATAAAACGTAGATATTCTCGTGGGAGTCGATCGAGCACGCAAGGATAAGCGAATCCTTAGGTCAGCAGGAAAGCATGAAAGGAGCCGAAAGCATTCAGTTCCTTCCAGGATCGCTTTGCCATCTCGTCGATATTTCCGTTGAATTCGAAGGGCTTTCGGTAACAGGACCTTATGGGGTAAGGATGATCAGGCGCACGCGAACGCGCACCCTAGAGAAAGGACGATAGTTGACAAGAGTAAAGCTTGATCCTGGATTTAGAACGGAGTTTAGGGGGTTTGTTACCAGGAGTTTATGAATCTTTACGGTGTCCGTACGTGCTTCACGATAGTATTCTTCAAGGAATTCCTTTTTAAGGGAGTCTCGTATCCTTGCAAAATTTAATAACAAAAACATTTTATAACAAAATGAAATCCTTCGTAAAATTTCAATTATATTATTAATAATTTGTTATATTCTTTACATTTTTATAAGAAGTGAATAAACAAATAAATCTTGAAAATACCATAAAAATATGTAAAAAATTTCTCACTCGTTATGAGGAGTGGATAGGTGGAAAAGCGGGATTTTAACGACGATCTTAAGATAGAACTTGTTCGATTACTCTCATCGTTTCTTTCATTTACGATTACTTCTTAATGGCGTGAAATTCAAGATGGAATGTTAATAGATTAAACAAGAAGTAAGAATCGCGTTCATGTACGATTAAACTTATCCATCTCGTTCACGGATTTATCCAGATTTGGTAGGATTTTTCCTATCAGGGTTACATAAATGAAGTTTCCCTTGGATCTCCCACGATTCCTGATGTCTCCTTCTCAGTGTCAACAAACAGTAGGTTTAGCGTCGACGAGAAAGAAGAAGAATTTTCGCGGATCCTTCGGTGTCCTGGCATCCTGGTAACCCGAAGACCGTATATCCCCAGCTAAATCGCCGATGGCTAGATGAGAAAAGCGGATCTAGATTATTCATCGTCAAGCTAATGAATGATTAACATCATCATTATAGTCGTCATTATCATTATCGTCATTGTTATCGTTGTCGTCATGGAGACGTATGTACGTACATACGTCACGTGTATCCTGGTATAATCTACGAGTCCAGAAGTGTGTCGTTCCTATTTTACCATCTTCGTCCTTTCCATTAGGGATGCCAATGGGATCCCACGGGAATGCGGGTAAGGCTACCGTGTGACCTCTCCGTCCCAGGAGAGCAGAAAGTTCAAGGAGCAACGTTTCGAGGAACCACAAAGAGGGTTCTAATCGAACTTTGTCCGATGTCCTTGTATTTAGGTAAAAGATCTTTAACACCTACGATAATATATTTCGTGTGAACGTTATTCCATCGTTAAAAAATAAAAAAAGAAAAAGATATAGGTGCTATGGAACTTGTTCATTTACGTGTCAAATTTTTTAAGGGTAGTTAAGAAAAATTATTAATGTGACTAGACAAGTGTCTATTAAGCCGGTCAAAAGGCTTTCGTAGAGCGCATCAATTACTATATGAATATTATTATATGCATCGGTTCGATCTATTACATAGCAAGAATAGGTATTATTAGCTATGAGAGAGAGATAGAGAGAGATAGAAAGAAAGAGAGAGAGAGAGAGAGAGAAAGAAAAAGAGAGAAAGAGAGAGTATAGGCGCTCACCAGATTCATTCATTTATCAGTGAGTGCGATTCGATTAATCAAATAGTTGCGGATTATCTGATTGAAGCCATTGTCCATCGAACAAAGGTGTCAGTGATGATCTAATAGACCAATCGCCATAGAATGGATAATAGAATTAATTAAATTTGTAATACCCTTCCATGTGTGCATATGGATCTCTATCTCTATCTATATATCTCTCTCTCTCTCTCTCTCATACTCAAAGAGTAATAGACCTGCTATAAGTGTTAATTTTGATGAACGGATCACTTTTTGACCCATATCGTTATATCTCTTAAATGTATATTATATTTACCATATATCTGAATTATACGCCGAAGGAAGTTGGAATTTCATTGACATTATACAATTTAGTAATAAAAATGTAGAACAAAAAAAAAAAAGAAAAAGGTATTTAAAAATTGTTATCAGAGGATTAGACAAATAACAAAAAAAAAAAAAAAACTAACAATTGTAAATCAAAATGCTGAAATATTCGTTTATAATTGATACAAGAATAACGATATACAAATGTTTAGCGAATGGAAAGGAAAAAAAGAAAAAGAAGAAATAAATAAATAAAGAAAATATGCAAATTTATATATATAAAGGAATTGACACGCACGCGTTGCTGAGTTAGAAGAAGAGAAGGATCCTTTGACGACGGTAGACGAGCATTGTTTACTCAGCAACTAGGAGAACATCTTCCTGTGTTGGCAAGTAGACACCATCATTGACGTTGCTGATTTGACCTCGCTACACCAAAGTCAAATAGTCAGTACAATCAACATGGGTTTGCAAGTTCACCCTCATACCCCTGTTAATGATCAGGGTTGCATTTTTGGAGTTGGAGGTATGATATTGTCCGAGGTTTTCAGAAGAGCCGAAGAGTATATACCACGTTTCTCTTCGAATCATTATCCACCAAGTGGATTCATCCAATAAATGCATTCATCCATCCTTCTCCTCTTTTTCTTTTCTATTTCTTTCTTTTTTCTTTTTCTTTATATATATATATATATATATTTTTTTTTTTTTCTTGTTGTTGTTTTTTTTCTTTTTCATTTATCGTTTCATTTGACGTCCCGTAAAATACAATAAATAGATATGACATTGGCGACTTACACTTGGATTCTCTTTATAAAAATATCTGACAAGGATACTTACAATGGTATCAGGAGAACACGTTAACGTTTAGGTAAGGAGCATATTTTGTCGTGAATACGAATGGAAGGGATTTGATCCTTCCATTCCTTTTCTTTTTCTTTTTTTTTTTTTTTATTCTTAAGGACAATTATTGGGGCCTACTGTCTACGATTACAGAAGCATGCATTGATATTTTTTGGTTTATAGATTATTAATATAATTACTTGAAATAGTGTGTCATATTTTACGTAACATTTATGTTGATTATTCTTAAAAAAAATTTATAAATCAATTTCTATTTGCTTTTCGATATAATCCTAAGTTTAAAGTCTAATAATGTTTCGTAAGTTTCTTTTCTCATTGGGAAGTAAAGAAGAAGAAATATAAGGAGAAAAAAAAAAGAAAAAGAAACGAAAAAAAAGAAAGAAAGAAAGAAAGAAAGAAAGAAAGAAAGAAAGATGTTCTTGCAACGTCGAAGCTGTTTCCAACGTAATCCTGGATCAAGCAATCTTCAAAGATTACGTAACCCTGACGTTTTGTTTGGCGATGGCGCTACGAGGATTACTGAGTCTAAGTCCTAAATGGCTGGATTATATAATCGAGGAGATTACCTAGTCCGGAAGTAGGTGGAAAGATGGGAACATGATAATTAATTTGATGCCAAAACGTCCAAAAGCCGATAAAGCTATGATGATTATTTAAAAGCCATCGAT
>NC_140816.1:4690000-4720000 GCF_050613455.1 Vespa mandarinia | reverse complement strand
GAATAAAGTATTAAGTCGAAGCAAATATGAAAGTGTACAGATTTCTATAATTTCAAAGAAAGAGATTACGAGATATGCAAAAATTATCTAAAAATATAAAACATACGTATCTATATAGATATAAATATGTATGTATGTGCGCGCGCGCGTGTGTGTGTGTGTATGTGTGATGTGAAAGGGATATGTTAAAGGGATATGTAGAAACAATAGAAAAGATAGATAGATAGAGATAGAGAGAGAGAGAGAGAGAGAGAGAGATGGATAGAGAGATAGATAGATAGATAGAGAAAGAGAGAGAGAGAGAGAGAGAGAGAGAGAGAAATGTAGCTTGTGCGCAGAATCGTATACACAGACGCAATATCTTTCGAATCGTCCGTAGAATTCCCGTTCGTATCAGGGCGGGATGTAAAGCTTCCTGGGGGATGAGCCGCTTAGCCTCTAAACCTTGTGTGCTCTGCCATAGTCCTCCCGGCCCTCAACCCCTCTCTCCGTTCACGTCCCTCGCCCTTTTGTACGGAGCCATCATCCGCGTTTGGCGTATGAGTGAGCGTCACATAGACGGGTGTATACACATACACATACACACACACACACACACACATGGACAATCGCGATCGTATACAGAGAGTCGGCCCTCTCCGGGGATTATCCGGTCTCTATATTCGCGAGGATTATCTTTGGGAGAGCCGGCTCGTCTGCACGTGTGTAATATATGTGTATAAATGTATGCGTGTATTCGTGAACACACCTGATCTCGTGTGTGCGAGCAAATCTTCGTTGGCTCCATACACACACACACACACATATATATATATATATATATAAAACGCGCGGGCGCGCGCGCGCTCCCATACACATATACATACATATACCCACATGGAAACTCCTCTTACTTTACCTCGAATGACGTGCGATGTCGATCGTGCCACGTCGAATGGCTCTGAACCTTTCTACGTTGGTATAAATTTATCTGTATCTGCTGCGTGTGTGGTACGCATGTGACAGAGAAAAAAAAGTCGTCATATCAAATAAAGATCAAAAAGTTCCAAATGTTCACACTTGTGTTATTTGTATGATTACGTTATGGATTCGTCTGTCTAACATGTGTATCGTATGAATTACGTTTCAAGTTATGTTTTTTCTTTTTTGTTTTTTGTTTTTCTTTTTTGTTTTTTTTTTTTTGTTTTTTTTGATTTTTTTTTTTGTAATTTTTGTTTCCTTTTCTTCTTTTTTTTTTCTCTCCCTCGAAACAGTCAAATATAAATCAATGCAGGTAAAACAAACAGTATTTTAGACGTTCACGTATATAATAGAGAATGAAATATCTCGGCCGAATCGACGGGATCTAATAATCATATGAACGAAAATACATTCCCAGATAGTAGCTACTCTGCATTTTGTTCGATGAACGGAACTCGCATGACCTCCCGAATAATTCAATCGACGTGTTATCCCTACGATTGAATTTCCCATACATACAAAAGAATAAATAAATGAACGAATATATACATATACTCTTTCACTCACTCATTCTCTCTATCTCTTTCTCTCTCTCTCTCTTTCTCTCTCCCTGTCTCACATATGCACATACACACACATAAGCGTGCGCTCGCGCACGTATATCCGTCGATTTATACGTGCTCTTTATCCTACTCCGAACCTCCACAGGCTCTTTTTCTCTCGTTGCACCTACATCACCGTTCGCATGCACTCTCTCTCTCTCTCTCTCTCTTTCTCTCTCTCTCTCTCTCTTTCTCTCTCAATGCGTGTGTGCGCGAGTCCAGGATTAATCCGGGATTATTGGTCGTGTGTGCGTGGCCCGTCGTCCAAATCCGAAATCCAGCGCACACAACTCAGCTAATCCTAACCATCCCCCCTTCTCCCTATCCACCTCCCAACCCTACCTCTTTCTGTCCTTCTCTCTCTCTCTCTCTCTCTCTCTCTTTCTCTCTCGCTCTCTCTCTTCGTCCCTTCATGTACACCCTTCTCTCCTACGCAGCCCTTTCCACGCGGTCACCGTTCCTCTCCTCTTCCCTTCTCTCCTCGTCTCGCTCCTCACTTCGTCCTCTTCCACCTCTCGCGCGTTAGCCGTATCCCGCGTATTCCACGGCATTGCGGCCGGTCATATAACGGGTGTACCGTGAAACACATCGATAAAGAAGAAATGACGTGTACGATGAATATTAATTATAAAGAGTTTTAGAGATTTATAAATTACTACGTTATAAAGGAATACAATATTCTATGCGTAGTGCCGAATAGAAATGAAATAAATTGCGACAGAGATTGAAAAAAAATACAGTTTCTATTGAAAAATCATCGAATATGTTAATAGCATATCGATCAGTCAATGTTTAAAAAATATTTCGAATATTTGTTTGTCATTAAACGTATACTCCTCTGAATTTCTCTTCTAATAAATGATTGATGGGTCTCTTTAATTAATGTCGTTTCAATAATTGACATTAAAAATAAATGTGAAATGTGAAATTTTTCTTGTTTTGTTATTTCTTTTTGTTTCTTTTATTTCTTTTTCTTCTTTCTTTTCTTTTCTTTTTCTTTTTTTTTTTGATTAATGTTTCAATTAAATAAATTCTATTTTGATATTAACCTACTAATGTTTCATTATGATGCATGAAAGAATTCTATTAACTCGCTATCTCGACAAGAGTAAATGAGTAACCGATCAAAAATCTTTTTCAAGGAAATTCGAATATTTCAATATTTCATTTTAGCGACTCGCGAAGAAATTACTTTTTTTTACTTTAGATACTCTGTGATCCCCTTTAACGATTAGCCCGCCTGTCTTTTTGAGATTTACTATCTAATTCTTCTCCTTCGCGAGACATCCAAGTTAAAAGAAAGTTAGCAATACGATTTTCTCTTCCTCTCCTAGGTCAAAATCGCGAGTTACGATTATCGATTTTGCATTTGACTTGTATTGTGCTTGAAAGCTATAGTACATCGTTGTATATCTATCTACCGGGTGACGTGATACGATAAGTAAAAAAATTTTTAAACTTATATTAAACTAAATTTTCCTGTTTTGTACACATGCACGTACAGATCTCAAGAGGATATCTACATATGTATATATGTATGTCTGTATGTATGTATGTGAGTGTGTGTGTGTGTGTGTATGTGTGAATATATATATATATATGTATATATGTATATATATATGTATATATGTATAAATGTATATATGTATAAATGTATATATATATATATATCTGTATCTATATCTATATCTCATGCGTTATGGACAATCGGCACGAACTCGTTAACGACATGGACCGATCGGATTCTGTAATGCTGGCCGTAAGTCGATGTATCCTAGAATACGCATAGATCGATTAAGGGTTAACCGAGCGTCGTTAATCACGCTCGAAGACCACGACGAAGCACGGGCTTTAAATGGCGATCGATCTTGTACTGGAGACGCTGGACCGAGTCTCTCTCTCTCTCTCTCTCTCTCTCTCTATCACATTCTATCTATGTCTATTGTACAACGTATGAAACGCGAGGCACGCGTTTCTCGCGACAATACATTGCTGTCTCGCACCTGCCAGTGGGCAGATCAAATATAAAAGGATGAACAGTACTAACGAGATACTATTCGAATCCTTATCTCAATCGGTGTCAAATAATCTAGAAGGTCATCTGTCCATTATAATATAAAGTACATGATACAAGATATAAAGTTTCGAACGACTTTTATAAATCTAAAACATTTTTATAATTTTTTCTTCTATTCTTATGCTTAAGTAAAATATAAATCAGAGAGATTTTATTGGATAATTTTGAGACACCATGTAGAAGGGGGATAAATAAAGCTAATAAATAGAGATAAAACGAAGATGTACGAAGAAAGAGAAAATAAAAGGAGAGAAGAAAAGAGAGAGAGAGAAAGAGAGAGAAAGAGAGAGAAAGAGAGAGAGAGAGAGAGAGAAAATATTTGAAAGAAAGAGATAGAGATAGAGAGTCGTTCTTCCTTGAAGGTCGTCTCGAAAGCCAGAAGCCGATCTCTCGCGAGGGTTAAATGGCGTAACGAGAACGATCGTATGGCGCAAGACGATGGCGCTTCGTGGCTGCGTGTTCGCAGCTCGCCTAGCCGCATAGCCGGGGATTCGAATTTAATCCGGATTAGTTCGTAAGGGTCACAATATCCTCCTCTTCGTCCTTTTCTCTCTCTCTCTCTCTCTCTCTCTCTCTCTTTCTCTCTCTTTCTCTTTCTCTCTCTTCTTCAAAGTCCCTCGAAGCACCGTGTGCCACTGCTTCCCCTTCGTTTTAACTTCACGCACGTATATACTTATATATATATATATATATATATATATATATATATATATATATACACATACATATACATATGTGTACACACATGTGCACACTAATACACACATTGCACATATACGTGAACAGGTAAATCCGAATGAAATACGCGCGCACGATTATCCTAATTCCAAACGGTCGGATAACCATGCCAGAAGAAAGGAAGACGTTTTCCCCGCTCCTATTCTCGATACGCGTGTGTCAATATGTATGCGCATGTGTGTGTATTTGTGTGTGTGTGTGTGTGTGCGTTTTATACAGGGTGTTTTTAAAATCAGTATTGGAATTTTTATATAACGTAAAAAATATATCAGAATAATTTAATATTATATATCAAATGTGAACATGATAAAATGAATAATACTTATAGAGAATTAGACAATTAGACGCACACATGTTTGGACAAATTCGAATGATTTCGTAATAAAGATATCCTCTCGGTCGCTATTATCATCGATAATCGTTTTTAGCGTGGATCCATTTGAATTTAACTGGAATTAATGCAACCAAAAATCATAAAGAATATATCCGATTGATTTTCTATTATCCTGTTCATTATTTCCAATATGCTGTTCTGAAAATCAATATATGTACGTATATATTTCTCTTTCTCTTTTTTCTTTTTTTCTGTCTCTCTGATCTATCTCCGTCCATCTCTCTCTCTCTCTCTCTCTCTCTCTCTCTGTCTCTTTCCTTTCTCTCCATCATCATTTTAATCATTTCATAAACTCAATTCATTCTCTCCTCGCCGTTTCATTACGATATACCGATTGATTCGATTCGCCGTGAATGGTCAAGGACATTCAAGGCGATCGAGACTCGAGCTCGAAGTTTTTCTGTCTTTTTCGATGGAATCAGCGTGCATAAAAGAATGAACAGGAGGAGAAGGAGGAAGAGGAGGAAGAGAAGAAGGAGAAAGAGAATGGAGAAGAAGATAACAGGGAGATAACGTGAGAAAGGAATTGATGTAAAAAAGGGGATAAGAGGAGAGGGTGAAAGGGTGGAAGAGGATTAGCTACGACGCTTCGAGATTTAAGGTTGAATCTACGAGAATCCGTAGATTTAGGAAGTGCGTGTCTTTTCCTTCTTAACCTTCGTAGCTGGATAGTTAGGGTGAACGAAGGGTTCGAAAGTCAAATATGTACTTTTCGTCCCTACATCGACTCCCTTCTTCTTCTACATCTCTTCTTCTTTTTTGGCCTTCGAACCGGCTGACACAGCGTCGATGAACGAAAGCGTTCCCCGTAATCCGGCCAACTTCACGATCCTAACTTTTTCTAATCCGGTGACCGGTGTCTCGATTCGAAGCGAAAAACTGTTCTTTCGCTAAGAAGATCGATGAGAATCCTTTGACCTTTCCTTTGTCCTTTGTCATAATATCATTTTCTATCGAGTCCATTCGATAATAGATATTTTATTTACTTTAGCGTAAAATAAAGTTTTGGTACGAAAGTTCTCTAAGAGATAACATTAGATGAGATTGAAATAAATCGATTCAAATAAAAAAAAAAAAGAATCGTAAAAATAAAATTATAAAAGAAAATCGAAATTATTATTATTTTATTTATTTTCTTTTTCTTTTTTTTCTTTTTTGTTCTTTTCTTTTTTTTTTTTCTTTTTCTTACAAATTTTTTCTATTAAATATCGATAAAAGAATATTCATCATTTATATTCTATTATATTATATTTTCGTGTTATCATAAAGTAATAAGGATTTTGCCAAATAGTTCAATAGTGGAATTTTTGCTCTATAGTTCTGTTATTTCGATAAAATTTCAAAAGAATGCGACGAACACTCACGCATTTAAGCGACTCAATCGTCAGAGACCCATACATTTCTGTTCGGTACTCGCACGATTCCCGTTCCTCTCGGCAAACGGACGCGCGCAAATTGTTTCCACAGCATTATCGAGGATCAAGGAAATTCCGTTGATAGTCTATCTCGTTTACGAGCTTTAACGGCCTCCGGCGAGAGGCCATGTTCATGCGTCTTCATCATTCTCGATAGAAGTATTCGACGAGCGACATTCAAAGAGTCAAGATGATTTCTAAACGTATACGATTCAAACTGATCGATTTTTCAATTAAATTCAGCTCATTTATAGAAACATCAATTTTCTAAATTGGAACATTAGAAAATGACAAATTAAGGAACATTGTTCTAATGTCATTAATTTTTATTTTTGTAAATGATATTTAAATAATATGAATATGACAATTAAATAGTATAAAAATCTTGATTGAACGATTTATATATACTCCTACATATCTATAAACACACACACATACACATATATATATATATGTATATATATACATATTTTATTAAACTCGAGGCAACTTATGGAATAACGTGAGATAATACATTACCGAATGATCCATTATCTTTATCTGATATCTTATTTTATATCCAACCATTAAAATACGCTTTTACTCCTTTCATGCATTTATGGTATAAGTATGATAATCCGAATTGCATTTCGCAAACTCGACGAGAACTGATTTTCACACGGTCCTGTCCTCGAAAAGGTGACTTAATTCGAGCTAAAATTTACGGCCACTAGAGTCCCACGTTCGACTTGTTGTTCAGTCGGCCGAAACTCTGAGTGTAATGGAGTGTACGAGGATAACGCAGGTAATAAGACATCAAGAGAAAAAGAGAGAAAGAGAGAAAAGTAGGAAGAAAGGAAGATAGGTATATTGCTGGAAGATCTAAAGTCCAAAAGACGTCCAAATTACTATAATTATCATTAATCTCTTGATAATTATTTTAATCCTAGATATGTCAACGGAAATAAGAATTAAATGATTTATTTTATCATCATTGTCATACCGATCGTAAAATTTGAATAAATAAATTCCAATAAAAATCGTAATTGTAGTGAAAATTTGAACGTTTCTGAATAATTCAAAATACACTCACCGGTGCTGGAGGCTGACTTGCTAAGGTCAAAGCCTTCTTGTTTCGGGCTCGCAACAATTTCTTGCTTTGGATGCTGATTGTGAGCAGAGAACGGTGTTTGATGGGAGGACGCGCCAAGGGGAGTCTGCGACTGGTGAGGATGCGTGCTCGGCGGGGGTTGAGGGGTGCTCTGTTGCTGCGACTGTTGAGACTGATGAGACTGCGGACTCCTTGGTAAGGACGAGACACTACTAGGTCTCGAAGGTGGCGACGTCTTATGCGTCAATGCCAACGCTTGACTCTGAAAAACGCAAATTCCAAATATTAGAATAAATTCATAAAACTCTGAGCAAAAACTTAGGCATGTCCAATTTCATATATATATATAATTCTTTTTGATCCCATATATTTAATTTACATAATATTTAAAATATCTTAATAGGATTCTTTAAAGATGATGATAAAGACAAGAAGAAAAAAATGTAATTAATCGATCAAACATTTGTCGCATATATTTTAACATTCAACGATCCAACTTATGAGTCATCGAAATGTTTCTTTCTTTGGTTGCTTTCTTCTCTTTTTTCTTTTTTTCTTTTTTTTTTTCTTTTCTAATTTCATCCTACCAATTCCAATTGAAGGAACCTCGCGGCGGAAGATTTCGGTGCTGGATCGAAGAGAACGCCGGATGATCTAAGCGTCGTCGCCGATGAAATCTGAGCACGTGCTCAATTCCGACGTGGCGGTCTGCTAAGGCATAAGCGCGCCACGGACTTAGATTTATGTATGAGTGAACTGAACTTAACACTAACGGCTAAGCCGTCCATGATGTCAACGAGGGTCAACTGGGCCCAGAATGCGACGATCTTACACCGTGGCAGCGCCGCGCCGGCAGGCACGAAGTGCGAAATGCACCGACGACCGTTCGTTTTCGCCAGCACGAGAACTGGATCGTCGATGACGCCTCCGAGGAATCCGAGAGCGCGAATGAGCCAGAAACGAGAGGAACGTTTAACCCTCTGTCATCCTTTCTAATTCCGTGTTAACGCGCCATTGTCGTGCCGCCTATTTGCATTACCGTCACTTCGTCTCTCTATCTTCGTCTCTCTCTCTCTCTCTCTCTCTCTCTCTCTCTCTCTCTCTCTCTCACACACACACACATACGGACACACACTCTTTCATTCGAGTAATTCTTTCAGACTAACATAAGGGAGGAGAACTTTTAGCTTTAGATTAAATCCTAAATATATATATTGATTCTTTTATCATATTCTATTATTATTTTAATACTAATATGAATGTACTTACATAAATATATTTCACGACAAAATATGAAATTAATATGTTAAATATTTTCGATCAAAATTTCATTATCTTTATTTATTTCTATTATAATAAATAAATATATAAAGAATGGAAGAAATACATTACTCTTTTTTATCTCGATTAATATCGTGCTTATACAATAAAATCAAACAAAATATATCGATATAGTTCTATCGAGATCTATCACGATACTTTCAAACAAATAATCATCATATCAATGAATCGTCTTTTTAAATTCGCTCAAAAAGAAATATCATATTCTATTTCATTTAATTCCTTTTTTTTTTTTTTTAACTTTTACCAAGAGAAATGTCTTGAGGTAGTAATAGCTCAAAGAAAAGAGCGCAAGGATGTCGAGGGGCTCGATTAGCCTAGGAACCGGTAGCGATGCCCAAGAGATTTTTTCACTTGCCCGGACTGTACCGGGGTACCGGCTACTGTTTCGGGAGCTGCTCGGAGGTATGCACTTGCAAAAAACACGTCAGACCGCTGAAGAGTCGACTTCGAAAGGGAGGAGGATGGGAAGAAGAGTCGGGGCCTTGCCAAGAGCTCCGAGGAGGGTGGAAGGGCAACGAGGGGGCCCTATACTTCCATCTCTCTTTTACAGACATATATACACATACATACACATATATACATTCTTTCTCTTTCTTACTTTTATGAACATTATTTCTCTCTCTCTCTCTCTCTCTCTCTCTTTCTCTTTTATTTTTACGAACATTCTCTATCCTTGTCTTTTTCTCTATCTCTTTCTCTTTCTTACGTTAACAAATATTCTTTATCTTTGTCTTTCATCTTTCTTTCTCTTTCTTTCTTTCTCCCTTTCTTTCTTTCTCTTTTATGAACACTCTTTATCTCCATCTCTCTCTTTCTCTTTCCAAACATGGCTCGTTTCGACGAAGAACGAGGACGAACGGCGAACTTCCGAACGCGGCAGCCCGTAAGAAGGGGCAACAGGTGGATGGGGTTAGCGGCTTATCCGGCTAACGCCCCGACCGGCATCGCCGTGTAACGACGTAGTGACTCACGGGGAGGATGTCGCCCTCGCTTCGACTCCCTACTCGGATTCCGGCAACCTTCTCCTCTCTGCCTTCTTCCCCTTTTGACTCCTTTTACCACCCTTTTCCTTTTTTCCCTACTAACTTTCATGTTCCATTCTTCTCTCTCTCTCTCTCTCTCTCTCTCTCCCTTTCTTCCTTTCTCTCTTCTTCTTCCTACCTCTCTCTCTCTCTCTCTCTCTCTCTCTCTCTCTTTCTCTCTCTTTCTCACGCACACTCTCTCTTCATCTTTTTCTGTCGCTTTTTCAATTTCGTAAAATCTCACCTACCTCTTAACACTTACGTATTACGTTTCATATTTCTTATAACCAATTTACTCATTCTCGACAAGTTAAAATGAAATTCATTTTTGTAATCTAAGATTTTGAAGTTAGTCGTACGACAAATAATTTTTTTCCCCTCTATACTTTTCTTTCTTTTATACGATGAATCTTTTCTTTTCATTTTTTTCCTTTTCCTTTTTTTTACTTTTTTTTTCTTTTCTTTTTTTTTTTTTTTTTATAATTAAGACTATAACACTTTTGATCGTTTATCACTTCATAAATAATATACTTTTGTGAAACAATACGCAATGCTTTGTTTGTGATTGTTATAAATTTTCTATATAGGTATTATGAAAGATGATTAATGACATCGCAATTTTAAATCTTCCTTGAATCTTTATATTCGTTATATATATATATATATATATATATATATATATATATATGGTCCCTGATATAACTCATATAATGTATACTCATTCTCGTTTTCTTATCGTTCACGTTGAACTGAAATAAGAAGAAAAAAAAAAAAAAGAAAAAAGAAAGAAACAAAAAGAGAGAAAAAGACTAAAAGAAAAATGAAAAATCGTACGATAGAGAAGATATTCAATGGGTCCTGGGTCATCGTTGAGGTTCATCGATGGATCCTTTTATCTCGCGAAAAGGGAGATACGTGCCGACGATGTTTCCTGCTTGTTCGCTTCCCGTTAAGGCGATAACCTTAATCGTTATACTCGCTGTTAGTTCCTACCACAGTTCTTAACATCGTCGATAGACAACAGCGAAATTTCTCTACCATGGGATTTACCACAAAATAGAGAATTAGATTTATTATTAATATTATTTTAATAAAATGTTATCAAAGTCCTTTTTAGTTCATTGTAAAACTACTTGAGAGTTAAATAATTAACGAAATATCATATGTCATAACCCATTTACTATTATAATAGAATTACAATTTCTGAGGAGTTCAATCTAATAAGATATGATGATAGAACCAAGGGATGAGAAAGAGGAAATGAATAATCGTTTTTGCGTCCATATTTAGAACGTAAAGGAGAAGCTTTCATCGATAAAGAAAGCAAATATTATAAGAAATGTCACAGAAGCAAGAAATGATCCGAAAGCGTCTTGACTTTTTGGACGTTTTTTAATCGGTCGATTATCATCGACATGAGAAAGAGAGAAAGAGAGAAAGGGAAAGAGAGAGAGAGAGAGAGAGAGAGAGAGAGAGAAAGAGAGAGAGAGAGAGAGAGAGAGAGAGAGATAGTGGAATTAAACGGTTGTCATGGCCCGTCGCATGCTAATCGTGGAACAGTCTAATCGGGCTTATCGAAATATCGGATAGTCGATATCCACGAACGATAATTGGCCCCCCTCTCCCCTTTGTACGAGATAATCCGCAGATCGATGCTATCATGTTACATAAATCATTGTCGTTGTCGTTGTCGTCGTCGTCGTTGTCGTATAGAGTTCATGCTTCGTCAAACGTAACAGATGTTCATTTGAGAATATAAATTATACGATGAGAAAAAGGGGAAATCGTTTTTTTTTCTTTTTTCCTTTTATTTTTCCTCTTCTTCTTTTTTTTTTTTTTTTTTTTAATGGAATATCAAGTAATCAATTATTAACTCCGATCAGATTCCTTTTTCATTTTTTCATTTCCTTTCATAACTACACAATACATCTTTTATTTAGCTTTAATCACATAATATATAATCGATTAATCTAACTCTCTGAATTTGTTTTAATCTCATTAGTTTCTATGTATTATATTTTAATCACATTCCATTGCTATCATAGGTCCCTTATTATTAAAATGACTTTAGAAAGATAATAACAAATTTTTATGCAAGAAATAATTCATAATAAATTTCATTGGTCTTCTTATATTTCGACATTGTTGAACCTGTTTGACAGATCTTATTTACATGTCTTATTTACATATCTTATTTACATTGATTATGTAACACACATATCATGAATAACTGGTAAAGTCTGTTAATTTAAAAATCTATTAGATCTAAAAGCAGAAAAGGTTTCATTCTCTCTCTCTCTCTCTCTCTCTCTCTCTCTGTTCTCTCTCTCTTTCTCTCTCTCTCTCTTTGTTTTCTCTCTCTCTCTCTCTCTCTCTCTCTGTCTCTGTTTTCTCTCTATCCGCTTTAGTCGACGTTTGACGTATCGACTCCGTAGGCCGGATAGATGGATCACGATAATTCCGGGAGCCTGGGGTGGTCAAATACCGTGACCATGCGTGCATCGTATCCTACCCACGTATCCAACGCACACACGACGTATTTTGCCGTATAGACGCGCACAGTTTCACGAACTTCCAAGCACGCCTCGTCTTTCTTCGAAATCCTTCGCGCAACGTCCTCGAACAAACGTCCTCCGAACAGTGATCGCGAAGTATCCCAAAGATGAATCGACAAATTGATATGACTGTTTCTCTCTCTCTCTCTCTATCTCTATCTCTCTCTATTTATCTCTTTCTCTCTTTATTTCAAGAAGAAAAAAAAAGCAAAAAAATACAAAACAGTACTTTTTATAATCTCTCTCTATCTATCTCTCTCTCACTCTTTCTCTCTCTCTCTCTCTCTCTCTCTCTCTTTCTCTCTCTTTCTTCATTTTCCTATGACGTTTTATAATATAATAAATCTTAACGTTAAAGATCGATTTTATTTCCATTCATCAATATATCAAATTAATATTCGATAATATACAGTAATTCGAAAATGTCAAAGAGAATATATATATAAGATAGAAAGTGCATAATAAAGTATTATTGTACCGAAACAAATTCACGGATATATCTGAAAGAAAAAAAAGAAAAAAAAAAGAAATATCTGAAGGGTGTGGACGCTTTCGGATGGTACAACATCGTTCAAAAGTTATCCTTTGCCCTTTGATATTTATATATCTATAGAATTCTAAGCTTTAATTGCATCATCGAAGAAATGGTTCGTTTCTATGAATTTCATTTAAGAATTTACTTTTGAATGATATTAAATCGACTTTAGTCAAGTTTATATCCAAAAATAGGATTATATATTTTAATATTTTACGTCAGAGTTATCGATATTATGTATGTATCTACTCATACTTTATAATAAATCAATTAATAAATCATGTTACTTCGAAATTTTCACACGTATCGTGTTTATCTAAAAGAAGAAAAAAAAAAAGAAAAAGAAGAAAGGACATTGAAATATTCTACCTATATTATTGGATTCGTTAAAATTCGGGATAAAAAAGGGCTTAGGGCTCTTTGCTGACACGTAACCATTCCGAATTTTTTTTTCCCAGCGGAAATGAAATATCTAAAAGACGAAGAGATGGGACGATTCGTCGTAGGAGGAAGCCGTATCGCGAGGCGTACCGGTAAACGTCGAGTACGCACAAAAGCCGTTGTCTCGGGCTTGGCCAGAAGCATTGTCCTTATAGATTTTTTTTTTTTTTTTATTAAATAGAATACCGTTCTCTTAGATGACACGTCGCATGGGACGTAAAAAAAAGAGGAAGAATGATTTTTGGATGTTTGCTTTCTTTTTTTTTTTACTCTTTTATTTTTTCCTCTTCTTCGTATTTCTTTTCTCGAAGTATATCTCCCAACCGGTGTCTTCTTGTTAATGAACTAACAGCATTATGGGATTAATTCTCTCTCTCTCTCTCTCTCTTTCTCTCTCTTTCTCTCTCTTTCTCTCTCTCTCTCTTTTTCTCATACTAACAGAAATGAGATAGTATCTCTCGCAAATCCATGCTGCTACTCGTGAAGCTTACGGCTTTCCAGAATTTGCGGATGGTAATGCCAGTAAAATCTTACAACACTATGCGATATTTAACCCATTAACCTTTTTCGTCTCGACGTAACGTTTCTAGCACGATGATTTCTATCCTCGTTACGACTCTCGGTCGAGGATTCGAACAAAGAAATCTACGAGTATGTTTTGTGGCTCGTATGAAATTAATAAATTTGGATAAAAGTTGTTGAAGAGGATATATAAGTAGGGATAGATACGAAAGAAGGGTAAAGAAAAACAACGAAAAATATATTTATTGGAATATAAATTAAATGCTTTTGTACGTACTGATTAAAGCTTCTTCTTTTTTTTTTTCTTTCTTTTCCTAATTAATTAAGTCTTCCTCTCCGATCAAACGATATGATTAAACCAAACATCTCATATAAAACTCATATTAAAACTCAACGTATTCTTATTAACCATCGTTCTTTTTATAGTTAATTAGTGTAGAAAAAAAAAAGAAGAAAGAAGAAAAGAAAAAAAAGGTTGAAAGAAGATTTAAAAATATATCTTTATATTTTAGTAAATGATTCCGCAATGTTCATATATGTGGATGAATTTAATTTAATTTTTTTTTTTTCCTTTTTTTTCTTTTTTCTTTTTTTCTTTTTATTCTTTTTATTCACCGTTATCGCATTTCATTGTACTGGTTATTACGAAATATGAAAGTCGATACTTACAAAAATATTCAAATCATTCTCGATCATATCTCTGAGTATGTGTGTACGTACATAAGTACGCATAAATCTTTCGAGATAAGACGATCCAACGAAATCGAATGATCAATGATCAACAAACTAACTTTTCGTGTTAAGTCTCTCATTAAAATATATTTGATCGAATTGAAACGTAGTTACAATACGGTGACGATCAACGTGCTAGAGATCGTAGTGGTCAATGGAAATGCGGTCTTATTGCACCGAATGCCAGAACACGAACATGATCGTGGCACAGGAAGAAGGCAGGGGCACATCCGTATCGTGGTCAGAATCCGTGACCCCCCGGCTACGTACACGTGTAAACGTTCCGTACTTTCATCCACGCAATACATTCGAGAGGCACGGCTTTACCAAGGATTATCTTCCAGCCCTCTTTTCCCCCTATCACTCCCCTCACTCTCGACCAGTGCCTGCCTCGAGCTTTGTTTTCAGTGTGAAATTTTAGACCGTATCAAGGATTAACATACATACATACATACATATATATATATATATATATATATATATACATGTATGTATATATCTATATACATTTATTTATTTTCTTTAACATTGACTGTGAGTGTTCGTATAAAAAGAAAAAAAAACAAAAGAAGAAAAAGGAACGCATTTTTGGAAAATTAAATGAACGAAAATGAACGTTGAATGAAAAAACTTTTATACAATGTAAAATATATGTAGAGACGTTAGTTCGTGGAAATTTCTAAAAGTTTATATTGACGCAAAAATAAAAAAAAAAAAAGAACATTATAATTAATCATTAAAATTTAATCATTGATAGTTTATTTATTTATTTTTTCTTTCGGATGATTAAACTCTTTCGTTTAAAGAATATTGAAAACAGAAAGAGAGAGAGAGAGAGAGAGAGAGAGAAAGAGAAAGAGAGAGCAATGGAATGAAGTACGTTTTAGTAGGAGATCAGAGAAGAGGGGTAGTAGAGATTGAATGGGGTGGTCAATTGGCCGTGTAATGTCGGAAGGGGTTGCTTTTCGATTAACTCAACCTCGAATATATGAATGCGTTAACTTTATGAGCGTGTTATCTCTACGAGACAAGCAAGTTTACGACTTTTGTTGAATGTATTAAATCGAGAGTATTGCTCTTGAAATGTTGAGTTATTACGGTATAAAGATATTAAAAGAAGAAAAAGGAAAAGAAAAGGAGAAGAAGAAAAAAAAAGAAAAGAAAAAAGAAAGAAAGAAAAAGAAGAAGAAGCAGGTAAAAGAAGAAAAAGAAGATATAAGGATCGACAAAATAGACTTACCTGTACTTGATCGTTTTTTGTGTTAGCAGCCATCCATGCCTCGACGAACGTGTCCATCGCGCTCTGAAAATCCATTCCCTTCCTAAGAACAAGCTCTCAGCGAGCATTCCAGGGCTCGCGAGTCACCGCCATTTATGACAGACACAGCACTCCCCGTTCGTTTGTTTACCTCCGTTTTTTTTTTCTTTCGATTTTAATAATTATCTTTTTCTTTTCTTTTCTTTTCTTTTCTTTTCTTTCCTTTTTTTTTCTCTCTTCTTCTTTTTTTCCTTATCTCTAACTTTTCTCTCCTTGTATATATTATTTTCTTCCTTTCTTCTCTCTATTTCACGAATTCGAAAAGATCAATAGGAATGATCCAAGATGATCCTTTCTAAATGAACAATCTCAAATATGTCAAATATATTCACATTATCACGTTGATCATTTCGAAAGACTTACACGGTACTAAGATAAATCGTGTTTAATTCGTTAAAAAAATTTTAATAGACGAACGAATCTCTGATTCCAGATACTCCATAACAAAAACTCTCGGATGTATTACACGAAGACACGTGCTCGCGACGCAACTGTCTCTCTTTCTCTCGGATGAGAAGAGGTAAGCAAACGTTGTTAACGAAACGCGAGCACTGGGATCCTCGATGAAAACTAAAGTCACTAATCACTCGCGAAAAAAAAAAAAAAAAGAAAGAAAGAAAGATCGTTAATCCGAGTCACACCTTCGATCTGTATCTATATGTATACTATATATATATATATAGATAGATAGTATTTCGTTCGATGAACAACTTCGAGAAAAAAGTAGTCAAGATTGTCAATGGTTGTTTGTTATTATTTTCTCGTATATACAAATCCCTCGTAGAGTCTTCGTTGATGATTAGGATAGAATAAAAAGAGAGAAAAAAAGAAGAAAGATAGAGATAGAGAAGGAAGATGATATGAGACAGGTTAATCAAAGAGAAAGAGAAAGAGAAAGAGAGAGAGAGAGAAAGAGAGAGAAAGAAAGAGAGAGAGAGAGAGAGAAAGAAAGAGATACAGAGAGAGAGAGAGAGAGAGAGAGAGAGAGAAAAAGAGAAAGAAAAAATGTGAAAGAAAAAGACAGGTAGACAGAGAGGGCGGTCGAGGACGGACCGTAACAACGACACGTTCGCATCGAACGGCGTTCGAGCCGCGACTGTGCGTGACGAGGCGTCGCGGCGCTGGTTCTGCCCCTACGACACCCTACCCGCCGTCGCGCTCACCCCCACCACCGTTCCACCGGCGCTACTGCTGCTGCTACTGTTACTACTGCTACTTCTCCTTCGCGCCTTTACTATCTCTCTCTCTCTCTCTCTCTCTCTGTCTCTCTCTCTCTCTCTCTCTTTCTTTTTCTTTACTGGTTTTTTACTTCAACCCCTCCATAATCGTCTCTCTCTTTCTCTCTCTTTCCTTTTTTCTCTCCTCCTCGATATATATCTTTCTCTTTTCTCTTTTTTTCATATATTTTATCCACATTCTTTAGACTTTCTTGTCATATATTCGTTATTGTTTTTCTCGTTAATTACTGTCTTTTTTTTTTCATTCTCTTATCGGCACCCAATCTACTCCTTATCTCTGTCTCCCTTTCTCTTGAATTGAAAGTACCCCTTCTTTCTCGATCGTTCTACTCGGGGGGGTGTGTCTCAAGTGATAAGATGTAGAACTATTACTTCGTGCACCTGTGCACCTGCAACACTTTCTTCTTAGTTCGAGTCCGTGATCATCCGTGTTTAGGCGCAACGATCAAATTTATGATCTCTTCTTTAATCGATTATTGTTTTCGTCTTATTCGATGACCTGTTTAAAATATTATTTAAATAATCAATTATTCTTGATTCTTTTCTCTTGTTATTATTGTTAAGTATGTTATTACGTTTAATAATGAATCTTTTGCGCGTATCGTAATATTATAAATATATTTAAAATTGAAAATAATTAGAAAGAGTATAAAATAAATGAATTAACGATTCATTGATATATCCAGGATATATTATTATATATGTAACATAGATAATATTAATATTATATCATATATCACAAATTTTGATTGTATCGATCGTACATGGAGTTCAAAGTTCGAAAGACCGTAAATGATTCGTATCAAAGAGACGCGTGTATGAATACGCGTCGTTGGGTATTTAGTTGGTGGCTTTCTGGCTTCGGATTACGATCGTAGAGAATTAATTAGGGGCATTACACGATGAAATACCGAGTAAGTAAAATCTTTATTATTTCTAGGTCACCATATCCACGAATTTTCGGTGCTTCTCAATATCATTTCGCAATATGCCTGTTTCCCTTGCTATGCTCGAATTTTGTTCCTCTTTGTTTCGTTTCTACACTAAATTAAATATATACGTAAACATGAATACGGTTTTATGTAAAGATTTTATAGGTCACCATAAATTTATATATATATATATTTGTGTGTATATATTTGATGTTTCGTCATTGAATTTAATCGATCTATCTTTTTTCTTCGTTGCAATATCCCAAAAAACGAAAACAAATAAATCTCTAGACTTTATTATTCTTTCAAAATTATTATTAATCATACCAATATGATTTTCAAAAGGGATTTACAAAATTGCAGATGTATTATGTATGTGATTTATATGTTAAGAGGTTTTACGTAAAACAAGGTTAAATTTGCATGTTTATTTAAAACTATATTTGCATTAGTTACAATAGGATTTGAATATGTTATCGCACGGGCCACGTTCAAAAGAATGATCTTATATATGTTAGAGAGAAAACATATGCGTTTTGCAAACATTTATAATATTTATTAAACATATATATGCATATGGGAACTATTAGGTATGTTTAAAATTATTCAATTTTTTATTTTACGATCACAGACTTCTTTCTTTCTTTTTTAATTTTCTATACTTTCACATTAGAAGTTAATCATGCGTGGACCAAAGTGAGATACCGACGATGACATTGTAGTTTATCATTTCCGGTTTCCGTTGGATAGCCTTATCTTAATTCGATTTAACATTTAATGCACCGGGAGATAGGAGAGTCCACGTCATTTTTAATTATGAATATATGCGAGCGAATGATGTTATATGAGTTGGAAACGGAAAAAGAAAGAAAAAGAGAGAAAGAGAAAGAGAAGAAGAAAGAAAAATTACATAAATCATTTGTCCTTTCTATGTCATCGATTTCGAAGTTGAAAAAGAAAGTTATAGATCACATCGTCATTTTAATACCAACTAATTGCAGCATACACTATTAAATCGGATAATCCGATGATAATGCTAAATATTCGAAAGTAAATCCCTCTTGTGTTAAGTACGACATTTGCCATATGAATTTCCTTCCCGTTATAATATTTTCTATATATGTATTTTAATTCCTATCTATTCTCCATATTTATAAATCTAATAGAAATTACAAAATTATAAGAAAATTAAAATACAAGTATCGAAGATCGTTCGAAATGGCATTAAAATTAAATGTAATATTATTTATCATTTGTAATATTTAACAATTCTATTGTTCATATATACGATTATTATATTAATATATTACAATATTCTATTAAATTAATTTGAAATCTATAAATAAGTACATATTTTATAATACTTGATCGGTTCAATGATTATCAAAATACAAAATTTATATGAAATAAGTGTTATTATAAAGTTTATTATTATAGTTTATCTTTTGTTTCCACAAGATTTACCTTTACGTTTGAAATAATGATATGTTGCAAAGAGCTCCACCCTTGAACAGATTCACCCCGACGGATCCGGGATTCTCTTAAAGATTTTGTTCAGCGTTACAACGTTTTACACTCATCAAATCCGATTTTCGAAGGAAAATGTGTACGGCAATGTCAACGACAGCGCCCAAAATTTAATCTCACCTATATCGCGATCACGCATTGTCTTATATCTTTAAGAAGAACATATCAAACGAGTTTGTATTAAGATAAGAGCCTCGTCACATTTACGAATAACGTCTAACTCATGTAATTTCATAGTAAATATTTACTTCTTTTATTTGCCTTAAACCATTATCACAAACGATTATTATAACTAATCTTGTGCGTAGATAAGTATATAATAAAATATATATGAGAGTTGAAGGAGGAGAATGGATTAACGATGATAAATAATTTCACTTGATATTGTAAAAACGTGACATTGAAAGTGAAAAATATGTTGATAGAATATATTGATGATATTAATAATATCAAATGTATATAATTTGATCGTTTTAATTATGAATAAAAAATTATTACCGACGTACGAACCAATAGAATATTTTAATAATTTTCATTGGTTTTATATATCCTAATAAATATATTGAAAATCAAGACGGAAAGGGGATGATTAATGTTAAGTTAGCCAAGAAGCTGACATAGATTCTCAAAGTGTAAATCTCTCAGAGGAGGAGGCGTCCACGTGCTTCAACGTTGTTCGACGTTCACGAAGGTGGGTTTTAGATGGAAACTTCGATCAGTAAGGAAGGTACGAAGGAAAGGATCGAGCGAAGCGAGCAAGGAAGTTTCAGGGTAGACTGCTGGTCTCTATGCAGCCATAGCAGTTCGACAAATCCACTCACACGGACGCGCGCCTCCAGCCGCTTGCGGATGATAGTAAAGAGGAGCTGTCGGTGGAGCCACGAAGAGGAAGGAGAGAAGGGTAGGAAGGAGTAAGAAGGGGTAGGAAAGGCGACAGTGGGGTAACGATTGCATTCGCGGATGCCTCCGATGCAATCTGTGTGCAAAGCGCTTCGAACTTGCGACTCCTACCAAGTCACGAGATAGACAGAGAGGAGAGAGAGAGAGAAAGAGAGAGAGAGGGAAAGGAGGATTCGAAAGAGGAGGTGGATGAGGATGGTGAAGGAGTGAAAAGAGGAGGAGGGAGAAGAGGAAGCTGACCGAGCGGGGATAGAAAGGACGATACAGAAAGAGAAAGAGAGAGAGAGAGAGAGAGAGAGAAAGAGATAGAGAGAGCCAAATGGAGGGGGTTAGCGTTATCGTGGTAGTAGCCAAAGTGTTTTCCAGGTTCGCCTGGTGGGTGGCAAAGCTACACTCCCTGGGCGTGTACCGATGAGCTTGCAGGCGGAGCTTTCTCGTAACGCCTTCCAGGAACGAGAGGTATCTCCTCTTTCTCTCTCTCTCTCTCTTTCTCTCACTGCTAAAGCACGAAGGTGTTCTTCGACCCTTCGTCTTTCTCTCTCTCTCTCTCTCTCTCTCTATCTCTCTATTTGATCTTCTCCTCTTCCTCTTACCAAAGCTCGAATCTCTCTTTTCTCCTGGAGCTTTTCCAAGGCGGTAGCTGAGCTTTGCCCCTCCCGTCTCACCTCCCCCTCCTAACGAATTCACCTACACGAGGGATGGAGAGTAACGTAGACATTTAGAAGGCCGGTGTCCTATCCGCTCCAACCTTCTCCTCCTCCTCCTCCTCCTCTTTCTCCTCATTCTCTTCCATCTCTACCTTTCTCGAAAAGCTGCCCTCGGAAAGAGAGTACGGGAAAGGGGTGAGAAGTAGAGAAGAGACTGTGTCTATGTGTATGTATGTGCGTGGTAGGGGTAAAGGACATGGGTGTAGGAAAGGAAGGACTAAGGCGAGGGTAACGTATGCCCGGAGCTAATTTGCTGGAGCTTACCTGGGGAAATTACGAGCATCCCGCGCAATGCATTCGAATATCCTCGTCCGCGAACATCTCGAAGGCTTCCTTCTATTCTCCAATCCGGTCGCTGCATCGACGTTTGAGACGAACTCTCGAGGAAACCAAGAGGAGACCGCACTTTCCAGAATGATTTGCCTTCGAGAAAGGCTACTGTGTGTATATCTGTAAATTTTCAAATCGAAACAATGCAAACGATATTTATAATGAACATGTAAGTGAAATATGCGAGCAATATTATATAATATATGTATATATATATATATACAGATAGACAAAATTAGAACTATTATTTTGATGCAATTTTAATAGATCGTTTAAGTAAAAAACGATAATATAAAAATTGTTGAAAATTCAATTATATATAAATATATCGATGAACTTGTTCGCATATATGTTTTTTCTTTTTTTTTTGTTTTTTTTTTTCTTGAATAATTACACACTATTCTAACGTAAATTTATTATGTAAATATTATTTAAGAAAAAATAAGAGATAATTTGAAAATTTTTTTTTCTACTCAGGTTACTTTTTCAATATTATGACTATATAAGTATTACTTCAAAAAGATATGGTACTAGAATTACAAATGCTAAATACTTTTATCTAAATATATTAAAGCAATAAAAGAGAGAGACAGAGAAAAAAGAGAGAGAGAGAGAGAGAGAGAAAGAGAAAGAGAAAGAAACAGGAAGAGGGAGAGAGAGAGAGAGAGAGAGAGAGTGAGAGAGAGAGAGGGAGTGGGACAAGGGGAGATAATAAAAAGACACTTTGGAAGCATACTCCGATAATAATAATGATGTCTCCTACGAAAGCACCGACGGAATCTGTCGAGCATGTGCTCCTCTTGGAACGTTACAGTACAAATTGAAAACCATTCGGCAAATCTTACCGTCGTTCCCGGTGTTAATAAATTCAGCTTTACGACTCTTCGGGAGGGTTATGTGGGTGGGTGGGTGCGTGCGTGCGTATGTACGTACGTGCGTAGGGGTTTAAGGCGGGGGTTAAGGGGAGTAAATGTGGGCGCTGCTTGCATAAAATGTTTTAAAGAAAAATCGGTAAAAAGTATCCTACGTTTCCCGAGATATCAATATTTTTTACTACCTACTCCACTTCTCTTCATCTCGAAACCGATCCTTTTATCGCTCGATCGAGCAGAAGCGCTCGAACGCGAGTACATGGTTGGCTAGATTCGCGCATCGAATACGCGAATTCTTTTCAAAAGGAGAGAATCCTTTTTTTTTTAATACATATAGTAACATGTATATGAGTTACCTATGAAAAAAATAAAAAAAAAAAAAAAAACTACTATGACGCATTGAAATTGTCGTAGAAGGAAAAGAATGAATTTGAGTGTCAAATACTCGAAATAAAATGCTTTGAATTCACTGCTCATACGAAACGTTTGAACAAAAACAAAATGAAAGAAGAAAAAAAAAATATATATATATATATAATAAAAATTATTCTTATTTGAAAGGACGAAGTACGAACGATATAAAAAAAAATATACGTACATATATCGAGTTGCCGATAAACTTTTAAATGGCATTAGAACCTTTTTATACATTTGATCTATATTACATCATATAATATATATTATTCGAATACTTGATTTTTTTTTTAATTTGAATAGATTATAATAATGATCTTTTGCTAGTGATTTTGAAAATTTAATAAAAATAAAATTTAACAATATTATTTATTCATTACATATTTATCTGCTTGTTGTAATACATTTTAAAATTGTTTCGAAATGATTATACACCATTGTTTTTGTTTTTTTCTTTTTTTTTTTTTTTGTTTCATTTCTAATATTCAACCGAGTTCGTCCTTCTTATCTTTCGTGACAGTCCTTTACCTTTGGGAATTGTCTCGTCATTGGGTTTCCATTTCGTCATAGTTACCTACGTTTTATCTCGTACATAGTTTGTGACTCGACGAACGATCGCGGAATTTGATACTGCTTCGTTCAATAAATTCGCGTCCACGGTTTCTACGACAGCTTCCCGTCGCTAGATTCTAACTCGAGGTAGAAGTTTCAGCCTGTGTAATCCCTTTGCCACAGACTCAAAATCTCTTTGAGGATGGAAGCGTTTCGTGAAAGTAAAAGGGTTGATTAGTATCGTCAGAAAGAGAAAAAGAGACGACGTAGATTAGATCGTAGGTCCCACTTGTCAATGAATATTTGAGCAATTTCTTTTAACGTTGCTCTAATAATTTATCATTTGTTTTCATATACATAAATATATATATATGATATTATATTATTAACATTATTAGATATACTCTAAATATATATATATATATATATATATATATATATATATATATATAGAATAAAGAAATAAATTAATGTTAAATATTACACGACACGTACACGCGATGCGTTAAAATATAATATAATAACATAATAATTATGCCAGCTGAACAAGTACAGTAACAAATCTTCAAAGAAATAACGTTAACGGAAAAGTGAACGTATCCTTAGATCCCGAAAAAGATCTTTTACTCTAAGAAGATGAAGAATAAGAAGCATCGTGAGCATACTCAAGGGTTCATTAACACGTAATGTCCATTTAATTTATGTACCTATCTGGTTTAGATTGTTATCTTCTTTTTTAGATCTTTATCATCACTTTGCACCTCTCATCGATTTAACCGGTTTCATGTTTCTAAATTCGTATGCAACAAAGTCGACCAAGCAACTCGCTTTCAAAGGCAATATTCTATAAAGAGAGATAGAGATAGAAAGAAAAAAAGAGAGAGAAAGAGAGAGAGAGAGAGAGAGAGAGAGAAATGCTATAATATATGGATTAGTAACTTTCTCTCAATTAGAAAGGACGAACCAAAGCATATCGTCCGCCCTACGGATTTCATTTCGCAAAGCATTCGCGATGAACACATACGGAACATCTCATGTCAAAGTTGTGAGTAAGCGTAGGACCGATTTCAAAGGCAAGATGAGGTTTTGTAATTTGGATTAGGACCTTCTCTCTCTCTCTCTCTCTCTCTCTCCCTCTCTCTCGCTTTGCTCGATGGGAGAAACTGTTCGTTCTATATCATATGCGACACATCCCTGATGAACCTTACCATCGTCATAATTTTCTCTCGTATGTGCTATGATCGGGAATGTGTGTACTTGTAAGCAGGAGGCCGTTCCCTATGTAGCAAACGATGACAAGCTGCTTAAACGATCGTCACCAAATGGATACTACCGGAAACTAGAATGGATTAAACGTTAAGCGATATTCAACGTGTTCGTCAGACTCGCTATATATTACTGGAGTGTATTTAGTAATTCAAGGTGAAAGGGCTAATTCATGATCGATGACAAGAAACGAACCTTCAAGCTAAATCTACTTTATCTATGTGTTTCTCTTATCGACTTTATCCGTACGATAACCTCTATTATTATTATGAAATATAAATAAAAAGATTACGAAAATATCGTAATTCTAAAATTCTAATATGCTAAATGCTACGTATTTTTCTTTTTTTTTTCAAATTCTTTTCCTTTTTCTTTTTTTTTTTTTTTTTTTTTTCTTTTATCAGTATCAATATCAATTTTGAAATATGATAACAATAAAAGAATCACAAATTCTCGAGTTTTGCCTAAAAGCTTAATCATAGGTATTACGATAACCTATATATATATATATATGTATATATAACTATATATATAATATTCTAGGTACTTACATATACATATAAACATAATTTCTTTTTCTTCATGATACTTAGGTGATAATCAATAAGTATCTTTAAAACACCTATAACTCGTCGAATTATCGCGCTTTACTCGTTTCTCGTTAAATAAATATCTTCGAGAGATACACCACGACCTTCTCTCTTCGTGCACGTTGCACGCATAATATGAATTCGTTGAAGATAAGATGTCTGGAGGCTTCCATAGCGCTTTCTTGTACAACAACTTCTTGTTTCATCTCCCTGTTTCCTTTCTCCGTACCGTCCACTTGTAAGAGCAACCACCCCTTTACTTCTTTAGAAAGAGAAAGATAGAACCAGAGAGAGAGAGAGAGAGAGAGAGAGAGAGAGAGAGAGAGAGAGAAGGGGGAGACACGTGGACGTAAGACGCAGTATGAACGAACGTTTATGTACGAAGCCAGCCTCGGATACGTTATATATCAAGTGGAAAACTTTCGAGCATAGATAACCTACTTGGGGAGTTAGCCCGCGTACATGCAAATTTCTGAATTATTATGCCGTGCCGGCTACATTATGCGAGCTCACCCCTTTTGCCGGCCGCCTATGCCAACCTCCTCCTCCTCACTCACCACCTTCTTCTTCTTCTTCTTCTTCTTCTTCTTCTTCTTCTTCTTCTTCTTCTTCTTCTTCTTCTTTTTCATCTTCCTCCTCTTGAGTCTTCTTCGAGCGAATGAAAGCTTTATCTTCTATAAGCCACATTTCTCGTTGAACTATTTCTTCTTATCTTTAACTTTAATATTGATTTGTCATTTTAACACAAAACCTAATCATGATCATGATCAAATGATCGTTTTTATAATTTCCATTAGAATTTTCTATATAGAACGTAAATTGTATCGCCTTTAAATTTCATGACTTTTCTTATAATATATGTAAAATAAATTTTTCAATATTCACTTCTTTTTTTTTTGATTACTTGTCTTCTACGAAAAATGTATAATCTGTTCAACCAATCACAATCGGTCATTTGACCGATTTATATCCGGTTGAACAATTTATATCTGTTTATAATAATATTATCTCGAAGAATCAATTTTGAAACTATAAAGTCATGACGAATGAAATATATTTCTAAACATTTCTTTGAACAGCCTATTATTCACACTCTCATACAATTTTCGAAAACGAATAAAATATAAATTATTTTACTTCTATATAAAAGAAATTATATTTTTCACTATTGAATTGATTATTATCTTTATTCTAAATTAAGAAATATAAATTGTTTTAAAACCTATTCTAAGGAATAGGTATACATAAAGTGTCGATAGATTTAGTGTTAATTAATCCATTGATGATCGATTAAAAGTTTAAATTTTTTAAAGATTATTTATGAAAATTATATATATATATATTGTATTTTAATAATTACTCTTATTCACTTAGATTACTAATTATGACAATGTATTTATACAAGAAACTAATCGCGACTTATATAAAAATTTCAAATTTCTAATAATAAACACTTTAAAGAAAAATTGAAAATACTTTTGAAATTTAAGAGATATACCCTATATATCTCATGTATGAAAGAACTAAATGGAACAACGTGAAAGAAAATGCAACACTTTCTTCGAACTAATTGCGCTAATTGTACCCCGGGCAATATCAGGCGGCAATTAAGGCAGCGATGGCTAATTAAGTTGGAAGCGGAGACATCCGTCCGAGCACTACCTCTCTTCCTTCCCACCCCTTTACCACCCTTTTCTCTCTCTCTCTCTCTCTCTCTCTTTCTCTCTATCTATCTATCTATCTATCTATCTATCTTGTGCAGAGCTCTTTCTCGCTCGCTCAATTCGCGACAGGACACAAAGCTGCGGACTAACTGAATTTTCTTGAGCAGCCAGGCTGCGTCCATCAAAGATCCTGCTAGTAGAAGGCCTTCTAAGGGTTCCCCTGGAATGCCATAACCTGCTTGCATCCTTTCGCTACTCTCTCCCAGTCAGGGCCGTCAACTTCGTTCGATGTCGTCTCGTGATAATATTAAATGATCACTTATTCCAAAGAGTTACATCGAGAATCTTATCTTTCAAACAATTTGTATTATCTTTTGGATATTTGTTTATGATCGATTGAACACTTATTCAATCAATCTTTTCATGAACTATAAAAATTTAATTTTTGAGTATTTATAAAAATAAAAGAATTTTAAATCTTTAAATATTTAAGCGGTTCGATAGGATCCTCTAAATAAATATAGAAACATCGTAAAATTCATGACAATGGATATTCGAGATTTTTCGAAAATATCCTGTTTTGTTTATTTCGAGTTGTTTTGAAAAAAATAAGTGACGACTAAAAACGAAATGTATTTCTATAAAATTTGACGTTTTAATCGAGTTATCGGTGACCTATGGCTTCGTCAATTTTGGACTGAACTCCCTTTTCGAGCTTTCGACGAAAGAAGAAAATTTCTAGCCGGACGAGCACCTTCACGTCGATGAAATCGCTTGATAACGCGATTAGCTAGCACGGTACCTAAAATTCTGTTACGTGGGCGGGAAAGACACGAAATGGACATTTTTAAAAGCGCTACCGTTAGCGAGAAAGAGAAGGAAAACGAAATAGTACGTGTATACGTGTACGTGTGTATGTGTGTATGCGTATATGTGCGTATAAGAGAAAAAGAGAAGGACAACGAAAAGGTATATATAGGGTCGGCCCTGAGTATCCACGAGCTATAGCTGAACGCATCTAGTCTGTATACTGGGTGTACGCGATAAGTAATTCACTTAGAGCTCTATTGAGTTAACCCTTGCTTCTGCCGTGGCTCCATTTAGCCTCTGAAACCCCCCGGTTCCGGTACTTCTGCCATCCCCGTATTCTCTCTTCACCAGCCCCTTCGCGTTCTTCCTTCTTCTCTCGCACCCTATTCAAAGTCTCGACTTCGTCATCGTACGTCGTACGTTGTTAAAATCTTCCTACGATTGTCAAATCTCTTGTACATTATCGTATTGTATCGTTCGTCCGTATGAAAATTATTAAAAGAAATCAAAAATTTCTACGATAAGATGAAGGAAAAATATGTTTGAGTTAAAAAGAAGATGATCAAAATTACAATCGTAATAAGTCGTAAGCATCGAGATTAATAAAAATTTCGAAAGTTACTGATTCAATTAAGTAGAAAAATTCTTTTAACAAAAATAACCATTAAATGAGTCGAATATTGTGAGAGAAAAAAATGATCACAAGGAAATGGAGAAGTGAAAAGTCGTGTTGATTTTTTTTTTACTCTTAGAAATCGTGGTTGAAGATATCTAGACTTTCTTTTGAAATCCGCGACAAGGAGGACATCGGTAATTGATATCCATTTAATTAAAGAGAAATATATTAGATAGTTTGGTCATACGAAAAAGTAAGAGAGAGAGAGAGAGAGAGAGAGATAGGAAAGGAAATACCAAGTCTAAAGAGAAAAGGATACTGCGAAGGGGCAAAAGGCCAGGTGGTCATTATATTGCGGATAGGTAAGTATCTACCTCGTCGAAACGTCGGTGTAAGACCACTTAGGGCAAGGGTTCGTCTCTTTGGAAAAGCTTATGGCGGGCCCTCAAAGTGGCCATTACCAGCCGATGGTTGGCTCGTGGATGGTCATCAGAAATCGACGAGCATCAACAGCTTCCTCCTCTTTACTTCCCTCTCGTCTCTCTCTCTCTCTCTCTCTCTCTCTTTACATTTTCGTCCGAAGCTTTCATTTCCACCTTCTGCATCATTCTCACTCTAGTTATCTCTCTCTCTCTCTCTCTCTTTCTCTCTGTCTCTCTATTTCGCTACAGTTTCTCGGAGAACTTGGCCAATTAGATGTATCAAGAGATATCGAATAATTTTCGCGGTTCGTAGCGGCTACTTTGGCAAAGTAACCGACCATTTTGATGGTATCAACGATATCGGTATTATTATATTTTCTTTTTTTTTCTTCTCAAGAATGTAGATAAACTGAATCTATTTCGATAAGATTTTACATATATGTACTTCTTTTAAATACGTATTCTATGTATCTATGTTTTGTATACATAGGGGATGAGAAAAAAAGTAGGAGTTGGTTCTGCATGGCTGAAGAGGGACACGTTTAAAGAATTAAAGTATCTAATGCGAAAGAAAGGTCCCCGAAGCCGCCGTTTGAAAGCGAAGCATTGTCTTCTTAAGCCTGGCATTCAGTGGCCTCTCTCTTTCTCTCTCTCTCTCTCTCTGTAGAGTATAAATTGCGAAAGGTAGGATAGGAAGACGGGGGTACGTTGGAGGGAGAAATAAGAAATTAAGAGAGAGTCTTAGGAGAGAATAAAGCTAAGAATTAAGGTAGCTGGGAGGGTATAGGGGGTGGAGAGCCGAGTGGGAGGGGGTGGGGAAGGAGAACGAAAGAGAGAAGAGAAAACGGAATGAACTGAAACCACCAAGCGCGCTCGCTTTGGGGCTTAAGTCCTCCGAGGGATTCTTACTCGCGCGTCATTTAACAAAACAATTAGAAGTTAACCCCTTCTTCTTCTTCTTCTTCTTCTTCTTCTTCTTCTTCTTCTTCTTCTTCTTACGCTTCTTCTTCTTATGCTTCTTCTTCCTACTTTCGTTTCATCCGGCGGTTCTTTTCTTTTCGAATAGCTCGTCCGAAAATCGAGAACATGTTTACTCGATTAGATACTCTCTCGCTCATCGTACAATCGAGTTTATCCGATTGATATGATAAAGGAGAAATCCTTCTTCGAAAGAAATATTTTTTATTATAAAACATTTCATATATACCCGATTATTATATCTATTTACGTATTAATTAAAATGAAAATACGTTCAAGTAATATTTCTCGTCGAACTCAAGAAAAGCAGGAAACTCGATTATATACACGCAATGCATCGATCCTTATTACAGCCTGTGGTTGGATATACGTGCTATTTACGAGCGATCGATTCCCTTAACGACGAAAGAGGCAGGGTTGCTTGGTTGGGGGCTAAA
>NC_140816.1:4662500-4685000 GCF_050613455.1 Vespa mandarinia | reverse complement strand
AGAAGAAGAAGAAGAAGAAGACGGAGGAGGAAATGAAAAAAGAAAAATATCGAGGCAGAGAGGAAAAGAGAAAAAGATCTTTTTGGAAAAGCACAGGCGCAACGGAGTATCCGTGTATTATTTATTATCATCTTTATCAGTCAATGAACGAGTGCGTCATCGTGAATATATTTCTTCCTCAAGAGAAAGAGATGATGCATTCTAACGGTACGAACTATATTCGTAACTATCAATTCTCTCTCTCTCTCTCTCTCTCTCTCTCTCTCTCTCAATCTTTCTGCCTTACCTTCCTCTTTTTCTTCTTCGAACTCCGTTACTCAGAGTCTTACGGGGTGATTTTTTTTCACCCCTCCTGTCTCTGACCTCGCCGGACTAAATTTCGCGCGTTAAGCCTACGGTGTAATCCCGTCCTTAATATTCAAAAACGTGATCGCCTTGCCAAGCGAGTCGAGCTTGAGCGTGATCGCAACATTGGAGTGGGGAAAGACCTCCTGATGGTATGAAAGAAGAGTGGGGGCTAGAAAACGAGAGGGATGGGGGAAGAGGAGGAGCGGTAAAGGGGAGGTAGAGGAGGGAGGTTGGGAAGCTTTTCATATGCTAATTAGCATTCGTCATTTTCTTATGGCACCGACTTAAGTGTGCTTAAGCTCGCTAACTCCTTCCCATCCTCCTATGGTCCAATCACCCTTCCTCCCTTTTCTCCCTCGTTCCTCTCTATCTCTTTTCTTTCTTCTTTCTTCATCTGTATCTCTCTCTCTCTCTCTCTTTCTTTCTCTTTTCACTCTTTCCTTCTCAGCCATTGGCCGAAGAGTCCTCTTCGAAATTGCTCGTTTCTCGATTCATCCCTGTCCGTTCGCGAGGAAAAGATCACAGAGCTGTAAGAAAAATGAACGAGGCTCTCCTCCTCGACTCCTAATACAGAGAGAAAAGTCGAGGATTCTCACTGGAATCTTGACGAGAGTCCTTTCGTGGTCTTTTATTTCCATCTCATTTTATCCTGAACATTCGACAGCATAGGCCTTCCATAAATTCTATTCTCCCTACGACAACTTGAATTTTTCTTATGGAAATTGACAAAATTTTAACACGCTCATTTATATATCGTATATTGATCCAATCAAAGTTACATCATTATCGTCGACGAGAAATAATTTTTGTAACTTGTTTTGTTATTTTTTATTTTTTCTTTTTTTTTTTTTTTTTTTTCTTTTTTTTAACCTTACTGTCATCGCTTAATCGAGCATTTTCATCTAATATGTTATACAAATAAATATTATTAATATTTCGAATAAAATACTTCTTAATTATACGTCGGAATATCTTAATCATTTTTAAAATACTCTTTTTATTTATCAATTTGACAAAATATATATATACATATATATATATATATATATATATATATATATATATATATAAAATTTAATACTTTATATTATCGTCAGATCGTTACGTTCGTAAAAATTATCAATAATCATTAATTTACCTTTAATTATAACGATTTTAATCAATACCAAGAAAATTAATTAAACGACAATAAAATAATCTTGAAAACTTCTTGCTCTTGACTTGGACGTTTCAATATCATTTTAATTACAAATGGTTCTACAATTATCGATTTAGTCTTGACTTGTATAGCGTTTAGTTTCGATCTATTCGTCGTACGTACGAGTAATAACATCGTCCCTATCGTAACACACGCATGTATTACATTCGGCCTTTATCGAAAGATATCTTAGCTGCGTATCTGTAATGAGATAACGTGCGCGTTAGTTGAACCAAAGTGCCGCACCTTTGAGCTCTCCTTAGTCTCTTTCATAAGTGTTGATGGTGACAAAGAGAAAAATAAAATCTTGGGAGTATTAATAATAATTGTAGATCACGTGAAAAAAAAAAGAAAAAAAAAAAACAAGAATTTACGGAAAATATTGTTTATCATTTCGCATCATGTGACGATAACGAGAGACACGCGAGTGTAATTATAATATAAGGTTAATTTTTTTTTTTTTGTTCGGCATTGGGCCGATTCACGAAACAGGTATGAAATAACAAAAGGATTAGATTCTTTTAAGAAAATATCTTTTATCTTTTCTTTTTTCTTTTTTTTTTTTTTTTTCTAATCGATCTCGAAACATTCACTTATCGTTATAATTTGTTTATCAATCTGTTTAAGAAGAAAATGATTCAGATTAATTGAAAATGTGATAGAAAAACTTGGCACTCTTTCGAATGATTCACAATGACGCATCTGTCGCGTGTTCTCTACCTACACGTGTGATTTGTTCACACGAAAGCATTATGTATATACTTGTAAAAACACTCTGACTCTAATTGATATTATATTAAAAAAAAAAAAAAAAAAAAAAAAGAAAAAAAAAAGGAAAAAGAAAAAAAATAGCCGGAAAAAAGCTACAACTTAATTATATTGATTTATAAATATCTGTTTTGAAGGTAAACTCTTTTTCAAACGATGACTATACATCTTCAAGAAGTGGTAAGATCAGAAGTGGAAGGTGGTTTGTCAGGACCGGCTAATCCAATACCCAGCCAATCGATTGATTGTGGATGTAAACAATTACCATGTCCAAAATTAGCAAAATTCGCAACGAGACGTACGTTCGTTGGATTAATATGTTGGATCGGTCTTCTTCAAGCAGCTTCATCGGCATATTTTAATATTATTGGTTCTACGATAGCAAGAAGATTTCAATTCGATCCTTACTTGATAGGTACGTGATACTGATCTGTCAAAACTTATCAAAACGTGAGACGTTGTCCATAAACATTTTGTTTTGCAGATTGGATATTGGTAATTTCGGAATTAACACCTTTTTTTTTTGGTCTAATCATTGCATATTGGGGTGACAAAATTCATAGAGCATCGTGGATTGGTGCTTTGGTATTATTGCAATGTGCTGGTTATGTGATATTGATAATACCACATCTAACTCATAAAATAAGAGTTATCGAGGAAACGTCAAATGTCACGCATATGTCTCTATACGCAGGTAATTTCTATTAAAAAAAAAAAAAAAAAAAAAAAAAATTTGTATCAATATTTTTTATAAAATATATAATACGTTTAATGAATTCTAGAGGAGTTAACGAACCTGTAGTTTGTTTTCAGACGATAGTCCAGATTTATGTTCGACCAGTGCATCCAAGGTAATAGTGGAAGTGGATGACACGTGTTACTTCACTCTAGCAATTTTAATTTTGATACAAATTTTAATTGGCTTGGCTAATATAGCCTATTATGCACTTGGCATATCTTATCTCGATGATAATACCAAGAAACAGCATGTGGCGGGATTTTTAGGTATTATAATCGCAGTAAAAATTATCGGTATTCTTTTGGGATACATCCTCGCTTGGGGTTGCCTTCGGTAATTAAATGAAAATATAATATCTCGATTATTAAACATGGAATATTCAAAGGATTTGCATATATCTTTTATCGTTCATATTTGTCCAGGATAGACGCGGAGAATTTGAAAGTTATAGAATCTTATCAAGAACAAATAGGTGCTTGGTGGCTTGGTTTTCCCATACTCGCAATAGCCATGACAATACCTGGTTTATTTCTCTCATGGTTTCCTAGAAGATTACCTTCTGAGGTAAAATTAATATAAAACATAGATTACTGATCAAAAGTTCTCTTTTAAATATTTAAAATAAATTCTCTGATATGATATTGATTTTATGAATTTAAATTGATATTTTAACTTTCACCATCAAAATAATTTAAATCTTAAATTTTATCAAAATGAAATATATGTTCATAAAAAATTTCTAAACTTTTAATTCTCGGTATATATATATATATATATATATATATATATATAAATGATTAATAAAAAACAATAATGTGAATTAATTCGACAGGTAGTAGAACAGGCAGCAGCTTCAATACTCGATCGTGCGGGTACATTAACTCTTCGTCGACTAAAATCAATCGATCATAAAATTGGTACTCCAAACTTTACTGCGATGGTCGGAAGGTTGATCTCAAACAAATTATTGATATGCAATATTCTTGCTTCGGCCTTTTGTGCTACTGCTCTCTTGAACTTCATGACACACGAGAATATCATTTTGGAATCTAAATATCATATACCAAGACCTACAGGAATGTTACTCGGATTTGGGGATCCCTTTCATTCAAGATTAATCTCGACTATTTTGAAACCAATTTTAATTGGACTGATCATAATTATATCTGGATTGGTATTGTCCAAAGTTAAACCACGAGCAACATTTATAGCTGGTTATAACTTTATTATGACAGTTTTAGCAACTATTACAATATTTGCTTTGGTATTTGCATATTGTGATACGCTACCAATTGTTGGGATGAATAAAGGATCGTAAGTACATATATATATATATATATATATATATATATATATATATAATTATTTTTATTGCTTTGATCTTCATTAATTATAATATATTTTAATACGATATTTCATTCATTTGGAAGAATCAATTTGTTGAAATACTGCAACAAGGATTGTCGTTGTTCGAGGGATTCCGATTTTCGACCAACCTGCGACACCAGAGGCATGTTCACTTTTTATACGCCTTGTCACGCAGGTTGTACCTCTATAAATTATATAGACAATATCAAGTTCTACAGTGATTGCAGTTGCGTCGAAGATATGATGGGACAAGGAAATTTAGATGCTAAGGACGGTCCATGTGGCTCCTCTAATTGCCAAATTGGATGGCTAGCCTTTGAAGTACATCATTGACTTTTTAATATAATTATTATTCGACAAATTCAATGAATTCGTTCATTAAAAGAAAAAAAAAAGAAAAAAAAATAACAACTTTTGTTATTTCAGTTTGGTACTTTGCTTTGCTACGCTTTGATCGCTTCCACTTTCGTTGGTGATCTATTGATCAATCTCAGATCAGTCTATAAACAGGACAAAGCGAGTAGTATAGGATTCTGGATGATGTGGGTTGCACTTTTCGTCAATGTACAGGGCAAGATTCTTTATCAAGTGATTGCAAACATGACGTGTATACATTGGGGTAATAAAAGGAGTATATGTCATCTTCACGACAGTAAAAAACTTGGAAATTATATGTTCTACTTGACGACCTTGCTACTAGTTATCTGCATTCTTTTTAAGATTTTGGTATGGATTTTCTGTAGAAATTTAATGATATATAATAAATCGATTAATGAAAACGAGGAGGATACGGCCCAGGAATTGATGCCAATACAACAACCTACGACGAATTCGAATCAAAATGAGCCTAAATCTGATGACAATGGTAATTAAAACAAAAAAAATTAATAAATAAATAAATAAAAAGAAAAAACTATATTTTATAATATCTATCGACATGCTTTAATAATTATTTATGATTATCTAGGTATCGTTACATGTCCAGTAGGTCCCATAACTACAGAAAGAGAAGTATTACAAGTTACAGCTAAACCAAAAACAAAAAAAGAAGAAGATGATGAGGAATCGAAACGTCCTTTAATATACGGTCCTTTGGGTCCTGGAAATCAACGAAATACCAATAACGAAATATCAGTTCAACAGGATCTTCTTAGAAAACAGAAAAATCGAAATCTCGAAACGGACGACGAGCTCGATAGTTCCAGCGATGAAAGTAAAAAAAATTCTAGCCCGAAGATCGCATACAAACCATTGGAATTAGATTCGGATATTGAAAGCGATCTTGGAAATACAGCAGCGAGATCACGAAAGCATGTTCTTAATAAAGATTATGATATATTTACGGAGAGATCGAGTTCGTCGTTGAGTTCGAAAAGACGAGAATTTCCGAATCCAGACGATTATGGAGATCCAAGATCGATAAGGAACGTTTCTACGAAGGATCATAAAGCATATGAGGATGGATCATCTAAAACAAGTAGCTTTGAGTATTCCAGGGCATTCAAAAAAGGAGACTTCAATGAAATTGGTATACCAATAGTCGAATATCATCCTCAAAGCTCCGGCAACTCGGCTGGAAAAGATTCTCCATTGTTGAAAGACGTTAAATCGTTGATAAATAAATACGAACAAAATTCGAGCCAAGAAAGATTGGAGGATGATCGAGTATCTATTAAATCGGCTGGTAAGACTGGTATACCTCTTGTTGCTATGACTCAACCTAGACTCTCTTCTGGACAAGCCTCCTCAGGATTTGGCAGCTTGAGGGAAAGCTCTTCCGATCCTCGAGGAACTCCCAGTCCAAAGAACTCTTCTATCAAGGGTAGCAAAGGGGCACTCTGTACCGATTTGTGAATTATTTATGTTTCGTGAAACCACGAGTACACATACATACATACATATATAAATACATACATACATACATACACACACACACACGTACATACGATGGGGTCACCTTCGATCTCTATCGAACTCTATTCTCTTGTCGATATCTTAACTTTCGTTGCTTACGATCACTAAATCGTAATACGATTATTATAATTTTATATTTTATATTTATTGTTCGATTAAAATTTATTATGACGTAAATTTATTTTAACCCTTAGTTTACCTTACCTATTCTTCCAAAAGAAAAAAACGATTCGCTTTTATCCTTTATCTATAAAAGAGAGATTTCGTTATCAAATTTTTTATTATTCGAAGATCTAATTTTACGTAATATTTCGAAATGTTATGGAATGGATAAGGATATGTCACGTAATCTATCATAAAATATTTCATTATTTTTTTTCTCAAGCAACATATACAAGATTCCTGTTAATGACATTCTCGTTCATCGGTGATTAGCTTAATTTAATTTTTATCGATTATGAATATGATTCCTACGAGAAGAAATAATTAATTTTTACAGTTTTAATTCGTATGATATCATCCCACAGATATCAAATAAATGAGAACGTTAGTAAAATTAATTGAAAGGAGACTAAGTTCTGTTCGACAGACAGTCTCTTCCAAATGATAAACCAATATAAGATTTCGATCTTATATATAACACGAGCTTTAAATATTTCAAATGATTCTTAAGGTACTTGTAAAGTCTTTATTCGCCGGCCCTTTATCTTTTTTCCTTTCTTATTCTTCGTTATTCAAGTCTCTCTCTTTTTTTCTGTTCTTTTTTTTTTCTTCAACTCTTTTCGTCTCAAACTTGCTTGCGTCTCGTTTTGAAGAATAACACGACATCAAATTCTATCAAAGTGTATCACCTGGCTCCTCGGTAATGTCCTCTAATTCGATTTCTTCGTCGAAGATTTTCACGTCTTTCACGTAATACCAGACACCAATATCGAACAATGTTCCGATGATTACGAAACCTTGAAAAAAAGAAAAGAAATTTCTTCAACAAAAAGATCTCGAAAATTTTCCACAATTATTACATGCGTTAAGAAAGATAATAAATATCGAACAACAAATTTTCTTCCAGTTTATATTTTAATCAGTGCTATCAATGTTATCGATTGTCGTCTATATTAGGCATATATTTATTCATGAATTTTTCTGATCAACCATTTTTCTTTTTGTATCTTTTCATTCCAAAAAAAAAAAGAAAAAAAAAGAATTTTAATACTTCACTTTCTTATTTATCACCTTGTTTATAAGAATTAAAATGAAATGAACTTACTCGCCGCCGTGAAGTTCAGCAAGTATCTAAGAGCTTCGCCATTGTAGAGCCAACAATTTCCAGTTCCTGTATACGTCTTACCCCATACGAGGCAAGTTTTGTCTATATAAAATGAAATATTTGTTCATTTTTAAGAGGAAAAGTTTGAATTGAAAATACTCAAGAAACTAAACTCACCTAAAATGAATCCAAATAAAATAGGTGACGGTATAAAGGCAAATAAACTCATAATAGTCAAGCTAAAACCCATAGCTACTGTTTTATCTTTTTCATCAACGCATCTCACGGAAACAAGAAAGTTCGATGCCCTTCCGGTACCACCACTAAACTTGAGTAGACACATAACCGCGAGGAATATATGAAATTTACTCATGCAATCAACAGGACATGCCCCGGGTATCGCTGTACCTAAAGTTGGCATCGACTCGGCTTCCGTCATCTCTGTGGATATCTCGGTTGTAAAGCTTGAAGTGTTGTTCGCCATAATGAAATGCGTTAAAACGCGAGAAAATTTCGATTTCACGCAACTACAGTCGGTATAGACTTTGTTACCGTCTCCGTAAAGCTAAAGAAAATAGAGAAAAAAAAATTATGATTATGAGAAATAAATTGCATTGGATATATGATTATAATTAAAAATGCTCGTATATAGAATTACTTTATCCAGATAAATATATACATATATAGAAATCTTATATTTTCTAATATATCCATTTATAAAGTATATAATATAAACGTTGCGATCATTTATTAATTCTATTTCGAATGTTAATATGAAAGATAGATAAATAAAAAGGAACCTTCATGCTCCTACAACCAGCGTGACAGGCTGAAATGAATGTTTGACCATGTTCTGAGCAGACTGGATTATACGTAACGTAGTCACAATGGCAAAGCTCATTGCAAGGTAATTGGGTTTTCAGTACTCCGTTTGATTGAATAGCCATTTGATCGTCGTTTGCAGAACATCCCAAAAAGGCATAAGAAATTATTCCCATGATGGATATGGCACCAACCATAACGTTCCATGCTGCTAAATATCTAGCTTTTGGCTTATATTTGGAGATTATTAAGCCAGATAATAAAATTCCAAAAGCACTAGAAATTAGACCAACAGTACCGGTGATCAACGAAGAAACTGATGCTGATTGTTTGTACTGAGTTTCGATATATTTCGGCATAAAAATCCAATATGGCATATAACCCATAAAATAAAAAACCGTAGCTAGATTATTGCACATCAAAGTCGTATTAGTCAGTAAACGTTTGAACGTTCTTAACATGTCTGACAAGGAAGCAGGAAGTTCAGGTTCTTGATCGTTTCCCTTGATACTAGCAGCCGATTTATTTCTTTCTAAGGCTAACACTTTCCGAGCCGCTGCTCTTGGTAGAGTTTTTGGGAAGAGAGCGATAACGCATGCAAATACGAAGAGCAAAAAGGCCAAAATTATCCAACCTAACCACCATGCGCCAAGCCACCTGTTCGTTTATTGCCGTTTAAGTTTTATTTCAAAATATATCTGTTATGAAATCTTTATTGGATATCGTACCTTGGATCCTGAGTCGTAATGGTCGGTGTTAAGGTCGGACTGATGTAGAATTTCAAGGCAAAAGATGCCAGACCGTAACCTATCGCTGGACCTAACATCCTCAAAAAATATGAAAAACTTATGAGCGCAGGAGTTTTCGATTTTTGTATATTGTCATCCATATAAGAAACACCTAAAGTGTAATAAAGCGATCCACCAACACCCGAAACTAATTGGGCAATAAAGAGCAACACTTGAGGCGCAAAATTATTATCGGTATCCTCGCACTCTTGCCCACGGCCATCTTTGCCCAAACACAAAAATTTTCGATATTTATCGGGGATCAAATTGGTGATCGTGTTGTTGTCCGGATTTTGAAATTTTCCGCCATACTCTTTCGTCAACATCAGTGCATCCTCCCCCGGTCCATAAAGAAAATGTGGTAACATCGTCAAACAACAAAATAATACAACCTGAAAGGAAACATAAAATCAAAAATTTAATATCACGATATTGAACATTTTTACATATATATATATATTTATAGATCTATAAATACATAGATAGATAGATAAGTATATTTCTTCGTTGGATTTCAATCGTGCGAAATTTCTCATCAGAAAATAATTTATTATAAAAAAAAAAACAATAAACCATTATCAAAATCCTCTTTTTTATAAAGTTTGCAAAAACGATATTTACCATTCTGTTATCTTAATGATAACTCGACATAAGTCTCGAGCGATGTCACGAAAGGGTGATAAATATGTCATAATTAATCCAACGAGACTGTCTGTAAACGTTTGACCTTACGTGATTTTTGAATATAACTAAACAAATAACGACGATACGTTTAAATTTTGTTTTATGATATTGAAATTGGATTATTAAGAATTAACATGAAAAGAAATTAGAGAAAAAGAAAGAGAGTAAGAGAAAAAGAAAACGAGAGAGAGAAAGAAAGAAAGAGAGAGAGAGAGAGAGAGAGAGAAATAAATGAGAGATAGTCCATTAATTATATTCGACGAAATAATGAAGATCTTTATAGCGATAAAATAAAAATGGACGACAGCAAAGTTCCAAGCACTCCACGAGCGCCTTTTCACCGTTCAATGAATGAATCTAAGCATAGCTAAGCGTACGATGGCGAGAGTACGAGATGGTAAGAGGCGTGAATGAGCGTAGCTACATTTTCAACGCTTCCTAATTTAATTAAGAACCGACCAACCGGTGAGTTATGACGTTTCCCATCTCGTTCCTCTCGGGGGCGTCCGTCGACACGGACTTGACCGATACTACGCACATTTTTTTTTTTTATCGAACTGTCATATCTCGGATTTTCTAAGATACTTACGGTATAAATTCCGAATGCGATCCATCGTGGCCTGTGACCCCTTCCAGCGTAATAAGACAATACCACCGAGACGAACAGCTGAGAAATATCGTTACCTACGGTGATAAGACCTGCGACACGAGTTGTTAGCGTTAGAAAGAGAGAAAGAGGAAAAGAGAAAGATATATATATATATATATATATATATATATATATATATATGTAGCTTTGTTTATATAAATGGAAAGAGAAACAAAGTCATTTTCCATAAATCTCATATAGAGTATCATGTAAGATACAATCATTTTATCATACTTTAAATATTAATAAAATAATATCAATGAGTAACAATCGAATATAAAATAAATATGATAATTTTAATAATGTAAATATAATTTATAAATAGAGAAAGATAAGTGATATCTCACCGGTAGTCTTTGAAGGTATTTTGAACCTTTTTTCGATGGTGGTGATTGTGCCGTTAAAATACGCATAACTGGCCGAAAATATACAACCAAGGATGCCATAAAGGAAAACGTATGCCTTTTTATTGGCAAACCTCTGTAGGGTTGGTCCACGAAGACACCATATACCACATGAGGTGTCATCCGTGATAGGTAATTCCCTAAAAACATCTTCTAGGCCTCTGGTCGGTGTTGTGGGTGTCGTTGGGGTGGTTGGTGGGGTATTGGGCACCCTCAAGAGTTTCAAATTCTCAGGCCCATTTTTTTCGTGGCCCGAGTTGTTACTCGAGTTTTTTGAATTCTTCATTATCCTTTATATATTCGTATGGTTGCTAGCCCTACTTTATGACTGCCAACCCTCAAATGTATTTCTATTTCTCTCTCTCTCTCTCTCTCTCTCTCTCTCTCTCTTTCTCTCTCTCTGAGTGACCTCAATCCCGTGTCGCGTCCCGTTTCCGATCTCCGGTCCTTGGCATCGCTTTTCCTTTTACGAATTATGCGAACACCGTCGCGACACCGTAGCAACAACTCGCGACGGAACTTGATCTTTCTCCCCCTCTTTCTCTCTCTCTCTCTCTCTCTTTTACTTCCTCCCACCCTCTCTCTCTCTCTCTCTCTCTTTCTCTCTCTGTCTCTTTCTCTCAGATATTCCCGCTATTTCGATCGACTCAAACTCGCTTCTCTCGTATGATCATACGATTTTTCATTTTACATGACACTCGAGAGAAAGGAGTAAATAAAAAAAGAAGGATAGAAGGAAGGAAGAAAGGAAGGAAGGAAGGAAGGAAAGAAAGAAAGAAAGAAAGAAAGAAAGAAAGAAAGAAAGAAAGAAAGAGAGAGACCTATGACCTATTGACGACGTCACTGCAACTTTGCTTACTTGCTTTCCATGCGAATAAATAGAAATCGGTCGAAGGAAGATTTCTTTAAAGTATCAAAAAGTTCTTTCTCTCTCTCTCTCTCTCTTTCTCTCTCTCTCTTTCTCTCTCTTTCTCTCTCTTTCTCTCTCTTTCTCTCTCTTTCTCTCTCTTTCTCTCTTTCTCTCTTTCTCTCTTTCTCTCTTTCTCTCGCGAGAAAGTTCGTCAAAGTCGGCACAGCTTTTCACGAAATATATCAACCCAACCGTCCGAAAACGACGATTATTCTTTGAAAACTGATATGACGTTGGTGAACGACAGTGACAACGAGAGAATCCGGGATCTCATGAAGGATCCCCACCTTCGGCCCTGAAGATCGACCGGATTACGGAGGTCCACGACGCGGAGATCGACGTGATACGCACCTATGATATCCTCGCTCCGTCGGCGCTGTTATCAACTCGATGCGTATCTTCCATCTCTTTCTCTATATCTCTATATCTATCTCTATCTGTTCGTCTCTTTCTTTCTCTCTCTTTTATACATCGTTCGAATCTACGTAACATCCTTCTTCCTCGTCGTCTTTTTCTCTCTTCTCTCTCTCTCTCTCTCTCCCTCTCTTTCTCTCTCTCTCTCTCTCTCTCTCTCTCTCTTCCTCTCTTATTCTTCCTTTTTCTCCGCCACGTTCATTCCTTCCTCTACTTGGTTAGGAAGATCTATTCCGTAGCGTTTACTATTTTACTACTCTACTACTCGCTCTACTTGTTCGCTCCTGTCTTACTAAATCCCTCTCTGTTTCTTACCCTTTTAATCTCTTTCTCTTAGATCGCTTAATAGAATCTAGAAATGTGTTCTCGAGAGAAATGAAACTAATGAATCTACGATAATCTTGTATTTATTTCAAGTTATAATTGTAAACATGCGATAAGCGATATCGTAAAGTATTATTAAGCCTTTGTGTTTTAGGTCTTTTGTGTCCTTTGAAAAAAAAAAAAGAAAAGTTCCTTGACAGGAGGGTACCGGACGAAAACAGATTGCGATTAGCCTTAGGAGGTCTCCAGTCTTGTAACTCGATGTCTAAGCTCGTTTCTAGTCGAGCACACCGGAGTATAGGCTCACATTGTGAACCCATTATGATTTAATAGATCAGACGACGTGATGTACACGCGCGCGCGCGCGCGCTCACTCGCGACACACGCCGCCGTAAACTCTTCCGTCTATTCCCGCGCATTGCTAATGGCGCACACCAAATAGCTATACCGCTAATAGCTGCTAGCTAATTGCTGGAATTTAATTTTCGTCGTGCCCGACGACGAACCGCTGGATCGAGTGCTCGCAAACGTCGTCGTCCTCGTCGTCGTCGTCATCGTAGTCGTCGTCGTCGTCGTCGTCGTCGTCATCATCGTTGCTGTCATAGACTTTGTCGTAATCGTTACCTTAATTGTTATCATAGTCGTCGCTTTTTTTTTCTTGCGAAAAAATTTTTCAAATTTTCCATTTACTTTTTTATCTTCGATACTGAACAAAATAATCTTTGATAATTTTGATAATCATTGGCTTCGAACATATCATTGTAATGTTGTAATTATATAAACGTTGTAAAGTAATTGACAAGCTTCGATATTTACTAAAGCAATTAAATAACATTATAGGTAGGTTTTCTTTTATAATAATATTTAATCATTAATAGCAATGAGCTACCTTGCTTTTTCATTCTCTTATGTACCTACATGATATCTTTGAGAAACGATAAACTTTTTAAATAAACTCTAGCCCATTTCTTTTATATTTTCTTTATAATTCATCTCTTGTGTAAGATATTTCTTATTTATATTTTTAAGTTAACCGTAATATTTAAATAGTATGTTTATAATCTCGGAAGATATTTTTTCTCCTTTTTAAAATTATTTCGCGATATTTTGATATTCCCATATGTTCATAAATAGAAACTATTACTACATTTAAGGTATATTATTATAAAAATTAAACGTTTCTATTTGATCCAACGTAATCGGTAATTACATGTACACTTTTATTAACATCCGACATGATTTGCGAGAAACGTCGCTTCTTCGACAATATTTACGCTCCGATCGCGAATATGACGAGACGAATGAACATTTACACATCGACGATAACGGGCCGCCATAAATTTATTTGCAATCTCGGAAATGTTCTCGTAGCAGGCTACACGAAAAATCGTCGGGTATCATTACTTTTCTATCAAGCGCCATTACGAACATACACATAGACGCATACATAAAGATTTCTTCTCCCTCTTTATTTTCTCTTGAAAGAATAAGAAAATATTTCGAAAAGGTGGCGCCATTTGAGCTTATCTCGAGAGAATACTTAATGATCGATTGAAGGAAACACGGAAACTTTGGTACTTTTAAAATCGCAGAAGATTCGTAGAAAATCATTTCAAGTAATATTACAAGGAGAAAGGGGAAAGAAAGAAAAAGAATTTATGTGACGCGATTAAAATCGGTACAAATTAGTTTTTTCAAAAAAAAAAAAAAAAAAAAGAAAAAAAAGAGAGAGGAAAAAAAGAAAAAAAAGAAGCCTGATCAACGCATCTGATTTACGATTCTCTTTTTCTTTTGTATTTGTACAGCATACCACGCAGACGTTATTGTATTTATGACAAGATTTTGTCATACGTATTCATGTGCGTCAGAAAAAAAAAAAAAAAGAAAAAAGTTAGGTCGATTCGTATACAAAGAAAACAAATCAAATCTTTTGAAACTGATGGCATATCTCGATTGATTATGGGCCTGCCAACAACTTTCTTTAACAATTTTTTGTAAGTATTATTTCATCAAGTATTTTTGCTGACTAACTATTACATTGCAAATTTTATTTTTGTCCTCGAAATTCAAAACTACGTCATATCTAATGTTTGCACTCATCAACTTTTTTAAATATTCTTCTCTCTATGCAAAAAAAAAAAAGAAAAGAAACAAAAATATGAATAATTTATGATAATTAATGATAATTTTATTATCGCTCGATTTATTACTAGAAATTGAAAATGAAGAAAAAAAAAAAAAGAAAAAAAGGAGATAGGATTTGATAAAACGAATTACAATTATTATCATTAATCTTACTGATATACTCTTTTTTCTCTTTAATTTAAAATCCTTCCTTGTAATTATTTGTAATAATAGTACATACTGTCACATAATTGTTAAGATTTTTTATTCTATTTTTATTGTTTTATAAATTTTCGATTTAATGCGACGAATTCAAGATTATTATTTTTTTTTTCTTAATTTTGTTTACTTCTCTTTTTTTTCTTTCTTTTTTTTTTTTTTTTTTTTTTGTATAATCATCCGATTCGTTTCAAAGAGTAACAACAGTTCGTTGATCGCGATACTTCGTTTCTCTTTGCCGGTCAAGCTCCGAAGACGTCGTCGACAACATTGACTAGAACGGACTGTACCTCGACTTAGAAGACTTTGATGAGGTCTATATGAAAGATGGGTCAGGGTCATGCACAATGTACCACGTACATACATCGACAAAACTTACGAAAGCTGACCTATAGAAAGAATGAGACGTTCAATTCATGTTCTCCATCTCTTTTTTTCTTTCTCTCTCTCTCTCTCTTTCTCTCTCTCTCTCTCTCTCTCTTTTTCTCTGTCTCTCTGTCTCTTTCTTTTTTTCTCCTTCTTCCTTTTCTTCTTCATCGTTCAAACATTCATCCGATCGCTCAACGTGTCAATAATCGATAAGCTTCAATCAATAATTGAGTCAATAATCGCGTCTCTTTTTTAATTTTTCATCGATCAATTGATTAACATCTATTTGTTATAAGATATCTGCGACTTCTCAACAAAGTGTAAGCTATTGTTTTATCATAACACGTTTAATAATTGTTTAACTCATGTATCTACTAATAAATTGTTTATATTGATTATTTCGACATTGTTCATTGTCGTAGAATGAACGATTCATTAAAAATATTACACTTGAATGTAATATGCATTCTAATGCATTATAATGCTATTTATCTCTCCCTTTCCCTCTTTCTCTCTCTTTCTCTCTCTCTCTCTCTCTCTCTTATAAATATTTTTATATTTATTGAAATTAAGATAACGATGGTTACCCCTAAGTAGGTTATCTTCTCGATTGAAAGCGTATCTTATGGTTAGAAAATTGTACCGTTTTTATATTGAACTGAGCTCGCCGTTGCACTTACAAAAAAAAAAAGCAAAAAAGAAAAAAAAAAAGAAAAAGAAAAAGACAAAAAAATATTGAAACAGATAATAGAGCTTATAAACGGCCGCTTGAAAAGATCGAGAATTGTTTATTGTTATTACCGATGTAACATTTAAAATTTTACGTTTAAAATTTTAAGTTTAAAGTTTTAAATGTAAATTAAAAAATTTTACATTATAATTTGGAAATTTCAAACCAAATGAAATGTTTAAAGAATTTTTATTAATTCTAACATGATACTCGATCGATATCGATTGAAATGATGATAAAAATAAGAAATCTCTCTTTCTCTCTCTCTCTCTCTATCTCTCTCTCTCTCTCTCTCTCTGATAAAAAGTAAATAGATAAAGAGTTAAAAGTAAAAAGAAAGAAAGAGAGAAAGAGAGATAGAAAGAGAGAGAGAGAGAGAGAGAAAGAGAGAGAGAGAGAGAGAGAGAGAAAGAGAGAGAGAAAGAGGGTGAAGGTAAAGATACAAAGAAAATAAGACGAGGATAATAATCGTTCTGGTACGTTTATACGAGGTAGAAGATAGTCGAGGTCGTCCGCGTCTTTCGTAAATCCCGTAAAGGTAACGGCAAAGCGCATCCTCCGAGAAGGAAGTGAGCGCCGTAGCGAAGGATGGCGATCGATAGCTACGTCCTGACGTCACGGGGACGTCGCGAATTCATTACAACATCGACCCCCGTCTCTCCGCTATCTCGTCTCCAACTCCCTTTTCCACCGCCTTACCCTACCACCCACCACACCCGCCACCTACAACCCCGGCTATACCACCTTCCAGCTCGTAGTGGCTCTTCTGGGTGGGCTTAAAAATTAAAAGACTCTCAAACAAACACTCCCTTTTTACTTTCGAGCTCGCGATAGTAATCCCTTCTCTCTGTTTCTCTCTCTACCTCTCTCTCTCTCTCTCTCTCTCTCTCTCTCTGTCTCTCTTTTTATCTATCTATCTATCCTTCTATCTCTTTTTCTCTCTATCTAGAATTTGGCTGAGGTCTAAAGAAGACCCCTTAAGACCTCGATCCCCCACCATTCGTTTTTACCTCCCTCGGTTTCGTTTCCTTTCTTCCTCCCTCCTTCCCACCCTCCCTCCCTCTCTCTCTCTTTTTCTCTTTGTTCTGCTTATTCATCTTCTTCTTTTTTCCTCCTTCGTTATCCTTGGTTCACCCTTTCGCAACAGGAACGTATAAGGTAGGACGACGACTATGACGACGATCGAGGACGATTTACCTACCTACTTTTCTTTTTCTCTTTTACTTTTCCTTTTTTTTTCTTTTTTACCGTCAGGTCGAAAACCCTCTCCATTCCCTGGGCTGGGCATAACTCCCCTATCCTCCCACCCTTCCCCTCCCCCTATTTGCAAGAGTTTTAACGTCAAATCCGAAGGGTTCCTCTCCTCGAAACGCATGGATTTTTATTCATTTTTCTTTCTTCTCTTTTTTTTTCTTCTTTTTTCTTTCTTTTCTTTTTTTCTTTTCTCGTCAATACAAATACGTATATTTAACATTAGCACAAAATCTCTTTGCTTTATTTCGTTATCGATCGATGTATTATTCGAAATAACGTAGTGACCTTTACAAAAAAAAAAAAAAAATGCGACGCATAGGTTTGCTTAAGGAGAAAGAAGAAGAGGAGGAAAAAAAAAGAAAAAGCAGAAAAAAAAGATAAAATGAAAATATTAGGAAAGTCGTCAGGGGGAATTTATCGATTTATGCGAAATTACCATGGGTGGTCGGCGAGTTAAGCTAATAAAAAGATGACATCGAGTCGCCGATCATAAGAACCTACCGCGATAATACGATCGATCCAATCGATCGATAGCAACAAACTCGTAAACGATTTGACGATGGCGTTTGTATTTTATTTTCGAAGCAAACGAGCTAAAGATATCTGAAAGCGTTTGGTGCCATGACGATAATGACGGGAACAGGAGGAACTTCGATGTCCTTTTATCTTTTTCTTTCTTCTTTTTTTTTTCTTTCTCTCTCTCTCTTTTTTTTGTTTTTTTTTGTTTTTTTTTTTTAAAGAAAACAAAAATCTCGTACTTTATTTACAATACGGCGAAAAAAACCTTACTGCGAATATTAATATTAATATACCTGAAATGTATATGTATCGTGTGTGTGTGTGTGCGTGTGTGTGTGTGTGCGTGTGTGTGTGTGTATGTGTGTATATATAAGTGTCGTACGTATGTATGTGTCAATTAACGATAACAAAACGATCTATCATTGAAAACATTTTTTTATTTCGATTACTCGATCCAAACGAAACCTTCTTTGTTCGTTCTTTTTTTCATCTCCTATCTTTTCATTTTTTTTCTTGCAATAATTATTATTATCATCTTAATATTCGTATCTTATATACGTGTGAGTTACGTCTTGTCAATAACCCAAATATCTTTCTCGATCGTAATAAAATAATATTATATATATATATATATATATATATACGTGCATACGATATATATATATATATATATATATATATATACGTGCATACGATATATATATATATATATATATATATATATATATATATATATAGTATATAATATAAAATATCATTTTTTTTTTCCACCGTGATAACCCGAACGGTCAACGTTCGTTAAATGTTATTAGATATCTTCCCGGCAATTCTCAGGTACCTAGCAAATCTCATAAAATCACTATTTTCTATGATTAAAACTCAAAAACTATCGTTTGAACACTCCTCGTATCATTTCCTTTCTCTCCCTCCCTCTCCCTCTCTCTCTCTCTCTCTCTCTCTCTCTCTCTCTCTCTTGCTCATCTTTCTTTTTTCTTTTTCTTAAATCCATTTCATCGAGTATAAAAATTCGAGGAACGTTACAGATGCGTGTGTTCTATCCTTTGATTCGCGTTTCCATTAACAACCTTTCTCTTGTTAACACCGGTGATGTTCTCGCAATTGTCCTCTTTGATGAATTCCCGACGTCTGTCGTTCTCAAGTGTCCCATAAAGATCTAAATCCTTTCCAAGATAACACACGGCTACGTCAAAGAGTACTCCTATTATAGAAAATCCTAAAAGAGTGAAATGAAGGAATGAAAAGAAAAAAAAAAAAGAGAGAGAGAGAAAGGAAAAAGTAATATCTATTTTTGAAAATCGATCGATCTTCTCGTTCGAATGGTCTCGAAATAAAAGGCAAACAAAAAAAAAAAAAGAAAGAAAACGACATTATACTAACCAGCCGACGTGATATTAACGAGATATCGAAAATTTTCTCTATGATGGAACCAACAGTTGCCTCTTGTCCCGCAGGATTCTTCCCAGATCAGACAGGTCGAATCAATGATCGCACCGTAAATTATTGGTCCTGGTATCAGTGCGAACAATGATATTATCATAAGTGTGACACCTTGAGCAAAACTTTTGTCCTTTTTCTCAACGCTTCTATAGTTAACGAGAACATTGCCAATCTTCCCGGAACAGGCAAGAGTTTGTATGATGCAAGTGAGCACCATGAAGAGCAAATATGGTCCATTGCAACTGGATGGACATGGACCAGCTCGGACCTTGTCCAAGTTAGTGGATAATCGGACATCAAGTGCCTGGAGTTTGTTTTCAAAGTGACCTTCTTCATCTTTGTTCTCGTCCAATCGATCATTCACACAACTGAGCTTTATCGACGGTACGCAACTGCAGTTACCAAATTCCTTGTCGTCTACTATCGTACGGCATCCTGCGTGACAGGCTGAGAAGAAGGTCGTTTTCGAGGGCTCGTGACAAACCGGTGCATATTTAACGTACTCGCAATTGCACGCAGCGTTGCAATTGGACGTTAAATTCATTCTGTCGAACGTATATAATCATTTTATTATTTTTACCTTAGTTCAGCTAATTAATAATTAATTATCTTGAATTATCGAAATTGTCTTGAATTATCGAATTTTCAAACGAAATATTTTAATAGAACTTTTTAGAACGATCTTAACTGTTGTATATGAGAATGCATATAATTTCTTTTTTTTTTAAATGCATTTTTTGCTCGAGTAAAATTATTCTCTCACGAATTCATATCTTTCGGGAAAGTAATCGAGGACGTACTCACTGCATAGTCTTAAGATCGACTCCTTCGATTCCTACATCGGAACATCCGAGAAAGATAAAAGAAATTTGTCCTGCGACGAAGCAAACACCAACGAGAACGTTCCAAGCTAGCAATGGTCTAGGACCTGGTTTGAATTTACTTATCACCAATCCTGATAATAAAAATCCTAATACCATGCCCACCAAAGATATTGGGCCTAGAACAATTGTGATTACGTTAATATGATATTAAAATTATTTATTAATAGAAAAAAAAAAATGATAATAATAATGAAGATTACTTGCCGGCAATAACTGTGCCGCCAGCGGCTGAGGTATTATACTGCACTTCGAGATATTTTGCTAAGAACGTGATATAGGCGGATGCACCGAGAACGTAAAATACGCCACTGAGATTATTACAAGTGAGCAACCAGTTCGTTAATAGTCGTTTCATGGCAGCTGGAAATTCTCGCATGGTCGGCACGTGTTCTTGCTTCAACGAGTTCGTCGATCTTATCGACAACGAAGATCTCGTCGATTTTTCTTGAAGGGCCAGTTCCAATTTCAATGGTAACTCACCGTTCTAAATTATACGTAGAGAATGAAAGAAAATAAAGGATGTTATCGATTAGTAGGAAAAACATTAAATGAAGTTATAGTATTCTCATTTTCTCTCACGTTTTTCAACGTATTACGTGGCCTTGGAAGATCTCGTGGAAACATGGCGATCAGTATGGCGAACATTCCCATGGTAACGCCTAAAATGATCCATCCCAACCACCAAGCACCCAACCACCGTGGATCCTTCTTCGTTATAACGGGATGAAGGGTTGGATCGATGTAAAGGCTCAAGCAACCGTATCCCAGTAGAAAACCAATCGCCGGTCCCACCGTACGAAGGGCGAACGTAAAACCTAAAAGAAAATTTTAAATATTTCCAATCCCTCCTTTTTACTTTATACTTAATATTTATCTATTTTGTCCTTTTGATAATCCAGTCATCAGATTACACATATATCGTATCAAAAATTACACAAGAATAAAAGATAAGAGAAGGAATAAACACTAACATATTTTCATCTACGTGCTCGTTAGAAATAAAAGAAATTATTTCTTAATATTATATAAATAAAAATTATCTTCTTAAAAAAAAAAAAAAAAAAAAAAGAATCTCGAACGACATTCTCTATCGATGATAAATTATTTATCCATTCTGATAAGCTAATGTTCAATTGTTGAGATAGATATTAATTATCTCGTTAGATAGTAATTTAAATATTCTCATAAATTCAATATAAATATATCGTCTATAGTCATTATTGATTTCAAAGAAAAATTTTATTTGAGTAAAAAAACAAATATATAATATATATAAACAATAAAATATTCACCTAACAGCATAGGAGTATTTTTTTTCTTCGTGTTATCGTCCAAATACGTTTGACCAAGTCCATAATAAAGAGTAGTGCCAATTCCAAGGATGAATTGAGAGAGAAAGACAAGTAAACGGGGAAGAAGACTAACATCTAAAAGAGCTTCGTCATCGCAATGTTCCGGCTCGTTTGTTCGTGGACAAATTGCAATGTCTCTTGGCACTGTTGTTGCATTCAATAACGTCTGATCCAGGTATTCCTTCGTCAAAGCCATCGCGTCTCTTCCAGGACCAAATATGAAGTGTGGAAGTGCGAGAACCAGGCAGGATAAGGCACTTAAACCAACACCCACTGCGATCCATCTTGGACGGTGACCAGAACCACCATAATATGTCAAAATCAGCGAGAGAATTTGTGAAATTTCATTTCCTGATAATATCAAACCTGTAACGTGATATCCAATAAGAAAGGTGTATCTATTTTTTCATAATTGCTTTTTCTTTCTCTTTTTTTTTTTTTTTTACTATAATTATTATTATTAATTTTCACTAATATCATGTTTGATTCAAAGTCCGAATTGTAAAACAGGTTTTATAAGATTTTTTTACGTATGCATTTCTTTATATACAATAGTGAATATATTTTATATATAAGCTGAAAGATAATACATAGGGTGTCCCCTTTCAAACAGATTATAAAATCATTAAAACCTATAATTACGTAAGTTCTATACACGCAGTAATAAAGCGCTAATACTTTCGCTTGATTATATAATATTTATTAAAGGAAAAAAAAAGGAAAAAAACAAAAATCAACCAAGGAATATAAATATCGATGTAATACTCTGAAATGGTCCACATGTATTTAACATTTACGATTCGATCGGTCATTAAAATGTTAAAAACTTCTGGCTGCGAATGACTTTAAGTGACGAACGACGACATTTCTTAGCTCTACGAATGTTTCGTGTCCCCTCGCTAGAAGATGTCGTTTTATGACTAACGACAAAGCTCTCACGTAACACACACACACACACACATATATATATATACATATATATATATATGAGTGT
>NC_140816.1:4650000-4657500 GCF_050613455.1 Vespa mandarinia | reverse complement strand
AAATATTTATTATTGTTCCTATTCAAATGCTTTATCATTCATAGAAAGAAAAATTACAAGCTGAGCCTTCGAAGTTTCTTTGAATTCTTGAAGATGTCGGAGCCTTGCTGTTCATTGACAAAGTCAGCTGTTGAATACGATGGAAAAACGATATATATGAATGTACGTGCATGTGTGTATGCATGTGTGAGTGCATGTGTGTGTGCATATGTGTGTATGCGTAGATCCATAATTATATTAAAACTTTCGAATATTCAAGTTTATTAAAAATAAAGATAATAAATTTTCGTGTAAAAATTACTGCGAACACGAAGATGAGGTACGTATATTAGGTACATAAATAGAATAAAGAAAATCTAAATTTAATAACTCCTTTAATTCTTTTTTTTTCTTTTTTTTTTTTTTTTTTTTTAATATCACTTCGATAATTTCAAAGGCAAATAACTTGTATGTAAATACATCTTCGTATATTTATTAGAAAAGTTTATTGGAAAACAATAGGATCTATGAACGTTTTGCAAAATTTTTACGTCGAAAAATGTTGAACGTTTCGCGTGTATGCCATTCGAGAGGAAGAAAGTGATCGGAGACGAGTTCCTTCGTGCGGAAAATACGAGCGGTTATTTTTGTCCGGTTCTTACGCGGAGATGGTTGGTAACTGCCGTAGGGAGGAGAGTAGAAGAGGAAGATGAGAAGGAGAAGACGGTCCATTCGTTCTACTCTCGTGCACGCTCCAATATATCATCCTGCGCAGCATCCAGTGTAGACCGAACGAGAGAAAGAGAGAACTACGGGATTATCTTTAGTTACGAAAAACGACGAGATCGTGTTTCGTTCGAAAACTGACGTCGAACTCCATTTTATCTCTTTTTCTCTCTATCTATCTATCTTTGTCTCTATCTCTGTCTCTCTCTCTCTCTCTCTCTCCCCCTTTCTTTCTCTTTTTCTTTCCTTTCTCCATTTGAAAATAAAAGATTTCATTCCTTTACGGAATGGACAAAAAATCAACTAGCCAAAGGGAAACAAATAATATTGAGTTGATTCATAAATAAATACCATTATACAGGTAATAAATTTATGACAATGAAACGGTACTTATTTATGTCTCAACTTGATAATTGTAATATATATTATAAAGCTAATAATTCGTATTACAAATTTGATTCATATATATATATATATATATATATATATATATATATATATATATATATGAAATAATCCAATAGTAAAGAAAATATAACAATAACAACGGTGGATAAATAAAAGAAAAAGAACATGATGCAATAATAAAAAAAAAAATAACATCTCATCGACTTCTTTTAGAGGTAATATATTTGTTTTCCGATTTTTTTTTTTTGTAACCTATCAATATATCGTATAATAATTAATATTAATAAAGATAACAGACGATATATATTACAGTTGTCGATTCTAAGCGTGTAAGAATATTCAAGAAAAGATCGTTCGTACGTAGCAACGACGAAAGATCTATTCTCGCTCATGGCCTTTTTCTCTTTCGTAATTTCCTCTTTTTCTACTTGTCGTCGATGGAAGCTACTTCTGTGGGGTTTTTTTTTCTTTCTTTCTTTCTTTCTTTCTTTCTTTCTTTCTTTATTTTGTTTTTATCTTTAACTTTTGTCTGAGCAAATTTCTAACTATCTCGTTTGGAACACTCGTTCCCGCTAGAACGTGCGCGTGTACATTACAATTTTTCGTCGTTAAGTACATAATCATCGATGATTGATAAAAATAAAAATAATATAACCAATAATTATAATACGAATAATAATGAATGAGACAATAATAATAATAATAATAATAATAATAATAATAATAATATAATAATAATATAATAATAATAATATAATAATATAATAATAATAATAATAATAATAATAATAATAATAATAATAATAATAATATAATAATAATAATATAATAATAATAATAATAATAAAATCATATATAATAATAAAATAATAAACTGACAATAATAAAGGGCAATAATAATAATAGTAATAATAATAATAATAATAATAATAATAATAATAATAATTATAATAATGATAATTATTAAGAATTAATAATGATGGTAATATATAATATTAATTTATTTGTTTACTATCTTAATCAGTTGATTACGATATGCAATACTTGATAATATTGAGCTGCCCCTAAACCCCCCACCCCCCCACCCTTATCCCCCAAATTCCTAACGACATCTCGTCATTCTCCGTAACTTCTTACAAAACTTTTGGTTTTTCCCTTTATGTTTATGTATGCATTAACTTTCTACTTAAAAGTCTACAGAATCGAGTTAACCTCGTATCTAAGGTCTCGAAAGATTTAGGACTAGACATCCTCTTGTGTCTCATACATAGCTTGATTTCGAATGTAATCATTATAGTTTTGTTGTTGAATCTTTCACTTGCATTTTGTTTTGGCGTAGACGGGCCAATAACGTTCACGTCGAACGACGATATCGCTTTCTTTACAAATTACTGACTAGCTTCTAGCTGTTAAAACTATACGCGTTTGTGCTTAGTTTTATAAGGCACCGAACTAAAGGTTAACAAATCTCGTTTCTTGCTCTTATTCTTTTCCCTTGTTTTTTTTTTTTTCTTTTTTTATTTTATTTTATTTTATTTTTTTTTTTATTCCTTCTTCAATCAATCATTATGTCTTTAGATACGACGAAAATTTGGTCTGATTTATTTCTCTTTGTTTCTTCTCTCTATCTCTTTCTCTATCGCATATGATGATTTCAACAGCGTCGTTCCTTTCTTTTATTATTAAATGAAAATAAATGTTTTTCGTATTCTGTACTAAGATAAGGCCACACGAATAAGACACTTTAATTATTCTTTGTCATTTACGAAGACATTCTATGAAGGGCGTTCCCCATATATCATTTTATTATTATCTAAAATCATCTATAACTTTCGTGACAGGAACGTTCGTACGATCGAGTTACAACAGACGACTCGCCATTTTTGTTTTAACAAAGATAGAACAACTTTATGAATAAAATGTCGTGTCAACGTAGAAAATCCCTTGAAAGATTGTTGTTTTCTCTACTTTTTTCTTTTTATTTAATTTTTTTTTTTTTGAATTTCCTAATAGATCCAAAAAAAATCGCGAAGTATCAAGGGACGTCGACATTATGATTAAAAACACTATTCTCTCTCTCGCTCTCTCTCTCTCTCTCTCTCTCTCTCTCTCGCTCTCGCTCTCTCCCACTCTCACTACTTACATGCACGAATAAATAAAAATATGTGTCTAAACTATGCGATTAAACAATCGCTCGTCGTACTTGTTCTCTGCTCATTAAGCGAGAACCTTCCAAGAATCTAATACAAACGTACGCACGTACGTTTTTCGGTACAATATCAATTACGATCAACACGAAAGTTCGCTTTAAAAAAAAAAAAAAATTGAAAAGAAATTGACTTAGAAGAGGGTGAACATATATATATATATGCGTATATGTATGCATATATATATATATATACATATATATGTATATATATATATATATAGCGAACACGAGTGATAAGATCGTCATTCGATGATTTCGAAGACAAACAACGTTTAAAATATTTAGTGAAAAATCATTCGAAGGAATTCTTTTCTCTTTCGTTTTCTCATTTATTTTATATCCATAATAAAATGATCCTTCGATAACTCTCACTTTCCACCCCCTTCCCTTATTAATTCTATACTAAAAAAAAAAAAAAAGAAACAAACGACAATCGTTAATCGTCGAAATCGTCGCGCCGAGACGATCCTCGATAAAAAAAGAAAAAAAAAAAAAAAAAAAAAGAAAAACGATTCTCATTTTTGGCAAGACTTCGTGTTCCTTTCCTATTGTAATCTTGCTTCCTGAGGCGTTGTTTGGTATGGTAATCCTGGGAAAGCGGCACCCGCCGTTGCAGCAGCAGCAGCAGCAGGCAAACCTGCTGCACCTGGCAATGTTGCATATGTATATGGCGTCACGTAACCTGCCGCTGCGTTTACTGAAAAAGTTACAACAAAATTTTCTTATTTCTATACGAAGAGTTTCATGTTTGTTTACAAATATTAATGAAGAAATATTGTATAAATTATACGATACATTTTTTAAACAAAATTAAAAAAAAAAAAAAAAAAAAAAAACAAAGCAATTTCGAATCTATTATTTTAATTATCCGATATGCGTATTTAAAATTGATAAATGTTTGTCTAAACATAGAAACGGACTACTATCATCACCATTACCAGCACTATCACTATCATCATCACCGATATCATCATTGACTACTAGTACAATTACCATCGTTGTCATCGTCGTCATCATCATCATCATCATAAACATCATAGAACAGTTTAACGATACAGTAGCGAACATATTTCTTTGACCACAAAGCGAAATAAAAGAAACTGTAAATACAAATACGAAACTAGGACATTATAAACATCTCAATATATATATGACATATTGACAAACATATACTAAATATATATTGACAGACAAATATCCTTTTTCTACGTATGAACACACATATATATATACAGATCAGCTTTACCATTAATGAATGAATCAGTTTCTAATATAAAATGAATAGTCGATAAAAAAGACAATATGACAACAAAAACGCATCAGAGACATAAATTTACTACGAATTCGAATATTAAATATACCATACATTTTTCGCAACTGGTGTTAATCTGGAGAGAAGACTGCAAATTTGATAAAATATATGATCGATCAGTCCTTGGTTGAAGTGTCATATCATTGATAGGAACGCAGCCAAAAGTGTTGTCAGAAATATTACTAAAATCGTCAAAATTGATGTTTATCTGTGAATAATGATGTTGGTAATACTTGCAATTTTGTCGATATAAATAAGCTAGGCGTTTTAAATAGGATACGTAATGTTGGTAATTCTGATAATCTTGGCATGCTAGATAATCCAAGTGATTTAGGTAAATTTCATGTTTTACGTGTGCTAGAAAATCTAAATATTTTAGGTAAGCTATGTAGTCTGAGTCATTTAGATCGTCCTTGTCATCGAAGTAATCATTTTGATCTTGATTCTTATCATAATGATCATGAAATACTTTATCATAGAAATCATGATGCTTATAACAGTGGTGACAATAGTGATTGCAGTAATCATAGCTATCATAATCGTAGTGATTTTGGTGACATAAATGATCTTGATGATCTTGATGATCTTGCCGATCTTGCCGATCTTGCTGATCTTGCCGATCTTGTCGATCTTGCTGATCTTGCTGATCTTGCCGATTTTGCTGATTATAATAATGATAGATTGCGACGAAATCTTTCCTCTCCTCAAGATTTTCCAACGTACCAGCAGCAGCAGCGCTGGTGTATGGATAGGCCTCTGCAAAATTGTAGGAAGTACCCGGATAGGTGGCAGCCGCTGCCGCTACATTCTGATAATCGTAAAATTGCGTAGCTGCAACTGCGGCTGCGTGGCTCAACTGTGTCGCCGGAAGTGGTACCAAGCCGCCTGGCGCCGCTGCGGCCAGATAAGGAGACTGGTAAACGTAGCTCGGTGGTACTCTGAAACGTGAAAACGATCGTTGGTAAGGTGTTCAACATTTTTATATCCAGCTTTCTTGAAAACACAACGAGAACTGCCGCTCTCCGATCATCATCGAATTTTGAAAATCAAAAAATAAGTAAGGATAACTTGGAAATTTATTTCTTATGCAGTCAAAAAATTTACTTATAGGTTTTGTTTCAATCCTTGAAAATTGAAATAATATTTTAATTAATTCCCATCATTTATATATGATGTAGATCAATTTTTCAAAGATATTATCAATTCTGTTCAAAATCCAAATAAAAAATCATTTATTCATTTTATTTAAAATCTTTTTCAATTATCAAGGTCAAAGTTTAACTGAGAATTTTCAAGAAAATAGAATGGTTATATATATATATATATATATATATATATATATATATATATATCACAAAATTTGAAAAATAACCAGAGTACGGCGGTTTTCAGAACAACAACACTTCCTTCTTTGATAGGATTCAATGGACAGGAAAATGCGAGTTACCCCGGTGCTAGGTTTATGGCTACTGGCTTATTACTGGGTGCTTTATTATCAAAGACGTGCGTGCATTCTAAGTATACGATCGAAAATCAAAGTTTTGTTACCGTAACCTACTAATCGGTATAAGATAATAAATATTCGCAGCACGTCGACAAATGGACGATATTAATATGAATACTTATTAAACATCAAAAATTAATGATCATCAACGTTAACGGTCTATCGCTCGTGCGCAACTTTCTACCAAAACCAAACAACAACACCAAACCGGCAAGATGAGCGAAGGACCGAATCTTTTATCATATATATATATTATATATATATATAATATATAATATAATATATACATACATAAATATGCATATATATAATCATTTATTAATATATAATCATTTTTTCTTCTGAATTTGTTCAAACCCAAGTAGTTACTTTCAATTAGAACACGATTCGCCAGTGAATGAAAAGGGAACAAAGGAAACAATATTGGTCAAGGAAAGCGCAAAAGGAAGCGAATCCTGTTTCGTAGGTGTGTATGTGTGTGACATCATTATAAGGCAACAACAACAAAAAAAAGTTACGCAACAATCCAAGAAAAAATCCTTTCAACGTGTTGGCAAAACAACAGCAAACCATCAATGACAAACGTGTACGAGTGAGAAATACTCTTTCGGCACACGGCACACGATTATCTAACACCAACGTTAGTACCTAGCTTTTACGTGAATTAAAGAGAGAAACAACCAAAAAAAAAAAGAGAAAGAAATAGTCAGAAAGAGAGAAAGAAAGAGAGAGAGAGAGAGAGAGAGAGAGAGAGAGAGAGAGAGAGAGAGAGAAAGAGAGAGAGAGAGAGAGAAATAGAGACAAATAGTGAAAAAGAGAGAGAAGAAAAATTATAGAGAAAAAAAATATAAAATGTTAAAAAAAAAAATAAAAAAAAAATTTCTCGGTGTTCTCGTAAGTTTCTTTTTCTTTTTCTTTTTTTTTTTCTCCTTCCCTCTTCACAACAATTCAACCTTTTATTAGTCATTAAAGATCATTAAAACTATATCACATTCGTTCTTCTTACTTAAACACTTTTTCAATCTTTAATAAAATAATCGAAGATACGTTAAAGTTGATTGCCTTTTGAGAAATCTATGTCTACAATATATACATACATACATTCGAAAATTGAGAGAAATGAGGATAGTTCCTCGTTCTTTTTCCCGGAGACAGCCCTGAACTTTTTAACGGATCGATAATGGCTAGTGTCCAGTCTAGGAAGAAAATCAATATGTCGTCCTGCGGCATCGAACCGGTCCGTTCCTCCGTTTTCTCCGTTAGTTCCGGGGCCGTTGGCGAGCGGATTACCGGGGCCATCGCGACATCGGAGAAATGCCAAACTGTCTTTTCTTTGTCGCGTTATTCCCCTCCCCAATCGTT
>NC_140816.1:4560000-4645000 GCF_050613455.1 Vespa mandarinia | reverse complement strand
AAATACATTTTGGAAACATTCCATGCTATAATAAAACACAAAATGAAAGTGGGATGATCGGAGAAATATCGTAAACTCGTAAATAACAACGAACTGAATAAAATGAATTTATTAATATCAATTGTTCATATTCAACTTTGTTTAAAGATATTCTACACATTTTATAGAAACTTTTTTAACGATATATTAATACGATAAATGAACTCGAGGATACTATAAAAATATATAGTGCGATGGAATAAGCGAGATACCGAGAGAAAGAAGGGAGGGAACCTTGAGGATGAAATATGTGTTGCATGAGAACAGACTGCATTCGTTGAAAGAACAACGACGATGGCGGTGCATAATGACGACGGACGTATGCATATTGAAAATAGAAATTCATTTTAATCCTATAAAAAAGATTCGTTAGATCTTTCGGTGTTTCGGCGAAAAGTGAAAAGAAAAAGAAAAAGAAAAATTCGATTAAATTCAACGAAAATAAATATTTAAGAAATTTTTCATTATCACTATATCATAATCATTTCTATCATATTAATAACAGTATATCATACATATATATAAGCTTCTAATATAATTTCTATATAAAATTTTTATATATTTTTCATTCCTCGTCCAGTAACTATCACAATATGCTAATATCATGTGTAAATGACAGTACGATATATATATATATATATATATATATATATATATATATATATCAAAGAAAGTTTCGTGACATGAACGACAAAATTAATAAGCTTTGATCATCGTCGAAGAGACACGATAGTTCGATGGCGACGAAGAATTTGCGTCAGAAGAGCGACGACGACAGGTGGAGAAGAAGAGAGTCGCGATAATGGAAATAGAAGTGCGATCCTTTTAGACGACGTTCTGGATTATGACGCGAAATATGAGAAGGAAAAAAAGAGTAGTGAGAAGTTCTACTGAAGTACAGTTCTCGATTCCAAAATTTCTCATTCGTGCTAAATCGTTCGTAAAATATATTGAAATAGTGAAATATCTTTGAATCTTGTAAACAAATTTTTCTAAATTTAAAATTGAATAAATTACCTAAAAACAATTCAATCGTCTATTGCGCAGCCTGACATTGATATAAGATAATCAGAATATGTTGTAAATCGTAAAAGTAAAACGAAAAAAAGAAAAAAAAAAAAAGAAAGAAAAAAAACAAATAATCATATAATCATATACCCATATACCTGATATAATATACATTAAAAAAATATTCATAAATCATAAACGTAAAAAGAAAATAATCCATGTACCCATACACCCAAAAACACATGATCAAAGTGTATTATAAATGTATCAAAAAACAAAAAAACAAAAAAAAAAGGAAAGAGAAAAAGAGAAAAAAAGGGAAAAAAAGGAAAAAGAAAGAAATATAGAGAAAAACAAAAAAAAAAAAAAAGAAACAAGAAATGACAGAAGAAAGGATCGGTTGTCTACGCAGACGCAATCGTCAAAATGCAATTTGGCAGATGTCCTAATCGTTACTCGAGGAAAGTGGAGGAACGCGTAAGTAGGTTCTCTCGTCGCTTTGGTATCCCGTTAACGAGGGAGAAAAGACGGCGAACTAGAAAAGGGATCTTCGAGAATAGACGTCGCGATAGCGCGGAAACGGCCTTAAAGACTCTTAAATCCTCTTCACGAGGGAGAGCAACTTCTCCTTCTTTCTTTCTTTCTTTCTTTCTTTCTTTCTTGCTTTATTTCTTTCTTTCTTTCTCGAGACGACGCGACGGCTCGCGCCGAGAAGTTGACACAGGGGACAGGTGGATCTAAATAAAGACTGGACCGACGCCAGGAGCCACAAAGATGGCCGACACCGAGACGCGAGACGCGAGACGTCGTCGTCGTCGTCGTCGTCGTCGTCGTCGTCGTCGTCGTCGTCGTCGTTGTCGTCGTTGTCGTCGTTGTCGTCGTTGTCGTCGTCGTCAACGAACGACAACATCGTCTTCTCTTATCTTCGTTGTTCGTCAATGATCTATACATCGATAAAAATCTATCACTATTCGTTCATGTCAATAATCAAATTTATCGGCGAATTAGAAAATTTGGGGATTTGTTTTTTATTACGTATGCTTTCTTATCTATCAAGTTTAATTTAACTTCCAATTGTGTCAAGTTCGCCGATTATATCGATAACAAATATATTATACTGCCAAATTATTGTTTCAATGCTTTCTTTTTTTGTTTTTTCTTCTTCTTCTTCTTTTTCTTATGAATAAACAAATGTCTGTTATATAATTAAATTAATGATCCATAAATGTGAATGATCATGAAATTAATGACAACGTAATTCGAATAAAATCAATATATTATTAATTTCATTACTAATATATATTAATAAGTATTAATATAAAAATACAATTTAACGAGAATCGTTATCACGGTCATATATATAAAAAAGAAAAAGAAAAAAAAAGAAAAAAAAAATAAAGGGAAAGAAGAAAGAAAAAAAAGGAAGCAGATTTGAATGATCTCTTAATATTTCTAATAGCTCGGATGAAATATATTTTCACGAATTTGGATCGAACGAGAGGGAGAAAGTTAAAATGCTTCCGTGTTGGATGCATCGCGGACGCGTCGGCGGATCGAACGGTGTTAAATTTCACTTATCCCACCTACGTTACGCTAATTCGAGGACACGCGTTCTCTGCCACGTGGTGCTAGAGCGTAGAAGAAGAAGAATGTGACGTAAGCAATATCCTTGCCAATTACGCCTTCACCGAGAGGCATCAAAACTTACGTATGTACAATACATACATTCACGTATCTACTACTATGTTATACGATTATTCTCATTGGCTAACCATTAATTTATAACTCCCACCATGTTGCGTCCCCATCGAAAATAAATCCCAACGCAACAATATTTAAAACTTTTCGTCGGCGTGCCAAATGTGCTCGCGCGTTCTATGCCAAATGCCAGAGTAGTACGAGATTCAAAACTCGCGCCAAATTTCCTTCACTCGAATGTCTCTCTATCTCTTTATCTTTCTATCTCTCTATCTCTATCTCTATCTCTATCTCTCTCTCTCTCACTCTCTCTCTCTCTCTTTCTCTCTCTCTCACTCTCTGATTCTCGTGACATATTAATAAATTAGCCGACGTAAGGGAGTCACAGAAAATGCTTTTGAAATGTTCTCTATCTCGTACGATGAGACGACGAATCTTTCGAAAGATGCAAAGCTTTGCATGGGGCCTGAATCGAGGAACAGGGCAAAAAAGAACGAATTCTCGTCGTCCATGGGGTCGAAAGCGCGTATTCACGATTCTCCGCTCATCATTCTTCTCTCTTTCACGGACGTACGAGTCTTTTCTTGAACTCGTTTTCGAAAGGAGAAGTCTTGAATTTTCTTTTCTTGTTCTTTTTTTCTTTCCCCCTCCCCCCTCTCCCCGTTCATGTCGTTACAATTAAATTCTTCAAAGAAATAAAAGGAAAAAGAAAAAGAAAAACAAAGGAAAGAAAAAGAAGAAGGAGAAGAAAGAAAAAAAAAGAAAAAAAAAAGAAAAAAGAAGAAAATAAAAGGAAAAGAAAAAGAAAAAAAAACCATCAAGTACAACACCAAAAAAAATACAACACCAATAGCGACACCAAGTGTAGTGTAAGCTTTCACCACACACACAAGGTTATTATTAATATTACAGTGGTTAGCGGAGCCTGTAAACTCGACTAGACTCTTTCTCTCTTTCTCTCTCCCTCCTTTACTCTAATCTCCGATTCTCTATCTATCTCTGTGTTTTATTATTTTTTTTTCTTTTTTTTTTTTTCCCTATTTATTTCTCCATGCTCCAAAACGAGACTTCCGGTTTTCCGCGAAACTTACGACACGTGCCAATACAAAATACCGGCTTACCATGAATAACTCTCGCGATATCTATTAAACGACTTAACTCATTCTCAGAAATTATCTTTCAGTTTGATTAAAACTTTTTTTTTTTTAGCGATTAATCCTATCTGAATGGCTCGACAAAATATATTATTTGTAATTATTTATGAAGGAAAAAGAAAAAAAAAAGAAAAAAAGAAAAAAAAGAAAAAAAGTAAAGTTTAAATTACAAGCGACTTTAATTAATCACATTTTACGTCATAGAATAATTATAAGTGATTTAAATACAATAACAATGAATAAATTGTTAATCTCTGAACGAAAGGCAAATAACGTACGTAACATTTAATTCATTGAAAATTTTCTTTTGGAGAAAAGAAAAAAAGAAGAAAAAAAAAAAAAAAAAAAGAAGAAGAAAAAAAAACAGTAATTCGATTTTCCAATAGTTAAAAAGAATTTTTTGAATTACATTTAATAAAACTATTTCAAACGTTATCACGAAATTTAAACGCAATCGTAAATTTGAAAGATATTCCTTTTTTTTTTTTTTTTTTTTTTTCGTTATACACATTCGATTAGATCTAAGTTTCGTTCAGAAAATAACACGAAGGAATCTGGTCGTGGCAAATAAGGTTGAACTGCGATAAAATCGATAGAAACGTAATAAAGAATTAACACCGCGCCAAGCTTTGTGTCCTGGGCCAAGCCAGGTCGATTTTTCACGATCAACGAATACACGGCGTGTCGTTTCGCGTTCTCTTTCTAACTCTAACTCTATCTCTGTCTCTGTCTATCTGTCTCTCTCTCTCTCTCTTTCTCTCTCTCTAACTCTATCTCTGTCTCTGTCTCTGTCTGTCTGTCTCTCTCTCTCTTTCTCTCTCTCTTCACCTCTTCTTCATTCTCTCTCTCTCTCTCTCTCTTTCTCTCTCTCTCTCTCTCTCTCTCTCTTTCTCTCTCACTCTCTCTCTCTTTATGAGGAGGAGTCCTCGTCGACGTCGCTGATAAAATCTATTTTCGCTTTTAGCCGGACAAAAGGAAGAAAGAGCACGCGCACGCGCTCGTTTTCGTCCGGCGCGAAAGAATAAATATTTGTGTTGAGTTAAATGGCTCCCGAGACGTGAACGAAAATCTCGATTCGATCCTACAGGAATACTTCGAAACGTTGACTGTTAACTTATTATAATTCTATTCCCGATCCCGATATCAATTTTTCTATTGTATATTGTTCGTTAAATATTTTTCTAAAATCCGTACGTTAACATTTGCCTAAAAATTACGATTACAAGTAATTTTAATGTCTAATGTCTAATATCTAATGTTTGATAAAATAAGATATTATACGGGCATATCGATTTAGAGAATATCGAAGAGACAATTAAACTCATTAAATTTGAAAAAAGAAAAAGAAAAAAAAAACGAAATCTCGCTGCCAGAGGTAACGCGTACAAAAAAAAAAAAAAAAAAAAGGTAAGGAAAAATAATAAACAAGAGAGAAATAATTACGTGAATATTTTTCAATTACGAAAGAAACGAAGACAAAATTCATTACGAAGAAAAGCACAAAAGATAATAATCGTTTTGATGTTCGACTAATTGCAAATAATCACGTTATTAATAAGATCGATCGATCAATCGATCGGATCACAGTTATTATTGATTAATTATAAAAGAAATCATCGCGTGCGTTTTCATTCTTAAAACAGTAGCCCTCGTATTCGCGATATGTTAAAGTTATCAGAGAAAATAGTATTCGACTTTTTTCTATTTTTTGTTTTTTGTTTTTTTTTTTTTTTTTTGTTTTTAACGCATTAACAGAAAGAGGGAAACGAATTCGAGGCATACAGGCATTATTGCTGTATCGTTACACGTTAAAATTCATTATCATCGTCGTTACCATGTCATTATTGTAATTATGCTTGATTAAGAAACAAGAGGTATATGTATGTGTGTGTATGAGTGTACGTGCCTATGTATGTATGTATGTATGTATGTATGTATGTATGTATGTATGTATGTATGTATGTATGTATGTATGTATGTATGTATGTATGTATGTATGTATGTATGTATGTATGTATGTATGTATGTATGTGTGTGTGTGTGTGTGTGTGTGTGAGAGAGAAGAGTGAAGTATAAGATAAAAAAAAAGAAAAAAAAAGATTTAAAAAAAAAACAAAAAAAAGAAAAAAATAAAGATAAAAGAAAGAGTCAAAACCAGTAAACAAACAATCGCAACTCGCTCAGCAACCGCAATCTCAATTATTCATCACTTCAACGTAAACTTCACTAAGAAAGTAGAAACAAGGAAAGTAAGAAAAAAAAACACAACTCAAAGAAAAAAAAAAAAAAGAGATACGGTAGATGAAGAAGAGGAAGAGACCGAACCCTCCGAAGAGATCTCCCTTGCAAGTAGCGTGTATACTTCATCGAAAGAAATTCGTAGGTACTCGTGTGGCTTCGTATACGTGTGCGTGTGCCGTATATTATATCCCCTTTCTCTTTCTCTCTCTCTCCCTCTCTATCTATCTCTCAATTCCCCTCTTTCTCTCTCTCTCTCTCTCTCTCTCTCTCTCTCTCTCTCTTTCCCCCTTTCTCACCCTTTCCTTCACAGTTTTCGCGAATATTTCTCCCTCTTTTCTCATATATGCGTATGTTTTTCTCTCTCTCTCTCTCTCTCTCTCTCTCTCTCTATCTCTCTCTTTTAGTAGATGGACTTCTTTTTCACTTTTTCTCGCCTTTTTCGTTCGTTATACATAGTCTCTCTTTTACAAACGTTCGTTTCATCATTTTCTTTCATTATTGTTCTCTTTTACTTTTGCTCCTTAGAACGGCCGACGGCCCTCTCAAGGATCTCGAAAAGAGGACTCTCTGCTTGCTGCCTTACGCTCACGCGTCAGGATGCTGAAACGTTATATATAAGACTGTCTTCAACAAAAAAAATCTACGATCTCACTCACGAACCGTATGCGATTAAACGAACACTTATTTATATGCCTATGTATTTTATATTATATTATCTAGACACGTTAATGACGTAATTACGCGTTGCCGGTAAATAAAAAAGAAAAATATATATAAAACGATTTTTCTGGAGGTAAGAAAAAATATCCGTCGTTATTGATCGGATTTTTACTTAGAAAGACAACAAAAAAAAAAAAAAAAAAAAAAAAGGAAAGAAAAACAAAATAGGCTTCTCTTCTTTTTTTTTCTTTTTTTTTTTCTTTTTTTTTTCTTTTTTTTTTTATGTTTATCCCCCAAAGAAAAGAAAAAGTTCTTGAAAATGTTTACGATTGAGATTCGATGCTTCTTACGCTACTTCCTTCGTCTGCGATAAGTTACAACACTTACGTTCTTAAATATACTTCGAAAAAAATCACATCAACATAGACTCACCCATATTGACCTGGAAGAACCGCAGGATATCCAGCTCGAATGCCAGCAGCAAATGGGAATGCTGAAATCATAAATGATATACGATTAATTTCTATTTGCGTTTTCTAATCGCCGACCGACCCTGAACTACTACGTTTATATTTCGATGGTTTTTACGTGCAAATAGAACACAAAGAAATGGTTGGTACTTTCTAAATCCGTCTAAATGAAATAAAAAGAAGAAGTAAAAATAAAAAATAAAAATGAAAAATAAGTGGCAATTTGGCTGAAACAAAGAACGTGGCTAAAGGAGAGGAAAGAAAAAAAAAAAGAAAAGAAAAGAAAAGACAAATGTAAAGTCGGTGGCTCCGTTAGGGCAATTTTAGACACAGACTCCAAAGCTATGTTGGCCTAAAGCCATTTAAGAAAAAGAGAGACAGAGGGACAAAGAGAGAGAAAGAGAGGAGGGGGGAGATAGAGAGAGAAAGCAAGCGAGAATGATGCTGAGAACGCGACTACCACTTCATTTGGGCTTTCAAAAATGTTTCTCGCCCTTTCTGTGCTCCGCTATCGTCCCTCTCTTTCTCTCTTTTGAGATCAAAGATCAAACTGGGTTACGTAACGCGACTCCACTCTACCTTCTATCTTTATCAACATCTAGCTGAAGAAACAAACGCGTGAACCATGCGATAAGTTAGCTACGATCGAGATCTCTAGCATACAGAATACAGGGTAGAGTTTTTGATTACAACATTGTGACCAACCATAATTACTTTGAATTTTGCAAAATTCGTTAATATATATATATATATATATATATATATATATATATATATATATATATTGATAGCACAAAAATAATCCTGATTATTCAGATTCTTCTATCGACTTTCGATCTTGGATCGAATAATTAAACATAATATGATATTAAAAAGGAATTTTTTTTTTTTTTTTTTTTTATAAATATCTATACCTTTATCATATCAGAAAAACAAAAACTATAGCTAATCTTTATATGTAATCTGTCTTTTCTACTTCAAAGGTCAAAATGCGTACCATGTTCTTCCAGTAAGACAAAACTCACTGAGTCGAGCCACGTATCATTGGACGTTTAGTACGGTAAATATGATTTACAGAGAACACTCACTTTTCTAAGTGTTAGTGTCAGAATCGTAAAACGATCGTCTATGTGCTTTCGGTACTGAACAGACTGGAAATAAGTAAAACTGTAGATCTTGGAATAACCAAGCACTGTAGTACTATAATATCCTAAGGCAAACGCTGTATGACTCATCCGTGCTTTCACGTTTCAATTTTTTTTACGATTTCTCGAACGCATCGAAATGTTCATTATTCACTTAAAAATAGATCGAATGTTTGCGAGGTTAAACATCGGACCGACATATCGCAAAGATTCTCTGGAGATTGTATCAAATGAGATATCTTTACGCTATTCGAAAAAAAAAAGAAAAAAGAAAAAAAAAGAGAAAGAAAGAAAGAAAGAAAGAATATTAAACACTAGAACAGTATCAGCAACTTATTTAATCTATAAAACAAAATTGCTATATCGCAAAACTTTTCGTAGAATGAAAAGATCTTCAACGTCTTATCATTTCAATGATAAAACGTAATAAAAAAAAAAAAAAAAAAAAAAAAAGACTCAATTTATAATACATTTATACCATTCTTACTTCAGTTATTCAAACCATTTTATAAAATATTTTCTACCCGCGTCACTATTCTAAAGATAATGTAAAATAATAATGAAAGAAGACTTTGAAAAACGTATATAGAAATGAACTTACTCGTTTGCAAGTTACCCCTTGGCTTGGCTCCGAGTATTGCCAAGTTAACGTTGGCCTTGCGACCATCGATGATGGGATTAGGATCCTTGCAGGCTCTCTCTGCAGCCGCTCTGTCTCCCATGATAACCTATGAGCAAAATCGATTGATCCAATACGTCTGGATACCTTGTACGTGATCGTCGTGTTGTAAGGAGTAAATAAATGACGTGAACAAAAATACTTTCGTTAATCAACAAGAATGACGTAAGGTCGATGCTCGAATTTCCATGTTATCTAAAGTAGACTAATGATAAGACGAATAACAGGTTCTTCGACCGAGTTTTATCCAGTTTATACATTCGTGACATTCGCTAAAAAAAAACTTTATCGGCAAAAGGACACCGTGTGAAAGTTAGTCCATTTCGGACAAGAGCATGCAAAACTAGTTCATTATGATTTACGAGTTTATCGATAGGGACCGGATTTCCTTCACGGAGAAACAAACTCGATTCAAGTCGTAAATCATACGAGCATAAGCTCCGATGAGATTAAAAGTATGTACATATGTATTTCTTCATGTGTACTTTCATTTGACTAGATATTAGTAATTCATTCTATTATAATAAGCTTCATGTTCGATAATAACGGCCTACAGTAAAGTCTATAATGAAATTAAACTCGTACGAATAAATTTTTACAATACTAACAACATCCTCATTAATTGTTATTATAATAAATCTGGTTAATCAAACGTTTTATTAAGAACAATTTCTTTTTTCCTTTTGATAATAATTATTAGTCCAATCTGTTTATACAAATATGGTTAAGATATACGATACAATGATACAAACAAATGATACAAATCATTACTCACGAAACCGTAGCCCCTGCTTTTTCCAGTTTGTCTGTCGGTGATGACAACGGCTTCCTCAATATCCCCATAAACACTGAAATGTTCCCTGAGACTTTTATCGGTCGTATGATAAGGTAGACCGCCAACGAATAACTTAGTCCAGGTGGTATCTTTTTGCTGAGGTGTGGCACCCGCAAGAGCACCCAGCCCGGAAACAAGCTCGTCCGGGCCTGGTGCTCCCACAGCGCCCACGGCACTGAGACCGGCGGCACCGGGCATCAACATCCTCCAAATTTTGGCGATGTCACCGCCGGACGACAAAACCACTTGATCAATCTTGACAATTTATTTGGTACTTTAGGGATGAAAAGAAATCAGGCGTGCCGTTGGTTTAACAGCATCTAGGTCAAACTAACGCAAGGTTGCCCTTTCTGGAAATATAAAATAGTAATAATTTGAAAACATGTTCCAATCGGATAAAATTATCCTTAAATGGTAACCGATTTTATGTGATATGATTTCTTTCCCCAATATAATAATATTTTCTAATCGTTCAAAATCAATCGTTAACTCGTCATTAAATATCGCCTAATCTTAATTCCTTAAATACTGTTGATTTTTTTTTTTTTAATATTTATTTTATATAATCTTTAAAAATCTCCCAGTTCTAAACTATTCAACGCATCCTGTCCTGCAGAAACGATCGAAAAGGAACGAAAACGGTTTTCCCTTCGTCACGAGCCATTTCTTTCTCTTTTTCTCTTTCCCTCCGTCTCTCTCTCTCTCTCTCTCTCTCTCTCTCTCTCGACGAATCGATGACTTCAGCATGTACAAAGCGAACAGATAAAAATCCCCCTTTGCACGGAAGCCGCGAGAGAAGGAGAAGAAGAAAGAGAAAGAAAGAGAGAGTGAGAGAAAGAAAGAGAGAAATAGAAAGAGAGAGAACTAGCTAGAGAAGTCTCGTCGAGGAAGGAGAAGAAAAGGGCAAGGAGGAGGGAACCCTGACCTCCATTCAAGGTTGGAAGAGCCTGAAAAAGGGAGGTAGCACAGCTTAAGGCCTATGCCTTGCTCAGGTAGACCGAGTATAGGGTATTTTTCGTAAGGTTCTCTCTCGCCTTTCGAGTTTCAGCGATGAAGCCTGCAGAAACGGAAGGTCCTCTCTTTCTCCCTTTCTCTCCTCTCTTTTCATCTCTTTTCCTCCCTCTTTGAGAGCTGCCTGAAGCGGGCTACGTCCCTCTCTCATTGTGCACACCAGGCCTCGGCAAGGACCTAACGTGTACCTCCCTCTCCGTTCCTCCCAACACAGCTCGTCTCACCTAGGTTTAGTCTCTCCCTGACCGTCGTTACCCCCACCACAAACAACACCGGGCCCTTTTACTCGGGAACCGACGTCCGTTCGTTCGTTCGTTTCTGCCGAATCCCCCAAAACGATCCGGCAGCTGCTGCAGAAAACCGGTGCAGCACTGCGTATAATCACATTGTTGTAGTGCGTTCGGCTCCTTTCCTTCTCCTCCTCTTCCCCCTCTCCCTTCTCTTCCTTCTCATCCTCATCCTCCTCCTCCTCCAACTTCTTCTACTCCTCCACTAACCTTTCCCACCCTCTCCCTCTTTCTCTCTCTTTCTCTATCCCTTTTTGCCCTCTCTTTCGGAACGTCCTAGACGTCCTCCTCCTAGTCGCAAACCTCACCAAGACGATCGGTTGGGCAATAAAAGCTCTTTACCTGAATGCAACAACGATGATGAACAACAAGATAAATGGCATTATTTGACGAATACAACCTGAACGTTATCATGTAAAAGTCTAACACGAAAATTGTCCATGCAATTTTAACGAGTGTTGACTTAACTGTCTTTGAAAAGATATAATAAATGCCGATGGCCGTACTTGTAATATTTTATTTATCGTCAATAATATAACTGAAATACGTTGAAAGATAATTTTCTTGGTCAATAAAAAAGACTTCGAAAATAATTATTATACGTTAAAAAGAAAATCTTTGCGTCTGATATGTTTGAACATATTCTATATCTTACGAAAAAGCATATCCGTTAAATCCGAAGGATCAAATATTTATATATAAACATTAATGTTCATATATGAAAATTATATTTTATATAACTTTAACCTTGGAAATATATCTGTCATTTTACGGCATTACTTTTAAAATAACATTCATTTTCAAAATAATCTTTATTGATTTATGTAACTGGTTGCAACAAGTTGCTATTTATTTATTTTTTTTTTTTTTTTTCCTTTCTTTCTATGAAAGTTTACGATTGTCATTGTTTCAATATGACCATAGATGACCAATACTATACATCTAAAAACCAAAAGTAACGGGTATTTGAAAAATCTTTTATTCTTTCTAGTCGTCCCTTCAGGTAGACGGTTAGAACCCTAGGTAGAGAAAGTACTGCTTCGAGAAAGAACAACAGCCGTTAAGCGGGAACACAGCTGAGTTAGTCATAACTCGATCTTCGTCAAATCGATTACTCATTCTGACACAATAGAAGTTCACGTCGTTTGATGGTAGTAAAGTGAACGCACTAGGATAAATTAAAATTTTCGATGGCATAGGACAAATATCCTATATCATCGTCACGACGTATATAAGCCGTTTTATCGCGCGTTCGATGCTGGCCGATTGCCACGCGCTCAATTTTGCCCACGAAAATATCTTCTCGGCCAAAGTCACAAAGGCCAGACAGAGAAAGAAATAAAGAAGTTTATTATACTAAAGCTACGAATCTTACGAGTATATAGACAGTTAAAACTTTGTAGAGTGAGGGCTACGGGGGTTGGTGTGCAGAGAGAGAGAGAGAGAGAGAGAGAGAGAGAGAGAGAGAGAGAGAGAGAGAGAGAGAGAGAGAGGGTGTGGGGTGGGGTTGAGGGGAGAAAAAAGAAAAAAATAATTATATCCGAAGTAAAATCTCTTCGAAAGCGAAAAAGGAAAAGTAAATAAATTTTTTTATAGTACACTGAAATATGTTCTACAACGTTTTACAACAAGCATTATAATAATAATTACAATGTGAGTTTGAGGGGAAAAAACAAAACGTTATTTAAATTTACAAGTGCCAAGTAAAAAAAAAAAAAGAGAGAGAGAGAGAGATTAAAAAACTAGAAGACAATTTTATCGACGATCTATCACTGGAACTTTTTCTCGTCAACTTTTAAAAATTTCGAAAGAGAGAGTTTTCAATGGGCAGCACGACGAAACATCGATAACACGATTATCGAATTGTTTGCATCTCATGTGGAAACACTTGTTGAAGCACGATCAATGAGAAGGTAAATGCGTACGCACGATGGCCACTTTTTGCGCACATTTTTCAAAATCCAATTGAAATTCAATTTTAATCGATTAAATCGGGGAAAACAATGTTTACTCGTCGAGAAAATATGCATTAATAAATGAGAAAATGGATGAATGTATCATTTATACGTTCATCGTAAAAATATTATTTCTTGCTAAAATACATTTATCTATATATCGTAGAAAGAAGAGACAAAGAAAAAAAAAAAAAATAAAATTATGATAATATATTAAAAGTATACTCATATTTAAAATGACAGTCAATCGAAAATGTAATATATCTCGAAACATATGAAAGTAATTTTCTATCATCATAAAATTGACCAATGCGTTAATTATCGATTAACCTTCTACTGTTTAATCGAATCAATCCGTTATTACAATTATTCTTAATGACCTATAAATTTAATATTAATTTTATTCGTTAATTATCGAATGAAGTAGAATCAAGAAAAGAAAAAAAAAAGAAAAAAGAGAAAAAAAGAAAAGAAAAAAAAAAGAAAAAAAAGAAAAGAAAAGAAAAAAAAAATCCTCATTGGAACAGAAGCTAAAAAGACTTTCATCGCTTCGATGGTACAAAGATTATCGTTTATGTTTTATCAAATCGTTTGTTTTTTTTCCTCGTTTTTTTTTTTTTTTTCTTTAAAGAAAAACATCTCAATATATATATTTATATATATATATATATATATATATATATATATATATATATTTATATCTTCGATCTACGAAAGGTTGGTAAACATGGTTTAGAATACTTAATATCTCTCATTTTTATCGATGTAAAATCTTTGTCGTGAAGAAAAGAAGAGAAAAGTAAGGAAGATAAAAAAGAAAAAAAAAAAAGAAAGAAAGAAAGGAAGAAAGAAAGAAAGAAAGAACGGCCATTCGGGCAAAGTGCCGAGGGAGATTTCCAGGCGGATCGTGTTGCCCGAGGCAGGCAGCCTGGTCCAACTCGAAAAAGTTCGCCGTTCGTCGTGTAAACACAGACTTTTCCTTTAAATCCTATATGTCTACGGTCGTGGAACCATCGAGCATGATTCTCAACGCAATAATAACCAGCTAGCGAAAGTAGTCCTTTTTCGAGTGGCTAACTTCAATCGCGTTATAATGAACATATTTCTCCAAAAGTATACAATTACAAATATGTACTTTATACGAAGATGAGAGAGAGAGAGAGAGAGAGAGAGAAACGTCGAATGAAGAAGGAAAAATCGTCTGGTTTAACAAGCAACGATCGAACACGAACCGATCGAGACACCGTTGAGAAGCGAATGAAAAATAAACAAACTGCCTGTACATGTTGTATTTCTCATTACACATATAGCATAGTGTATATGTGTATATATATATATATATATATATATATATGAATACTATATATACAAACGGAAATACAAACTCGGCCATTAGGAATAGGCATTTTTTTTATCTCTGTCTTTCTTCTTCTTTTTCTCTCTTTTTTTTTCGTTTTTTCCTTGTTTTTTTTCTTTTTCTTTTTTTTCCCTTTCCACGAAGATGGCGCAAGTACACTCGATAGAAAACATATCCCTTTTCTCGTCCCTTTGGAAAAACCACATTAGAAATTGTTTATTGTTAACAATCGAATTATTTCTGTCTCTGTTTTACATACATATTACACACACACACACACACACACACACACACACACATATATATATATATATATGTACGTAATGTATTCGAAGAAAAGCGGTTAGTTAACCGAGTCGAAACCTGCACTTCTCGGCAAAGCTATTCTTCTTATCAAATGAAAGTCCATTGAATGAATGTGCAACAACTTTCGAACAAGAAGAAAGTCTAAAAGACGAGGATTCTTTCGATCGTTTCACAAAGTTGCACCAAAATTACATACTTCTCAGAGTCATTCATACCGTTTCAATATTTTACGTTTTTATAATAATATATTTAAATAATTTTTATGATCGACATTAACGTCGACTTTATTATATAAAATTGCATTAAACAGTTCCGTTTGATATGATCAATTAAAAATGTATTTAACTACGTCATATAAGTTTAGAATTAACGCGCGAAGAAAATGCGAAATTGGAACGTTGCGAATAGATAATAGACATGTACAATGATAGATATACCCTTGCTATCACGATCCCACTTATATACATAGAGAGGAGAAAAGAGGGAGAGAGGGAGAGAGAGAGAAAGAAAGAAAAAGAGAGAGAGAGAGAAAGAGAGAGAGAGAGAGAGAGAGAGAAAGACAGAAATAAATTGGCACGTGAAAAATGTCTACGTCGAAACATATGTACGTCGAATATAATTGATAGGGAGAAAAAAAAAAGAGAGCGAGAGAAATAGATATATATATATATATATATATACATAAGGAGAGAGAAAGAGAGAGTAAGAGAGAGAGAGAGAGAGAAAAAGAAAAAAGGGAAAGAAAAAAGGAGATGAAAAAAGGAGATGAAAACTCACCTCTTTTTTCTTCGTCGATGTTTCTTCTACACTTGTGAGTACACGTAAAATAATCCCAGTGTTAATTAATAATCCAACGAATAAGTTGTACACCGAGAGCGCGTATAAACACCCAAAGCTCGTGCGACGCGACGTGCGTCGTTCGTTGATCGGACACGAACTATTTCTTAACGCGTTAAACTTGCTTGTGATCGACAAAGGGGTGGTAGGTATATGACGGTAGTAGTAGTAGTGTAGTAGTAGTGGGGAGAGAAGAACGATGGCACACTATCTTGGTGAAAAAAAAAAAAAAAAAGGAAGGAGAAAGGCGACGCTCGGTTGGCGTTTTTTCGACGACGACGGCGACGACGACGACGACGACGACGACGACAACTACGACGACGACGACGACGACGACGACGACGACGACGACGACGACGACGACGACGACGACGATAACAACGCGACGATAACGTCGATTATTTCGAAGAAAAAAAAAAAACGCGGGAGATTTAAAAAGATCACTTGTCGATGAGAGCTATAAGGAAGAAACTAAGGATGAGTTTTCTTTCTCACTAAATTCACGATGATGATGATGATGATGATGATGATGATGATGATGATAAAGACGACGACGACGACGACAACACGAGTGCCAATAATAGTTGTGACGGTGTTAGTGACTGTGTCGTGTATTTATAAGTATATATGTACTAATACGTTGCCGTTCTTTCTTATATCTGAACTTAACGCGAACATCCGACACGATCGAATGCCCACGTGCGAATGTCGAACCGCTTTACAGTTTGGGAATACCATACGGCGCGCCAGTTCGCAAGATCCCTCCATGTCGAGTCTTCTCATTGGTCGAAAAGTCTTCCCTACTACATAGTACAATCAGGGACGTCTCAACTAGTACATGAACCTAGTACAAATATATTAGGATATTTTTAACTTTCGTTTCTCTTACGCACTTAACGAACGAATAAGAGATGTTATTCTTCTGATAAAAAAAAATCTATGACAAAGATCGATGTTTTATTTTTTTTTTACTTAAACAGATTGATAGATATGGCTTTATTTCCCATCGATTCAAATATACATTACCTCGATCGAAAATTATTATCTATTGTTTGAGATAACAAATGATTTTGTATTTTTTCTTTTCCCCTTTTCCTTTTCTTTTTCTTGGTTTTTTTTTCTTCTTTTTTTTTCTTTTTCTTTTTCTTTTTCTTTTTGTTTCGTTTTTTTCGAAAACGTGCAGAAATCGTTTTAACCGGTTAACCCGGATGATTACGTCACACGCGTTTCCTGCCCTCTTTTTCCAAAACGCGTCCGGCGATCGCACGAGGAAAGATGAAACGCAAACGTGTTGAGAGAAAGGAAGAGAAAGAGAAAGATAGAGAGTGAGAGTGAGAGTGAGAGAGAGAGAGAAAGAAAGAGAAGAGAGAGAAAGAGAAAGAGAGAGACAGAGAGAAAGAGGGAAAGAGAGAAAGGGAGAGAGAAATATATAGATAGATAGAGTGAGAAAGAAGAAAGATGGTGGTCTTCCCTTTTCTTTTCTTTCACCCTTCGAAGTAAAATCGTGAAGAAGAAGACGAACAGGGCACCGTGAACGATCGCCACGGAAGATTCATAACTACCGAGAGTAACCGAGGCAAGCCGAATTGTACCGAGGTAGAAAGGTATCAGCTGTTCGAATTATTATCGTCGTGGAGGACGGCAGATGTTCGCCAACCTGAAACGCTCCCTCGAAGGCTTTGAACCCGCTGATCTCTTTTCTTTCGTACGAACGAAAAACCTTTCGAGAAAAGCCCGCCGACCTTCCCAGCTGCGTTCGATTCCAATGCGTTTATACACATTTCCTTTTCTTTTTTCTTTTTTCTTTATTTTTATTTTTTTTATTTATTTATTTTTTTTTTTATTTCTTTCTCTTTTCTCTCTTTCACTTTTCTCTTATCTCTCTCTTTCTCTCTCTTTCTTTCTTTCTCTCGGTATAAGCAATCTAATCATTACTTAGAGCGAAAAACAATGATCAGAATGATGAAATTAAACATAATCGAAAATCTTAATTCTCAGAGATTCAAAGTTTCTAATAATAGTTACATATATGTACAATGACATATACTAATTATATTCGATATATTATCGACCAGTTAATATATATTTTTCTAAACGATGGATTAATTATAAAAAAAAAAAAAAAAAAAAAAAAATTAATAATCAGAATAAAAGTAATCCATTTAATTTTGTTGAAATTGATATTTTCACGGATTACATATTTTCCAAGATTTCTCAATACATAAGATACTTTATGAACAGTGGATAGAGGCAATGAGGAAGTTCTGTTTGTTTATCGGCTCGTTTCAGCCTTGAAATAAATAATGTTCGAAACATGTTACTGGTGGAATTTTGCCTGAGCTAATGTCGAATGTTAAAACAAACTAAGGGATTATAGTTTTATCGTGTTCCATATTTCAACAGTTTTCTAAACGACGAATGACCGATCATAAACCTTGAAAAGTTGGGGAGCTAACGACGAAGGTAGGGATGATTTCGAGTGCGTCGTAGCAAATAAACTCTGCCGTATTTCGTGTCTTATAAAATATCGTTATTTCAAGTATTAATACTTAGCTTGGTTCTCTTATTTTCAATTCATTCTGATTTTAGAATACCTTCTCATTTCCCACTTTTCTTCTTTCATATTTCTCTCATATTATATAAATATATGTATATATATATATATATATATATATATATATATATATATATATATTAATAAGATAATACATAATAAGAATATTTGAAAAAGAAGAAAAAGAAAAGGAAGGGGAAAAGAAAGAATACATTTTCAAAATTTACACTAATCAAGTATATAAGAATAACAAAATGTTGTATTAATTAATAATTAAATTACAAAGTTAAGGTACGTTAAAGTGATCGTAAAAATCTTTTACGATATATCATAGAATGTAACAAATATACCATTACAATTCGATAAATGTAAGAATTGATTTGCGTTGTGAAATTAATGGGAAAGTTTTCGCTTTGCGTTAACTGATAAATATACAATCGGCGAACAAAGTTTCATTGCTATGAAACAATTCAACAGAGAAGGTAATTAGTGAAATTTTTTAAAATGATTTGCAAGTCAAGTAAGAAATACGTATGGCCGTGGCGATATTTTATGTAGGAAAAAAAAAGAAAAAATAAAAGAAAGAAAGAAAGAAAAGAAAAATAGTACAAAGTCGAACTAAAGATTTTGAAACGCTAGAGTGAATGTACATATGCATGTATGTAGGTACGTTAGGAAATGAAACAACGACGGATTCACCGTCGTTGGCGTTACGGTAACGTCGTCACGATAAAAGCGAAAGTTTCCGCAAGTTTCCGTGTGTATCGCATCGCTTTCTGCTGTGGCCCATCGAAGCGCGATTTTTTTCTTTCCATTCACTGACTTCTCGCTCGCGACTCTGTTCATATTTCAATAATCTTTACAGAACACAAGGAAGATCTTCGTTATAAAGGCAGTACATTGTTTTATCATATTTTGCGCTTCGACGATTAACGATCACTCGTCGATAACTTCGTTGCGTATCAGATTCGATCGTTTCGCTTTCTTCTCTCAAAAGTATCGTGAGCGTTCATTTTCGTGCTCACCTGCTTACTTTTAAAATCCTTTAATTTCCTATTTCATTATATTTTTTATTTTTCTTTTCGGTATCACAGACATAAAATATATATTTTAATTATTTTGAATTTATTTGATGTTAAAAATGATTTTATATATATATATATATATATATATATATATTCATGTGTTTATATTTACACACACACACACACATACATGTATATATATATATATATAAACATATTATACATATATATGTATATATTGTTTTCTTTTTTCTATTCTAGTTTCACTTGATATAATCTATCTATCATAAGTACATGTTATATCATAAATTATGTCATCGGTTTTCTACTTTACTTTGTCGTCAACAATTGCTATATAATTAATATTACAATATTTGCGAATCTTTCTCTCTCTCTCTTTCCTTCTCTATTTCTCTTTTAAAAACATTCGAAAAGTAAAATTTTCAAATTGGAGTAACCTGTGATCGATATGAGACTCAAAGTGTTAAATATCTCTTTCTCTTTCTCTCTCTCCCTCTTTCTCTCTCTATCTATCTATCTCTTCTTCTCTTTCTCTTATGATATAGTTGCATCGTCTTCATCGTAGTCGTAGTCGTCGTCGTCGTCGTCGTCGTCGTCGTCGTCGTCGAGAAAGGAGACCCCATAGGTTTGTGGCACGCGCTGCCAGCTGCCCCACAGCTGTCTCTCCTCCGTCGTCCCCCAAACCCTACAAAGTCCATGGTTCTTAGCCGGGCGTGCTTTGCGTCTACGCATATCCACACAGAAAACGAACCGTTTCGTTTCTCCGTTTGCCGTGCACATGTCGCGTGAACGCGCGCGCGCGCGCGCACACGCTTGCACGAGCACGCACGGCTCTGTCTATGTCAGTGCACGCGCTTACTGCACGCGCGTGATGCACGCACCAACGCTTAAACTTCTGTCCGCAGGGCTGTCTCTTAATTACTTTTTCTTTTCTTTTCTATTTCGACATTTTCGAAATCGCTGAAAAATTCGTACAAAATGTCACGCAAACATCATTAAAATTCAAGTCAACGTAGCTAACAATTTTTTTTTTTTTTTATAAAAGCGAGAAAACAATCATTTATTTTTATCTTATCGATCCTACTGTCTGTGAGCAAAAGAGAGATAGAGGTAGAGAGAGAAATAGATAGAGAGAGAGAGAGAGAGAGATAGAGAGAAAGAGAGAGATAGAAAGAGAGATAGAGAGAGTGACCTTAATGTGAGAATTGATAAAATGAAATATATAATAGTAGATATATATTTGGAAACAGATAAATAAATAAGAAAATGTAATTAAGATGATATCGTGCACTGTACTTATCAGGTTTATCATTATTAACGAAAACTTCTTATGTACTACATCGAAAAAATATTTGATAGCTCTTGTAAACTCTTCTCGTTCAGTTGGCGTACGATGCTAATGTCGTCCCTGGCGATGCATACTCGATCGGCAGGCTCACCCTTTGCTCACTGCTAAACGCGGAACGACAAAGAAGACGGCCACCGGCGAGAATGGGGTAAAGGAAAGGGGTAGGGAGGAGGAGGGAAGAAGATTCGCGGGAAGATCCGTTGCGAAAAGTGATTCTAAAATCGCGCTCGTAGTCGGTTGCTAACGTTTAAACTAACATTTCTATACATATGTATGTACATATATTACATATGTACCTATATTCTTTCCAGTTGTTGTATATAACTAATGTGTATATATATATATATATATATATATATATATATATATATATCTGATTATATAAGATACGCGAATGATTAATTATAAAAATGGATTGGACAGGATTGAATCAATATTAAAATTGTTTGCAAATTATTGCGCAATGGACAATGATATAACATCTATATAACATAATCATTTATTCGTTTCTTCAATTAATCATTATAATTAACAATTATATAAACAATTTATTCACTGATGACATTGAATAAGTAGAAATTAATAAATATATTTATCACAAAAATATTATCCCTATTATTACTATTATTATTACATTCTCCTACATCTATATATATACACACGTCTTTCTACATTCATTGATAAAACCATTTTAACAAAAGGATTTCAAGATAAACCTTGTACCAGTTAACCGTTGCACTAGATTTTAACCGGCCGGAAATTCATACACTAGCATATTCAATTTATATGAATAAAAATTGAAACGTTTCCTGCTATTGAAATCTAAGTGATGTACAAACTTACAAAATAAGCATATGTTTATACATATATGTATATATATGTAGCAATAACTCATACATATAATGTTATTGGAATACCGTAAGGGGCTTTATATTTGCGGTTTCCCGTCCGGCTCGTCCAACGTGTACTCGCAGGAAATAGTCCTGAAGTGTCCTAGAGGATACAGGGCTATTAGGTTTCGCTTTGAAAAATGGTGGAACATGAGGGAGAAAGAGAGAAGAAGCTACATGATAAAAAGAAAGAGAAGAAAATGGAAAAGACGCAGAGACATCAGAAGAAGAAGACGAGGTGGTGTAAGAGTTCGTAAAAAAAAAAAAAAAAAAAAAAATAAAAAAAAAAGAAAACCAAAAAAATGGAAAAAGAAGAAAGGAAGAAAAAAGAGAGAAAGAGAGAGAGGGAGAGAGAGAGAGAGAGAGAGAGAAGCACAGTATATGAGCCAAGAACCGGAAAGCCCAGGGCGTTCAACCCTGACACTCGACGTATATTTAGATTTAAAGAGACCAGATCTAATTCGATATATCTTAGGTATCCTCGAGGCGAGCCGACAAAGTACCGCTGATTTTCCTCGATCGATAGACGATCATTGGAATTCTTTACGAAGACTGCGAGTATATCGTGGATAGGCAAATTCACGCCTTTGGCGTGCCCGTTGATAAGTAAGGGAGAAAAGAAAGAGAGATATAGGGATGAATAGACATACGTTGAAAGCTTGAAAGATAATAACGCTGTTAAATATTCGTCTTTCGAGTGAAATAAGTGATTCTATGTTCTCTGTAAAAAATGATTCCTTATTTTTAATTAATTATTTATACGTTAATATACGATGGGAACAAATTTGGGGAACATCGATGGGACATTGAAAATATATTAATCGTATATTTGTACGTTTTGGTTCCTGATTTTTTTTCTTGTTTTTTTTTTCTTCTTTTTTTTGATCTGTCAAAACGACAGATTAATTAGCAAATATAAAATGTGCGATCGACAATGGAAAAAAAATAAAAGAAAAAAAAGAAAAAGAAAAAAAAATTATCGTCGCGAATTATAATAAAAATGATAGTTATATCAATTATTAATGGAAAAATATAATACAAAGTTACGGAAATACAATTCGTCGTCTTTCTAGGACAATGATTTATGATAACTCGTTCAAAAAGGAACGTCGTTCGTTAAGCCCGTCGACGCGAAATCAGCTGATAGAATCAGCTGCACCAAAAAGTGCTTACCACTTCCGTAAAGGAAGTTGATCGTTTCCTATGGTACGCGTTGTTGCATAATCGTGCACGCGATTCCGCGTTCACCGGAGCTGTTCGATCCATGCTGTGTGTTTTATATGTATATCTATATATTAAGACTTTTAGCACGTGGCAAACTTTATCTTTGTCGCATTGTTATCGAAAAAACGTGAATTATCATAATCTTTTACAGAATAAAATCGGCTACTCTTAATGAGTATTTATTAATATAAATAAGAGATATCTTTCTTATTTATTAAATAGATATCCATATCAAATTTTATCATGTTTTACATTAATATATGTTTATTAAAATGCGATGCTTATGAATTAATATTACAAGTGTAATAACGTGTAATGATGATGATGATATGACTATGGTTATGTAATAATGACGGAAAAAAAAGAAATATTGTGTTTTGAGATAAGTAAAAATTCAATTGTATACAATTAAAAATAATTCTCTCCTCGAAATATTAATTTATATATATATATATATATATATATATATATAAAATTTGATTAATAATTATCGTAGAAATTGGTATAGTGAGAAAATAATGGAATAGAAAAATTCTGAAAATGTTCGAAACGATATTAAATGAAAGAAGTTTGGAAAGAAAAATAATAAAAAAATCGATTGAGGATCGTGAGTGAAAATTCGCAATGTACTCGTGTGCCTTTGCAGATACAATACCAGAACGGTGGCGGCAGCGGCCTTCTCGAAATAGACGAGAAGCCCGGCCCTCCAAACTCGTCCGAAAATAAAACAGGTTTCTTCGTTGGGAGCTGCCGCGAGTCGTCCAATTGGTCGGCATGGACTGACGGAAGAGCGAGTCGTGTATTAAATCCGAGACAAGGCGGAGACTGTGCGGAGACGAGCCGTGATTTATTTCCGATTATTCTACTCTCATATATACGGTGTTAAAAAGAAGACCTTACGATCAAACTAAAGAAACGGTTAAGAAATAGAAATAGAAATAGAAATAGAAATAGAAATAGAGAGAGAGAGAGAGAGAGAGAGAGAAAAAAAAAGAAGAAAAAACGGAGCAGTTCGAAGTGCACTCGCATCGTTTCATTTTGATAATGCAATTGATTAGCATCCTTGTGTTCATTTGATAAAGTAAACAATGGATTGCCTATGTTTTTACTACGAGTGATACTGAGTGAATTGCATTATCAAAAAAAAAAAAAAAGAAGAAAAAAAAGAAAAAAGAAAGAAAAGAAAGAAAATAAAAGAAAAGAAAAAAAGTAAAAAATATCGTTTCTAATCTACTTGTTCTTTAAAATCATTCAATTCTCTTTAACATATCGTATATACATATGTATATGTAGTAAAACATATTATATCTATATAACCGCTACTCGATTCCGTGACAAATTATTTGTGTTACAGTTTCAAGGATTTTCTGCGTCCATATGATCACGCACGAATGTCCAAACAATTGTGCAAATAAAGTCCCGTGAAATGTCACCTAAGAGCGGCTGTAAAAACGCGATTCTCTTATCTCTTTCTCTATCGGGGTTATAAGTATCTATCGTCAAAATGTAATCATGTCGAATAGTTATAAATATACGTACACGTTCGTACATATTTTCGTTCGAATGATAAAAATGATGGTAATGATACAGTTAATACGAATTCACGAAAAGAGAGATAATTTAATAAATTTAAAGTCACGATTAGTATGTTGATTCTTTTGTAAAATTAAAATCTTTTCAAAATCTTCTAAACATTTTTCTTTAAATATCTATATTTACTTATAAAGTTAATGTCTTCTCGATATCGTTTAAACGTTCTTCTTTAAATACATTAACGCTGATCGTCAATGTCACACGCACATATATATATATATATATATATATATATATATATATTTCTTGTAATAGTTTCATCTTATTATGATATAGATCGATATAAAAAAATTTTATCAAACTTTTCACTTAGGCAACATTCATAATTATTTACTCGATAAAAAATTCAGATTAAAAGATGTTGATACATACATACGTGTCGATATAATAACGAAATTCTTTAAACACAACTGGATGACGTCTTATAAAAGATTTCGCACTGTTTTTCTTTTCAAAACCTAATGATAGCAATGTAATATTATTCTGATTTAAGAGAAATATTGTTTGACGAATATACGACCGATCGGGAACTGTTCACTTTGTTGACAGACGAAATTCTTACAGAGAATTGTTCTCGTAGTTATGATTGTACGGAGGTCGCTGATACCAAACACGTTTTGAACTCTACAATGTTTTCAGAATATGTCCTTAACGATCAATTCTAAGAAAAAATAATACCAACAATATAATCTGTATAAATTTACGTTTATTTTGAAACATTTTTCATTCGAAACATTCTTATCGACGTAAAATGTTAAACGTAATTATTCTAAATAACATAACGATATTGATAATTAAAATAATATTAAAATAATAGAAATGTTAATGTCGAAATATGAAGAATAATGTTTGACACCATTTTTTCAATTTTCTTTTGTTTATCTATAAATATTCAAAGAAAAAATAGATACATATAAGTATGTATATATATATATTTTTTTTTTTTACATTATCCCAAGAAGACAGGCGCATATGAAAAATAATAAAAATTTATATATATGCATATATATATATATATATATTAAGCTATTACTTAAATTAATAAGTAGATCTAAAAATAAAAATCTATATATTTACTTTAATATAGGGAAAATGAAAAATGTGTTCTACAAATCTGTTCTGCATAACCATGTTTTTTAAAAACTAAAACTGAACATTCATTCGGCGGTATAATATTCTCAATGATAAGATGAACATTCTGCTAGATCTATGTATGTATGTATATATATATATACATATATAAATGAAATTAATTATACTTTAAAGGTTTAAACTGATTGACATATGGCGGAGAATTATTATCAGATGGGTATACATATCGATCAAAATCGTTACTCGAATAATCTGATAGATGTTCGGAGAAAAATGGCCCGGAAGGATATGAATTTGGAAAGGAATTCGAATAATAATTGTATCTTTCATCGGGATAAAAATTGGCAGGTCTTTCGTAAGGTAAATGATAATTGATTGGATTATGTTCCTGATAAACGGGTGGTAACATATCAAAAGTGAGATCAATATTATCTATGTTTTGTGGATTACCATCGTAATAACCAAAAAATGGCGGAAATGTTGTATTACTTTTCATCGTCGTTGAATTTGTCATGGTTACGTTGATAGTGGTAGATTCAGATGTAGAATCAGATGTTGTAGTAATATCACTGTTTGGCCTGGAAGTCGTTGAATTGTTGACTTTAGTTTTTCTTCTGTTTGTGGTCGCTCTCGAATTATCGGCATCTTCTTGAAGATCTTCGAAATCGTACACCGTAGTATCCTCGTTCGATACATTATGTACTTTTTCCTCGGATTTCTTTTGTGTTTCACATGTAACAATTTTGTTCGTCATCTGTAAAAATGACAAAGTGGAACTTATTATTTCACAGAGATAAGAACAATTGTAACGGAATCGAAATTGCCGATAGAAAAGAAATACAGAAAGATCGTAAACTGCGATCTCAATGAACAATCGTAAAAGATCTATCGTAGATTATCCGAACGGTAATAATAATTATCTACGTATAAAAGTGTAAAGACGGATAAATAGAAAGACATTGAAATGTATGTCATGTGATTCATCGTTCTGGTTTCAATATGATATTTGTTAAATTCTTACCTCTCCTTCTGTTTTTCTATTGACATTGCTACCAATAAGAGATTCCGCACTTTCGACGCGATTTTCGAGTCGACTTGAAGATTTTGATTTATCTGTTTTCTTTTTTTCCACTATATATTCCTCCTCCTCGCTATCATCAGAATCAGATGGTCGCTTGTCGCCGAGCACAGTAATTATTTGATCCGGACGATCGGCCCCATTTTGTTGAGACGATCCACTAATGAGAGATTGTAATTTCAAAGGATCAAAGAAAGGATAGAATCCTAAAGGAGTATGATATAGATAAGGATGAGGTACAAAAGGATAAGGATCGTAATAAGCGGCTAAATAAGGCCCTTGTTTCGAAGGAACAAAATTCATGGCTATTGAGGCTTGAGGAAGCTTTGCATAGGCTTTCACAGTTGATGAAGCAGCACCAGCAAGTCCACCAAAACCAAGTCCGGCTAGAAAAGCTAAACTTCCTAAGAATTTCGACTTCCGCTTGTTAAACATTTCCATAGTATTTATTTTATCGTTTTCACGTTTTTCCGTATTTTTGATATTCATTGATTCCAATCGTTTCGATAACAGACTTGACCATGATATTTCCTTTGCCAACGAATGACTGTCATTATTCTTTAAAATCATCGTACTTTCGGGTTTGAGCGCCTTCGTGACATCATCGCAATTCACTCCTACAAAAATTCGCCAATAAAATATTAATTTAATTTAAACGTTTTACGAATTATTATAAAATGTTTTTTTTTGTTTGTTCTATTTCTTACCTCTACCGCAAAGAATGACGATTGAAAATAGAACGATTAAGGAGCTCATCCTCGCTTTGCTGTGATCGATTCAAAAGTGAAGAGAAACTCGAGTGGTTCACTAGACCAACTTTAAAATCTGCGGGTTACCCTCATGTTCGAGAAAGTGTGTTTCCTAGATATCGGAATAAATAAGATAATTGCGTGACTCTAAAAGCTTCCCTATTATAAAATGTGGGCTATAGATGGTCACTTCCTAATAACATAATTATTTTGATATTAATTAAAAACTCTTCAAATTTATATTTATCGATATAAAACAAATGTATGATTGTATGTCATCGAAAATACAAATTATATTATGTATTTATAATCTTATAAAAAAAGTTCAAACGTGTATCGAATAAAATTATTAATAAAAAATCTCGTTGCGCGTATGCTATCATATTGTAGATTTAAATTTAGCGCGCACAGATGAAAGATGCGCGCGCAAAATGTAATAGCCGAACGATTCCCTCACTTTTCCCTCCGCCATAAGTGAAGAACTGGTGTTGAATCGTCAAAATATTTTGTTACAAAAAATGATTGAAAAGGAAGAACAGAATGATGAAAGTAATGAAAAAAATATAGAATTAGACTTTTCGACATCAGAGAAACAAGAAGCGCGTGCATTCTTACGAGAACGTTTTCTACGTGTGATAACTGGTATTGTCGGTAAGTTTTCTTGGTTTTTCATCAGTTTATATATATTTTCATTTAATCATAATAACAACAATAACGTTAAAATCGATTGTATTTTTCGAATAAATATTCTATTTTTACAATAAATCGAGATAATAAATAATATCGTAACCTATTTAATATATCGTAACCTATTCGAAGTAATACTTGAATATGGCGCCAATAAAGAGACTCCATTTTTGTTTAACTTATATAATGCGCGATAGGAGAGAATTCAAATAATTTTTTAAAGAAATTTCAATGATTTTATATATCTATAAGTGAAATATAATACCTAGGATTATATATATAGACTAGTATCTATGTGATTTGTTTGAACACATTGTTCTGAAAATTTTTCTGTTATTTTGTCATATTTTCTTTATCTTACAGGTAAAAAGACAAAATTTAGTTTATATGAAAATTCACACGTTGCTGGTGAATTTCGTGGTTCCGACATTGATTGCCTGGAATTATTTGTGAGAAATTTGGAGACACCACTTGGAATAATCCCAGAAGCTATTCTCAGAGTGAACGACATAATCTCCATGAATGTTGATGACATTACAAGCAATCAATAATAAAATTATTCTAAGAGGTAGGTAAATCACACATTTCTGTTCGCATTCTTATATTAATTATGATATAAGTATTTTTTTATCATATAGTAGTAATCTATTGTAACTTAAATAAGTATATACATTTCGTGATCTAAGATCTACGCATATTTAGCATAGTATTTATTTCTGAAATGATACGTCTTAAATGATCAATGATTTCCTTAAGGTGCCTATTTTTTAACACAACTTGCTGGAAATTATAAGATAATTTATTATAATCTATAGTTCAATATTTATTAAAATTTTATGAATATTTTACTAACCTCTGTGATCTCTTTACTTTCTTCATATGCTAATCTATATGCTTCTGATGTTTTTTTCTCATCAGATTTCATATCCCACTCTTCTTTCAATGGTATCAGACTTTCAATATGTGTATATTCCATTCCTTGAAGTTGGCAATTTTCATTGCATTTTTCATAGATTAATCTTAAACGTTTGAATAATAATTTTAACATTCGTAACTGTTCTTGCACTTTAGTCTTTTTATCATTGGCTACGCTAGCTCCTTGTGGTGTGCCTCGAGGATCAAATATAGTTTAATATAAAAAATCTCATATCATCAATTTATATTGAATTTAAATAAAAACTTACCATTTGGTGGTTGCAGTACTTTCAGCGTTTGGAAAACATCTAAAGTACGACTTACAATATCTTGTACAGTCTCTTGTCCAAATCTACACAAGCTGGCAGTATTAAAATCTTTGTTCTGCTGCTGTTGAGGAGGAGGTTGTGTAGGTGGGACAGGTGTTTGTGGCGTAGTAGCTTGATTACTAGTCTGATTACTTTGTTGTACAAGAGCTGCTTGCTGTTGTTGCTGTAATTGCAATTGTTGTTGTTGCATCTGTTGCATTTGTTGTTGCATGGCAACTGATTGTTGTTGTTGTTGTTGCTGGGCCAAAACTTGTTGAGCATTTGGCATTCCCATAGCATTAGAACCTACTCCTCCAACTCCAACTCCAACGCCAACACCTACTCCAAATTGTTGTGGACTCACTATACCTAAGATGATTATATTGCCATATTTAATACTATTCTATAATTTTTGTATATTTCTATCTTTTATTAATTTGCAATCTCATTGTAAAATATTTACCACCTTGTTGAGGTCCCATCAAACCAGAAACCATTTGTCCTCCTCCAAATTGTGTTCGCATTGCAGATTGTTGCACATTTGGAAATCCAGATGGGAAAGGATGCTGTTGGCCAGCCATTTTTCTTTATTTCACAACAATCCCTAATTTATTAAAAGTTTGTATAACAACAGAAACAGATTACAGTATAACCTGTTTTAGGTTATGTTAGATTAAACTTCACACATTCATTAATCTTAATCGATTCACATTTATACGAGTAAAGAATTATTTTTGATTACAATACATTTAGAATAAAGAAATTTTAAAAGGAAAAACCAATAAAAAAATATATTGTAGGTTAGTCAAATCATTGATAATAAAAGAATCGCTTGTTTTATGCAAATCTCTACATTACAAGGTATTATTACCTTGTAGATAATAAAATATCAAAAGTCGACGTAATCACTGTCACTTAATATTGAAAAAAAGTAATTCATTCTTCGATCATTACATGTGCAATATTTCGCAGAACGTGTTACTCGCGCCGAGCTAAGAATTGTTGACATCACAACGCGCATGCGCATGTTCCACGTAAATGTCAACGACTCGATCGCTGTGAATCAGTAAAGTTTTGTAGAAACTATCACGTTAACGTATGTAAGAAAATTAGATTTCTTCGAATCACAGAATTTGTTTTACGACTTTTTTATTTTTCTTTCAGAAAATCTAACACATTTACGTGTCTTCATTTTTTCTTAAGATTTTCATAAGTAAGCCGGTTCATTCATCGAATAAATATTTTTCATTCATAATTTTTTTTTTTTTTTTTTTTTTTAATGCACGCACCATACAAAGAGATAACAAACAAGTAGCTAGAGGAAGAAAAAATAAATTTTATTAATTCATCGAAAGTTCGTGGTATTCGTTTAACACATTCGTCGTTATTTTAATTTCGTATTAATTGACACACTAGTTTATTATACATTTACTCGTTTTTTTATACATTTGTAAAAAAAAAAAAAAAACAAAAAAAGAGAAAAGGAACACACTCGTACGTTGTTGAAATTAAATTCTTCTCTATGTTACTATAGACAATTGTAATTTTACAAAATGCACATACGGAGTAATATGTTACAAATATTAAAGAAAAAAAAAAAGAAAAAAAACTAACAAAATGTCCTGTAACGATCAATTGATAATTAAAATTAGAATTATTTTATTTTATATTAAATATTTTTCGACATTGTAAATTTCAAATAAAATAATCTATGAGTTGTAATCAATGGTTGCATTGGGTATCGATTAAACCACACATTGGTTCAAAGTCGAGTAAAATCTCGTTTGATATCGTTGAAAAAGTCAAGAAGACGAGCAGATAGAGATAGACTAAACGGAATTGAGGAATGTCTAAACAGGAGATAAGGTCCTTGAACATAAAGGGCATTTATAAAGCAGAACATCTTCTAATCTCTACCCGTAACATACTCTAACACCTTGCACGAGCTCGTAGATACCACCACTCATATCTTTTTTTTTTTTCTTTTTTCTCGGTTTCAGTAGATTCTCTTCCAGCAAGGCATTACAACGACGTTCTCAATCTTCTCCAGTTTCTGGAAGACATTGAAAAAACTGATATATAGATATATTTTGTGAAATTAATATTGAATTATATTCAATTAATTGTGCTACAACATTATGTATCGCTTTATTTTATTCGTCACGTTGACGTGCCTCGTCTTTAATATCAGTAGCAATATGATCGAAAAAAAAGATCAAAGGATGGAATTAACGACTAAAGGAGAGGAAGATACAAATAAATCATTGGAAGTTATCTCACGTTCTTCGATCAATGACGATTCACCGAGTAATCACTCGTCGAAGAATTTCAGTATGAACACGCAAACTGATTTGTGTTCAAATGTAAAGGATAAACGTCATTGTCTTGTATCACTTTTGTCAAGAATAGCAAAAATTCAAGTCGACGATGATCGTGATTTGAGAAATTGGAAAAAATCGTCCATAAAGAAGAATCAAAAGTATCAATCGAATTTTGAGACAAAAAAGGAACACGAATCTGGATTATACACTGGTCAGACATCAGGCTATTGTCGTTGCAACATTGTTCAAGATATTTACGTGCCGGAAGTTGGAAAAAAATTACCGGCTTATGCTTGTCGACTTCATGACAAGATTTTCGTTCTTACCAGTGAAAGATTTTTCGACGATCGTAGATCTTACTTTGATATAAAAGTGGACGAGGAAACGTCACAGCATTTGATTACAGCTGCCTCAAAGCCATCCTCGAAAATCGTTCACACCAAAAAGCTTCCGGTCACGCTTGTTTTAAAAAATGGCGAGGATAATTATAGGATACGAAAAAAGCCATAATATGGAGATAACAAAAAGTGAATACATTTTTAAGGTAATAAGATATATATCTTCGTGTCTATTGTATCAATAAAATCTCGTATTAAAATGTGCGTGTGTGTGTGTGTGTGTGTGTGTCTATGCATGTTGTGTTTTTTATTATCTCGTGTCTTTTTCGATAAGACAATTCATTCATTTATAGATTTACTTTTGCATTTATATATCCTTATCGAGTTTAAAGAATAAATAAAAGCTTTGAATTATACGTGTGAATAATTGTCAAAAGAATTGTTAATGTTATTAAAATATTTCAATCTACTTTGTGTTAAAGTTAATGAAAATATTTTTATTATTACGGATAACAGGCAATTTAAAAGAAATTGAAGGTGAAGTCTTTAAAAGTTTTATTATAAATCAAGTTTCAAAATTCCCTCTATTCATCCGCTCAAACCAACGTTATCGACAGGAGAGAGAGAGAAAGGGAGATCGAAGATCAATCATCTTTCAAAAATTTACAATATTCTCTTCGTGCTTTTTTATAAGCTTGAATAAAAGTCGAAACGACAACGTTAATCGAGCGAAATACATATATCATAAAGGATCAACATTACGTAGTTATTATCGTCTCTTTCTTAATTAAGAAAAAGAAGATCCAATTTTCTTTCTACGTAAATGTCATCCTATATTTTAAAATCGTAAAATGAGAGAATCCCTAATAAATGATCGTCAAAGATATCAAATATGATCGATAAAGGAATTCTCAGTCAATGAGGCGAAAGTATTATAATAATCTCATTTCCTTTGAGATTACGTCGATACATCGTCGTTACGTTCAGTGAGATCTATTTTCTTATCATCCTGAACGATTTCTCGCATGAGTATTGAACTAGAAACACCTTCTTGATCTTCTTTCTTCGAATATTCTTCTGGTGGTGCAATCGGTGAAAGTTTGAAAACGTTAGTTGGAACTTTCAATGGAGATTCCAACTTTATCGGTGCTTCTTTATTTTCTTTTTCATTAGTCGCTTCTACTTGATCATCTACGAGATGAGAAAGATCTTTGTAAAGATGAACTACTGGTTGTTGAATCGGTAAATGAACAAGCGACGTATCGATAGTTTTCTCTTCGACTTTGTCCTTCATTGATTTCTCTTCTGACTCATATGCCTCTGGTGGAGCGATTGGCGAAAGTTTAAAAACGTTCGTTGGATTCCCTTCTTTCGTTGTTACTTTTATTACTAGTAGAGTGAGAGAAAAAGAGAGAGAGAGAGAGAGAAACAATTTATATTAATCAAATGATGTAATATTTTAAATATCGCGTATAAGTTCGATTAAATTATTTCATTAATAGAATTGTTGAATTTAAATAGATTTAATGAATAAATTCGAATTTTAATTTAAATTATTATTATAATATATACATAAATTATTTTATATAAAATTTTCTAGTGTTTATAAATTATTAATATTGAATAATTATACTTTGAAATGAGTACCTGTATCCTTTGCTGTGTCCGATAATGTTTCCTCTTCCTTTTTCGATTTCTCTTCCATCTTATCGGTGGAATCGATTATTTTTTGATTATTAGAGAGATGAGATAAATCTTTATAAAGAAAAGATGTCGGCTGTTCCGTAGATGATGTTGTTCCTGTTATACTTTCAATTTTGCTTTCTGTTTTCTCGTCAGACTTTTGGCTCGCGTAAGCTTCCGGTGGTGCGATCGGCGAAAGTTTCTCCACGTTCGACAAAATATTCGAAGGACGTTGCTCCTTAACCGGTTCCTCCTCCTTCTTGTTTTTATCGTCGACCGCGTTTTTCTCGTCCGTAAGATGCGAGAGATCCTTGTATTGGCGAACGTTCGGTTGCTCGGTCAGTGCTTCTAGTCCTATCACAGACACGAAGTCCTGCGGAGTATCACGATTGTGCCCGATCTCAGCAGGTAGCTCAGGATAATTTGGATTAGGATCATACAAATCGTTTGGTTTCATTTCCTCTTTATCGATCTCCTGCGACAATTTCTTTGGATCTTCTTCTTTTTTCTCTGTCGATAAGATCGGGCTGAACTATTAAACAAAACAAAAAAAGAAAAAAAAGGAAAAGAAAAAAAAAAGAAAAAAGAGAGATACAAATTTTTCAAATAGTTGAAAGAAAAAAATAAGGAACGCGAGATTATTTGTTATAATGATTTAGGCGTGATTATTCGTCAAATATGTCAATTAGATTTTTGAATTTTTTTTTAAATATGTTACATCATCGACATCTCTCGAACGCGCATTCATGTTCAATTATATGTTAGACGATATCGTACGTAATTGGACCGATTCATTATTGATCAGGATGATTTACGACTATGATTTGTTGATTCATCGTTAAATCAACGAATAAAATCTTTCAAGCTGTTTCATTCTTTTCTGATATTACGCGAATAAGAGAAATTATCGAGATACAAAAATACGTGACATTGACTATGCTTTTTTTATCTTTTCAATCAACATGTGTACGAACAGATAAGTATCTATTGATATTTATGGGTATACGTACGATATACGCATAACGTAAATCAATCGTAGATTCGACGTATAGAAATAATTAATGATCATTTCACGGAGAAACACCGTAGTATTTATTCGTCATCTGTCTAAGTGAAAACATCGCGTATGGTAATATTTATTTTTAATTGTAAGAATTACATTATAAGTATAATGACTCATCCAACGAATTCCTTAATGCATTCAACGTCAAGATCATTTTGAATATTAAAGATCAAATTGAACTACATTAGAGCCATTGATATATACAAGTGTAAATGAAAAGGACACACTATAAGAATTCTTTAAGAGAATAAGAATTTGTTCTAAAAATATTTGTATGCATTGAATATGTGACAAATCAATTTGTCACGTTTTGTTCACTAAGTAAAATTTGATTTTTGAAATTTTCGAAAGAAACCAAATTAAATTTTCAAATCTTTCTCATATTATTGGATCGTTATAAAACGTAATTTTTCTTTTTTTTTTTTTTTTTTTTTAATTATTTCAATACGACAATACGACGACGAAATTGTTAAAGATTCTATTCGAAAGTTTTTATGGATATTAATAACTATCAAGTATTATATGAAATTACTTTGACCAGAGACTCCCTTAAATTGAAATCAGCTTTCAATGGATCCTCCTGCGTCTTTTTTAACTTTTCATGCAATTCGTAAAGGGAAACGAGTTTTGGTACTTGCACAAGACCAGGACTCTTTCCGACGTGTGTTTCTTCCTCATCGCGCCTTTCATTCCCGGCTATTGAATTTCCGGATTCTCTAGCGTGGGCAGGATAATATATTTTTCTCGAATCGTCCACCACCAAGTTGGTTCTGCTCTCTTTAGTTGGCTCAAGCTGGCCATAGTTGCGATCCAATCGAATGCTCTGCTTCAAATTAAATAATCTGATCTATATTTCAATCTATTTTATGCGAACTTAAAGTAAAAAAAAATATTTAATTATCGTGGACCATTTATGAATTAATGATTAAATGAAATATTTATAAGATCTTTTTTTTTTCCAACTGAATTATCAATTGAATGAGAATTATTATTATTAAGGATAAGACAATACTTGTGAATAATAAATTACTTAATTGTGTTATCTTGAGAAAAGAAAAGAAAAAAAAAAATAAAATAGAAATTTATCAAAAATATCAAATAGTTTAAGAAAATAATTAGATTCGGGCCTACTTTTTTATCGAATTTTCTTGTTAAACGATTTTAGTTGTCGCTTTATAGTTCTTGTTCCATAATATTCCAGCAAAGTCGATACCTTGGATAAGCTCGAGTGTTCATGGAATGCTTCAGCCAGGGCAGGATTTATTTCCTCCAATGGTTGATCTCCATTTCTTATGTATACAGGTATGTAACCGGGCATGCTTGGCAATATTTGATAAGGATAGGAATCTACGAAGATAGAGAATGTATAATTGAAAATTATATCTACCTATGTAAATATCGAATCATTGATTTTATCAATTGAAAGAATATGAATGAAAGATTGATTAAAATCATAATTATATAATTACTACAATAACATTTGTTACAATGAATTTGAAGCGTTACTACGTATTAAAGAAATTATTAAATTTCTTGAATAACACTTTGCAAATGAAAACACGATAATTGGCATAACTTGAATAACGTATACGATAAGTCTACGTATTTTTTTTTTTTTTTCTTTTTTTTTCTTTTATTTACAAAACGATTATGCACGCGTAGATATAGAAACGTTGACGGAGAAAAAAAAAATAATGAACATCTACGCAGTTTCGTTTTAAAGATTTTTCGAAACTGGAATTATTTTATCTATCACTTTGCCAATCTTCCTATAAACGATATAAATGTAAATTTATGGAAATCTTATAATTTCATAATTTGTCTCCTATAGAAACACAGAGAAATTCTTAATCGAATTATATTTCATAAAAACTATTTAACAATATTGACTTTTATTAAATGAATATAGAAATTGCGTGTTTGTATAAAAAGAAACGATAATTTATCGAATGAAGTTAAATAAAACACAAACAAAATTGATTAAAATTCGAATAATACTCCATGTAGAACGAAGAACCAATACACGATTCTTCTTTAAACTAGATAGATATTTCATTATTTTATTTTATTTTATTTATTTATTTTTCCTTTTTTTCTTCCTTTTCCTTTTTCTTTATTCTCGTCAGGAAGCAAGAACAAATAATTTATTCGCGAAAATCACAAAAGAAGGTTGCTCGAGCACGATTCTCACTTCACGTCACTGATTCTCACAAGGGATTTATATCCTTTTACTCACGAGCATGATCAACGAGAGGCACGAGTAGTACGAGAAAGTAGATGGCCCTGGTACCACGCAGCATCCCGGCAGTCTGCATCTTTGAACGGTACTGGGCCCCCAGAGTACGGGGCTCTCTCCTTTATATCTATAGACCCCCTACCCCTTCGATCATCTCTCTCTCTTCCTCTTTTTTCTCTGTCTCTGTCTCTCTGCCTCTCTCTCTCTCTTTCTGTCTCTCTCTCTCTCTCTTTCTCTCTCTCTCTTTGGTTGAGAAGACCCCCCTCGAGTTTAACTCCATCCCATTAATATCAGAGTAAAAAGTCACAGTGTCTTCTTCGACAATGAATTCGATCGATCGTGAAGCAAATCGTGAATAATTACCGATTTCGATATATTTTTAATATCGATAACAAATAGTATCGATATAAAATAATAAATGTATATATATATATAGTTGTCAATTATAACACTGTTGATTAAATTTTTTTGAATATTAAGTTTGAATATTAAGTTCGATCATATTGATGATAGATCTCAAATTGTTATTATCTTTAATTGAAAAGAATTTAATTAATTAATAAGTGAATGATATATAATTATTATTTTGTGTGTTTAAAAGTAATCTTTTTTGTGTTACAAATTACAAATTAAAAAAAAAAAAAAATATGATCACGAAATTATTGAAATTTTTATTATATCATTATTGGTATTGTTTTCATACACAACGTCGAAATAATTAATAATTCCTTTGATTTTTCTTTTTTTTTTTTTCTTTTTGTTTTTTTTTTTTTTTTTTTACCGGAAGAAAACCGGTGTTAAAGCAATGACCTATTAAAAGGAAGCAATGAACTATGTAATTAAAGATAGTTAATGAATGGTAGTACGATATCGAGTAAGACGAGTAATGCTTTAAACCAATAAAAAAGAATCAAAAATAATATATAAAAGGATAAAAGGATCTATAAAGACAGAATAAATTGATCGGTTTAATCAGATGAAGATAAAAGAAAATTTCTTTGGTGTCGCGAGAATGATTTTCGTTAATTGCATTACAACTAGACATAGTACTTCCATTTGTCGTTCGATGATAACATCGTGAATCTTAATATCGTGAACTTCTTAACAGTTACAATGTATAATATTATCGTAAACTAGTTTCTTACTTATAACGAAGAATTTTTCATAAAAATTGTTAAAAATGAGTACGTTGTTAACGAACGAAACGTAAAAATAAAATTAGTCTCGATGTAAATTAAAAGATGAAACGATATTAATAATGAAATGTTATTTTTCTTTCGAAAATTACTATTCTGTATTATGTATACTTGATATGTATATCAAAGTAGATTTGATTAATTATTTCTATTAATTTCTTTTCAAATACCAATAATGTATTTATAATATTTAGATGATAGAAAATATTAATAAAACAATTTTGATATTTTTTTACGATATTTTTCTTTAATATAATTACGAAGTATTCAATGTTATTCTTCGAGCATCAATATTCATCGATAGATCGTTATATCGATATTAATTATGAAATTATGCTCGATTTAATTCTCAAAGTTCATATAGAATAAAATGGAAAATTTCTATGGTGTGTATTTGCTTGGAATACATTCGTAAGATACGTCGCATTTCAAATTTCGTTATCGCGATCGCGTTAGCTTCTGTATGATAAATTAAAATTATGACTAATAAAGCTTGAGATTTTAACGAATGGACGACAGGGAGCTGATTCATTCGTTGTGCTTGCAAAGACCGAGGATATAAGTACAGAGAAAGAGAAAGAAAAAGAGAAAGAGAAAGAGAAAGAGATAGAGAGAGAGAGAGAGAAAGAGAGATCTTCATTATAATCTCTGACGCACAGTTTCACAGTTTTATTGAATTACATTAATGATGATAAATCTGCATTCCAGTCTGTCCATTTTACGTATTTTACAGTATATATGCATAAAACGAAAGTTTCGCACGAAGGATCGTGCGACCATAACTTAACCATATCTATTTTGTTCGATTCAATGATTTTGATTGGTTGAAGAAAAAAGCGATAGAATTAACGATGATCTGAACGTTTAATGATCTGGACATTTTGGAACGTTTAAAGAGAATTACAAAGGATTATGACATATCAAAAAAAGAGAAAAAGAAAAAAAAGTACCAAAAAGGAAAACAAAATTTTACAATTTCATGAATTTCTTTACAATTTTATTTTGTCCATTTAAAACCAAATACCATTTAAAATCTTGTAAAATTAACATATTGTCAAGGATTGATTTTTGATTAAACTTTTTCCAAGAAATCGATGATACTAACGCTTACGAAATTATTTTGTTCTTACGTGGTTTTTCCTTTTTTTTTTTTTTCTTTTTTTTTTTTATATGACGATAAAAGAATCAAATAAATAATCGTCACATGAGGGATAAAAAATTATCTACGATGATGAAAAAAATGATTATAAATGGAAAATCACGTGTCATCATGTGTTTCCTAATGTCAAAGACATATTGCCGTGTGATGGATATTTATAATAAATGTATTTTTCAGAAAAAAAACCACAAAATTGCAAAAAAAAAAAAAAAGGTGTAATCTTCGATAAAAAGAGAATAAATAGCCTTTAAAAGGGATTTATCGTCCTTCAATCTCAAGATCACCATTCAGGAGCTTGAATTCCTCGTGTAATTTTCGCTTGAAAGGATTTCCGGCGAAATCGAAAGATTCCAATAGTTCGAAGAGGAATAAAAAGAGGAGGAGGAGGAGGAGGAGCAGGAGGAGGAGGAACATGTAAGTAAGTACGTGCCTTATCCTTTCGAGAAACCCGGAGTAAACGTTCAACAACCAGCAGCACTATTGCTCGACAGTACGATTTATCGATTTCTCATTGTTCGTCGATCAATTTGGAGACCTTCGATCTTGAGAATTTTTATAGTATTTCCTATCCTCGAATACCATATATAAGAACGTAGATAGGTATATCGGATTCGCTTGACCGATCAAGAAGAGGAGAGAATCCAAGGTTAAAATTTCTCTCGCGAGAAGGTGATAGAATATTTTTTTGTTTTTTATTTCTTTTTTTTCCTGTTTTATTCTTTTCTTTTTTTTAATCTATTTCTAGAACGTACCGCAGATAGATATCACAGAGTTAATTATTATTAAAAATTATTACGTACTTCAATGATCTAAATTAAATTATGATTCATTTGAAAAATTTTAGCGACAATTATAAAAGGAAATATTTCTTTTAACAATTTAATACTATAAGCTTTTATTTACAATTCTCAATGAATTATTTTCAAAGGTATACTATTCACGTTGAAAATAAATATAATCAAATAATAATAATCAATAATAATCAATGTAAGACTTAATACAAATATTTTCGATAAGTTTCAAGGAAAACTCAAATTTTTATAAGCTATCTGTCCTTAATTATATACGATTAAATCCGATAATATTATTTTTAAAAAACGATTTAACATACTAATTAGACAGAAGGATGATTCCAACAGCATTTTATTATCTTCAACTTGTTTGCTCGGGGCAATTATATATCCTGGGTGAAAGGTCAGAAGAGGCGTGCGACCTAGAAGCATTCGCGTGCTCGTCCGAGGTGAGCGTCTTCTCTCTTTCTCTCTCTCTCTTTTTCTATATCACTATCTATCTATCTCTTTTACATGGAGACAGGTGTTAACTAGTAGCTGTTTGAACTCGCGGATTCTGCGCGCGTCACGCAATATCGTCATCGCGCGAGATTTAAAATTACGTCACTTTCCATTTTGCGCTGTTGCATCTTCCATCTCCCTTTCCTCTCTCTCTCTCTGTTTCTCTCGATCTCTCTCTGTTGCTGGATTCATACGTTTATGCATACATATTATAAATCATTATAACATCATACATTTCATTATATTTTTAGTTTTTGCTACAAAGGATCTCTCTTTCTCTCTCTCTCTCTCTCTTTTACTATATATATATATAATTGATGATATGATCGTTATAAGTTAAAAAAATTTCGTCATCGTAGATGTTTCTATTTCTGTTAAATAAAAGAAAAAAAAAAAAAGAGAAAAAATCATAATTTAATTTTAATCCTGATCATTAATTTTAAACTTCTTTATAATCATAATTCATATATATATATATATATATATATATATATATATATATATATATTTCGATTTACCTTAAAAAAATATTCTCGTTATTCATATAATCATACCAGTATATTATCTCTGTCAATCTTTCTCTTTTTCTATATTTCTATCTAACTCTTCCTGATCGATCATCGACGACGCCCCTTTTCCGCTCGATCGAGCCGTGTAAGGGCATTTGGAGAACACGCGAGCATGCGTAATCTCTGTCGTTGACACGGTTAACGTGTTCTGGTTTAGTGGGTCGTTCTTATGTGTATGTATATATGTATATATGTATATATACCTGCATGTATGTATGTACTATGTATATCTTCGATCTAAGCTTCCGTGAAAAATTGACGCACATCGTTTTTCATTTTTCTTTACCGTTATATCTCACTTTCCATTCTTCTTGCAATTAGAATTGACCGAGTTTTTTTTTCTCTTTTTTTTTTTTTTATTCTCTTAAAGATAACACGATTTCTTAACTTTTACAACTTTCCATTTTGCTTCATTCATTGTTTCCCATGTTCAAAATACAAATGAAAATAATTGGTACAATTCTCTTGAAATTATTCTTATTAATGATTAAATATCTTTAGACGTCGTGAAATTATTCTTTAGATATCTTGTTTTCTCTTATCTTGTTTGATTTTATTTTTCTTTAATTAATGTTATTATGAATCAATTAATAGATAACTATTTCAATATTGAATAAAATTAGATGTTATGTCTTCCTTCTCACCATTTCATTGATAGTAATTTAATATTTTCACATTTTTGTATATATCTCATAATTTTATCTACTCGTACAGATGCTTCGTATCACCCGTTGCATAGTTTTATCTTTGATCTTCTATCGTATATTTATGTACTTTTACGAATGCATTAGAAAAATGTGATATCATTCGAGATTTATATTATTTTTGACAAATTTCGCATAATCGATGGTATTTAAAAACACCTTATTTTATATATTCTGATATATTCTATATTAAAATTTTTTCATTTTGTTTTTGCTACTAAATCTATCATAGATAAGAATAATTAATTTTGGCATCATTATCATTTCTAATTTTGTTGAATGTACGTTCATTAAATTTGTCATTTATAAAAGAAAAATTTTCAATGGAAATGATTGTTGATTCTAAATGCTGTTCGATGCACGGAATGAACGTGAGACGTGTCACGACTAGATCATTCACAATTGGCAGGCAGGATGGTCCTATTGCGATTCTAGGCCGCGTCAAATTGCCCAGTAAGGTCGTCGTTCGCTCGATTCTCGCAAGAGAAAAGCTCCGGAGAATCGAAAGAAAATTTTTTACAAACACAGACATATATATATATATATATATATATGTATATATGTATATATTTACCTTCTCTAAGATACTCGATTTAAAAGCAATCGTCCGCGTACTTGTGCTTTTTTTCATTAACCAACGAAGTTGAAGTTGCTTCGCCAAGCAACCGGTTCTTTACTTTACTAGCTTTACGAGTGGATCCTTAAAACTCTGAAGGGATTAAATTAAACTCCTGTCGTGTCTTTAATCAGACAACGATCTTGAAATCAAGCGATATCAAATTGCGAAAAAAAGAAAAGCTTTGAATTTTTAATAGATATCATCGATGATTCCCAACGTGAACATATTTCATTGAGTAAACCATTTTCTATCTAATCTCTCTTTCTCTCTCTCTCTCTCTCTCTTTCTACCTCTCTTTCTCCCTCCTTTTCTGTTTTAGTTGCAGTGCCAGAACTATTAATACTAACGGTGCGTCGATCGAATTCCGAACGAGTTCTAACTATGTCGACGATCCACGTTAGATAGGTAGATTTAATGCTAGAGGATCGAGCCAGCTTGCTTATCGTATACCGTACGATGACTGATCGTCGACTAACGAGTATCTCTCGATGATATATAAAAAAAAAAAAAAATGAAAAAATAAAAAAATATCAATAAATAAATAAATAAATAAAAGGACATAAAAATATCTAAATGCATTGGTTTCTAATGAAATAAATTTACGATGCTAGTAATAAGACGTTATACACTTGACTGGTTACAATGATACATGTGATACGTATGATTAATATTACAGCATACGTACATATATTATAGCATACGTACAAGTATTTCTTTTAATTTTATTTGTAAATATTTATTTTTAAAGATGACTAATATTTAATGGCGATTTAAACTTAATTGAACTTTATTTATAAATAATATAAATAGGATATTAATAAGTATAGATAGAATGTGAAATCCTTTTTTTTTGAACTCCTTTTTTTTTTTTTTTTTACGTATAATTTCATCTCTTTAAATAAATCGAATAAATAAATTCGCGAATAATTATAAAATTATATATCTAACAATAAATATTCTATATAATAGATAGTATGAATTAATGTAGAAGATTGAATGTACTATTGAATTGAACTGATTATTTTTTTGTTATTGTCTCCCAAATCGATCGTTCAAACGTCCCTCTTACATTCGAAATAGATAATAGTATTTTTTACAATTCGAATCGACACTCGTGTCCGATCGAATCCGATCGATCCGATCGATCAATCGATTGCTAGGCCCCACGCCAGGATTCCCATTAACCTCGAGGCCAACTTCGAAAAAGTACTTCATGGAATAACGGATAAGCGACGATAATTTCGTGTCTTTTCTGAACAAACTAAATATGTTTGTGTGTATGTGTGTGTGTGTGTGTGTATGTGTTTTATTTTATATACAAGTATATTAATTTACGAATTTAAACAAATAATATATACATATACTTATTGAATATCATAAATAATTAAACATATGAAAAAAAAAAGAAAAGAAAGAAGCAAGAGAAAAAAGAAATCGATAAAAAATCATCTATGAATTATAAAATAATTTATGATAATAAAATGACAAATTGTAAGATTCTAATAGAAATTAAAAATATTCATCCGAAGGATGATAGACAATATTATTTTATAATTGATAAATATATTTGATCGTTTAAATTAATTATATTCATTAATGTATAATATTTAAAATATATTTCATAAAGGTTTCATTAACGATTTATTTACTTTCGATGATAAGTATTAATAGAAGATCGAAAGCTGCGAAATTCCATGATACACAAGAGAGCTCTTTCGTGAGATGAGAGTCTCAGCAAATGCGATTACCTCACGTCGATCCGGAGAGTAAGTTTTTTTAACGTCGGCTCTCCTCGTTCTCCCAGTTTTTCCGCGACAGTTTGCTCTTCAAAGAGAATCCACTAGCGATGGCCGTTCGCCGGACGTTGACGGTCAATGACCGAAAAGCGTACTCGTATAGCCGCTAAGAGAATTTCTTCTCGGGAAGAGGAAGACGAAGATGAAGAAGATGAAGAAGACGAAGACGAAGGCGAAGACGAAGAAGAAGAAAATAAAGAAGAAATAGAAGATAAGAAGAAGGGATAGAGACTACTTGAGAGATCGAGATATCGATGGACGCCAACGGGTATTCGCCGACCTGCAAACCCACATTTTCTTCGCTTCTTCATGTAAACGTTAAACCAAACGATTTATCCTATCTTTCCGATCTTTCTGGAATAAATTCAAGGTCAATTAATGCATCAATTTTGCCTAAATGATCTTTAATACGACTCACTTCAACGTTTTTATTTTCGAAGAATTATTTCAACGTACTTAAGTATCTTGACATTTCGAGTCAAATGATTTAATTAATAAAGGATGTTCCGTTAACCATTCAACAGTTTAACAGTAAGCTTCTTCTTTCAGAGACAAGTTGTGATATAATAATGAATTAATCAAGGTAGAGATTTACTTTTAGAATATTCATCGGTAAAAATAAATATACGTATACGTCTAATGATATTTGATTAATGGCTAATTAAAATTAATTATTAATATCGATTAGATCTCTATGATATTATATTCCAATCATTTTTTCAAATTGCTTTGTACACTTTAAAAGGATTTTAAATTGTATCGATTTATAAAAATTCTTTATGAAATTTCGAAGGAATTTAAATAGGATGAAAATCGAAGGTTTCAAAACCGATCTAGGTAAAAACTCATCTCTCCTTTCTCTTGTCTTCAGTAAAACCCTGAAAAAACTCGACTATATAATCGAAGGCAAAGATATAATTTCAACTGTCCAATCATCATCGAGTCGAAGCAGGTAGAACGTTTAAAATAGCGGACAAAGTGGTTCTCGCCGTTTCGAATTGGCTTCGTTTCTGTCCAAGATCTTTCTTTTTTATTTTTCCATTTTTTTTTCTCCTTCTTTTTTTCTTTTTCTTTTTTTTTTTTGTCCTTTCTTTTTTTTGCTCACTTCTATCTTCCCATATTCCCTTTGTAAATTCTCTTCTTCCTTCTCTCTTTCTACTTCGATGCTCTGTATCCGGAAAAATAAAGTGTAAAGAGTCGAAAGTTTACCGTTACGTTCACCCAAGTCGCGCCATAATTATGGCACCGTCTATCTCTCAGTACTCCGAGTTAACACATAACAGCCACGGATTCGAAGCCGTTCATTGGAAGTTACATACTCGTTCACACTACTTTTATTTATAGTCTTGATACTGGACACTGCTTTTAAAGTCTCGATCTAGGACAGCTCTAAAAAGTAAAAAAAAAAAAAAAGCGGACGACCTAGGATAAACATCTAATTGCGATTAATAGGTTTAATAACATTTTGCGAACGTAGAAGAAAAGCTTTTTGGCTTTAATGCGAAAAGGATGATTTAAAAAAAAAAAAATTTCTATAATTATGATTATATAAAATATTTCTATGTTTCCTTCGAAAATATTTCAATGTATTTTTTTAAATGTCTTAAAAGATTTTCGTTGTTATTTTTAAAATGATCAAACTTTTTCATAGGCACACGTCATCGTAACCACCCATGAATATATTCTTTTTATTTATTTTTTTCTTTTTCTATTTTTATTCGTCGAAAATTTTTGAAAAAAAAAAAATTCAAATCATATGATACGAACGATTCTGAAAATAATCCGAGATCTTGACGACAACGTTGATGACGTCTATGTTTTCGTCGGAAATTTTTATCGTTTTCAGAAATTCATTTTGCCGACGATCATACATATATATATATATTCCGACTTGTGGTTAGGTAGTAACGTTTAATATGACCTTATACAAATTACATTGTGGCATTTATTAGAACGATGTAACTTCATTCTGTTTCACGAGTAGAGCCAATTAAGTCACTGTTCATTATTCTAGGAAATTCTAGATATATGCGTAATAACGCGAGGAACATAATTAATCTAAACCTGTTTATCTGTTTCTTCCCTGTGCCGATCATTTTTTTTCTTTTTTTTTTTTCTTTTTTTTTTCTTTTTCTTTTTTTGCAAAAATATTCCATCCTCTTCTCGCGCTATCGACAACTACTAATATCTTACTAATGCAAAAGAAAAGTTAAGAGTAATTTACGTCGATAATACTTAAAAAGAAAGGACAATTAAATTGTAAATAAATAAAATCAAAATTCATTTTCACTTCGTTATACGTCAATAATACAACAATTACACTTTTTTATAATTTACCCGAAAAGCCAATTTCCAATCACATGATTTATATAGGTGCAAATACCGCGTTGCATTTATATTTTCTTTGAACCATGCGATCAAGTCTAGTCAACTTGTCATTATCTACTTAATTTTAATTACACTTACATTATATAGCGGATAATTAACAGGTTACGCTATTTTTTTCTTTCTCTCTACCATAAGAAATAACCTAATTAACAAATTGTGATTAATGTTAGGCAGTTTTTCGAGGTTAATTTAATAATTCTTTTTTTCTTCTTCTTCGTCTTCTTTCTTTTCTTTCGTCAATAATATTTTACGAAAGAAAATATCTAATTTCCTTGAAGATTCATTTTAGCGAGCGGATTATTCAAAAAATTAATCACCAATTTCCAGCACTGGCTTGAGCACTCGCATGTGCCCATGCACCGCCACCACCACCGCCACCTCCGCCACCACCACCACCACCACCACCGCGTCTAAATAAATAGAAAAATAATATGTTATTAGTATTGTGCCGTCCAATGGCTAATAATAAATCGATTGAAATTTTGTCAAAAAAAAAAAAAAAAAAAAAAAAAAAAAAATAGAAAAACAAATAAATACAATAAAATAAAAAAAAATAAAGGACACATACCCTTGACATGGATCGCACACCGGCTGAGGTGGAGGATGATACTGAGGTCTCTGTGGTTGTTGTTGAACCGCGACAGGTACTACATATACCGGTATAACACCAATCGTTTGTCCTGGAGAAAAAGAATAATAATTAATTATATAAGACAAAATATGAAGGACTATTTAGTCTATTATTGACTAGGATGTTTTTTTCTTTTTTGTTTTTTTTTTTTTCGTGATCATCATATTTCCTCAAGTTAGATCGATTCGTTCGAATCGTACTTGTAATTATTTATAATTATTATAAAAATTATCCGGCTAGAATAAATAGCTACGTTATATTCGATTAATTAATAATATAATTAATTGCACTCGGATTGTTTCTATTTTAATGTACTTGAAACGTAATATTTATGAAAAATTCATAAAATCACGTTATTAAGGAAATTCCATTTTCTTATATTCGCATTGGATACTTATTTTACCAATACCTTTTTCAAGTCATTATTATATACATTCTAGAAACGTCTACTAATAAGCTTTGTGTCTTGCCGTGCCGCTAATTTCTACTTACTTGTGTGTATGTGTTTGAAAACTAGCGTGCTCTATCATAGGCAATTATTATATCAGTAAAGTTACCTCCGTATGGATCGTAATATTGATAACTACCTCCACCTCCACCTCCACCGTAACCTCCACCGCCACCCCTGCCACCTCCACCTCCACCTCCGTGACACTTATGGCAGGCCATCCTTCTCGTTCTGTATTTCTTAGATTTTGAGGATTTTTCCGTTGATGAATTGTCTGCCGTTGATTCCAAAATATTCTTTATGTTATCTATCTCTTTGTTCGCTATTTCTGTTCTGAGAACACTCGTTTCACCACTCTCATCGATTTTATCCATTTTGAATCCATGTTTCTCAATGTACTTTGCCATCTCGTCGAGATCGACAGGTTTCTCATCATCTCCCTCCTCTACGAGTAGGAATATCGTTGCTAAGGGACCTATAAAATATCATCCCTTTTTATCATTCATGACTGTATAAATATTCATCAAGATTAATAATCAATGTGATTAATGAATATCATTTGCGAATTTATCTTTTCCCACGGATAATTTTTCTAATTAATTAGATATGACTTTAAATGTAATATCGAGAAATATTGGAAATCATATAATATATTATTTTACTTAGATATATATATTATATATATATATATATATATATATATATATATCTTATGTTGAATATATTTTGTGTTGAATCTTTCCACCAAAAAGAAAAGAAAAACAAAATAACTCACCTATTATATCAGGCATTTTTTCTATGAGACTATTATCGAGCACTTCTTCCGATGCTTCGCCCGAATGATTTCGTACAGCGTAAAGATTTATAATAAACAATGTAATATTGTTATCCTCGTCATCTTTTATCATAGGAGGTACAAGATCCAATGACAAAGTTGAATTTTCTTCATCATTATCGGCGGTTATTTCTACGGAAAAACAAGTCATTAATTGTATACATTTTTTTTTTTTTTATATTATCAAGACAATTGACAATTAATCTATATGACGCAGAAAGAACAAAAAATTTATTGTGAAGAAATTATTGTGAATGTCATATAACGTCGTCTTCTTTTAATAAGAATGAATAAAAATGTTACATGAGTATGAAGTTGTCTTGTGAAATTAAACAAAAAAAAAAAAAAAAAAAAAAAGAAAAAAAAATTTCTTTTTATTTAAAATCTAAAGATAAAACTCACTCGAATCATCAAGCGCAGGTAATCCAGAAATGATTGTAGTAGTAGCCAATAAGAGAAAGCCAAGAACGTTCCAGATAAGAGTAGCCATCGTAGGATTATCAGAAATCCGAAGATGTACTGCAACGCGATCTTTTGATGTTGCCGCTTTTATAGGCATCGATCCTTACACGAGAAAGATCTACACAAGGTATTATATAATTCAATACGTGAGTTACGAGAAGTCCACCACTCCATCGTACTCCGTTATCTTTCCATTCGACTATTCGCATTTTTTACATTCTACGTTTCAGATTTTCCATGAGAATTTTATGATCTATTTTTGTCATTTTATGATCACCAAATTACGAATTTTTGATCAGAACGTATATAGTTTTTTGCTTATTAAATTCAAATGTATGAAATTATTCTTTTTTTTATCCACTTTGAAGATGTTTCGAGAAAAGGATAAAATTTTTATTATACATCTTTATATGTATATAGGCATCTCAAATCCATATGTATATAAATGGATTATTTATATCTATTGGATGATCAAATACATGTGCATATAAATTGATTATTTACCGTGATATAACGTAAAAGAATTTTCATAAAAAAAGAAGAAAAAAATAAAAAAAAAGAAAAAAAATGGAGAATTTTTAATAATAACATCGTATTATTTTCATTTTGAACAAAAATGAAGGAAATATCATGATCCATTTTTTTTTTCGTATTATAACACCCGATAGATTATTTATTTCCGACCAAAACATTCATAATTTCTTGGTTATCAGAATCAAAGGCGTAAAATAAACAATTTTTTTTTTAATATCACCGCGAGGATATCACGAACAAAGGACGAAATCGCAATTACACGTCTTCGCATGAATACGTGTCTATATATAAATTCATCCATATATAGATCGATTATTTGTCGTGAAAACTTTTATAAAAAAAAAAATTGAAAATACGACCATATCATGTTGTTTTAATACGTAATAAAAATTGATATTGCATCTGTAATATTTAAATAAATAATTTCAAATTGTTCGAATATATTTAACCTTAATTCAAATTAATAATATCGAATTTGTTTCCATAATTTATATAACAATTATATATTATAATTGATATAATAAGTTATTTTCTGTCTGTCAATATTAAATATAAACATTTTTAAATAAGTCATTAAAAATTATATATGGATTTACGTAATTATCATACGTGATTTTCTTAAATTATGATATTTATTATTGAAAACAACAATGAAGCGTTAATCGTTTTCTTCAAGAGAAAAAAGGTAAGAAAAAGGAAAAAAGAAAGAGAAGAAGAAGAAGAAGAAGAAGAAGAAGAAGAAGAAAAAAAAAAGGAAAAGAAAAATGAACAGATCGATTCTGCGCCATCGAAGCGATAAATAATTTACGTTGGTGCATCGAAAATAAGTTAAATGACTTCCGGGAACATGCATTAAGATTAAATAACGATAGGTGTTCTTAGCTTGCGCGCACAAAAGTATTTACGTCCGATGTTCCAGCATCATCTTTCGCCGTTATTCGATAACGAGTTTCATTGTTATCATCAGCATCTTATTTTTCTTCGTCACTGAAGAGACGTCATCTCTTGTGCGAAGTACTCAAGACGTCCCTTAATTGCGCTCTTGAGACTTTTAAATCATCGTCCATGGATGAAAAGAAAAAAATTTCTTTCCATTTTCCTTTTCTCTTCTTTTTTCTTCTTCTTCCTTTTTATCACTTTACCCGTACAAGATGATTATAAAAAAATTACTTATAACTTTTGCAATCAACTTGAATATGTAGAAATATGATAAGGTAAAAAAAAAGAGAAAAAGAAAAGAAAAGAAAAAAAAAAGAAAAACAAAGAGAATTGATCATGCTACGTGATATGTTTAAAAGTTCACACCCATTTACATTTACATATATGCCTATATATACATTTGATTCTTCATATTGATATCTTATTATTGCTCAATGTTAATTTCTCACATTTTTTTCCAAATACAATTCGAAGACATTGTATTAATTTAATTAAGATAAGTAATTACTTTTTATTTACACGGTTGCTCATTTACTTCAATCTTTTAAAGAAGAACATTGCATATACTCTTAGATGGCTCGATGGTGCATCTATGCCGCATTGAACATCGACCTCTCATCTCGGCCTTGACCTTACAACGGTTAAACGACGACTCCTGCTGGCTTCTCTCTCTCTCTCTCTCTCTCTCCTTCCTTCCGTTTATTTTAAACGAGTCTTACAAGGCATTAACCACGAAACGAATTTGCAATTCGTTCGCATGAATTTCGTTACAATGAGATTTAAAGTTGTAAAGTGCGTTGAGATGAGAACCGTGCATTATCAAGATGATTTACGGAGTGAATAAAAATATAAAGAAATTTTTCTTTTATATCCCATCGATTTGAGACACTTAAGGTATTATTTAATCTTTTGTATAAATTGAAATTTCATTTGGAAAGTTTTTTATTTGTTTATTTCTTTTTTTCTTTTTATTTTTTCTTTTTCTTTCTTTTTAACGGATCCTTTATTAAAAATTGCATATTTTTTTTTTTTTTTATAGACGTATTAATATCTTATAACATACAAATTTTATTTATATTTAAAGAAAAATTATCTGTTTTATTTGTAAATTATTATTTCGCGTTGTAACAAAGAACTAACGTATAGAATAAAAGTATCAATTATAGGGGAAAAAGGACAAAAGAAAAAATGAAATACGAATAATAACGACACACGATAATTTCTTCACAGTGAAAGGTAGAATCGAAGAAAGGATGTAAGAAAGAAAGGTGGCATCCTTACGTAATCCATATTATTGGTATCATTTTTTTTCTTCTTATCTTTATATTACAATAATACTTTCACTATCTTTCAGATGATATCAGATAATATCTTTCATAATATTTGATGTAATCCTTGAAAGATTATTTTTCTTAAATAATAATCTTTAATTATAAATAAAAATAAACTAATGGATTAGATAATCGTATAAATTATTTACTAATCTTTATTTATATTATCATGAACTATATATCATTAATTTTGTGTCTCAATTAATCAACATTTCGATAAAAGTTTTATGAATCGTCCTGTAGATCGAAGAACAGTACGTCCCCTTGTTTTCAAGAGCAAGGAGACCAAGTCTACACGCAAATAAGACTTGCGTATGGATGCAGTTAAATGCGTTTCATAGCCAGCAGCACGCCTTGCATTTTCGCGATCTCTCTTGTGAGACGGATGGCGAAAGGATCGACGATTATATGTACTTTTTCTTTTATCTTTTTCTTTTTTTTAATTCTACTCTACTGCACGTATCTGTTCTTTCACCGATGATTATCTTAACGATGTGAGCTATATTTAGATTAAACTTTGTAGAGCATATCTCTAAAGTTATCATACTTCGAGATAATATATGCAAACTTGCAAAGATAGATAGATTTCATCTTTTCCTTTCGCTTTTAACATCTTCCTTTCGTCTTTCGAGTTCTTTTTCTTTCTTTCTTTTTTTTTCTTTTTTTTTTTCTTTTTTTTTCTTTTTTTTTCTTTTTTTTTTTTTTTCCCGTGTAAATTCAAGTTAATTGGATCGTTTCCCAAGAAAATCATAGGCCCTATTAATACATACTTATCTCGTGGCTTCATTAAAGATCTTCGTAAAATTTAAATCCTTACTACTTATTTACCACTTATTTACTACTTATTTTTAAGATGTACGTATTACGCGTACTTACACATACGTATTTTTTTCGCCCCCTTTTTTTTTTTTTTTTTTTTTTTTATAGGTATTATACATACGCATTTATATACACACATACATTTTACATTTATATCGATTTGATTTATTTAATCTATATGAAGTTCATTTTATTAGAATAGAGGTACAAGAATATATATATTTATTTATGTGTACAAATATATAAAATTTCTATGCTTTTTCTTTTTTTTTTTTTTAATTTTTTTATTTTTTTATTTTTTTTTTTTGTAGAGAAAACAATCAATTTAATTATCAATTTATACGAGGCATTAAATTTGCAGCGCGATCCTAAAATCATTTCTACGTAGAACTGAATTACATTTCTTCGAAATCATTTGCGCAATATTCTTACTTGGAATAAAACTCTGATATCATTGGCTAGTTCCTTTTGAAAAGATTTCCTTTTGAGATTTAAAAGCAATGCCGATGACAATAACGATTGTAACCTCGTCTTTTCTTCCTTTTCTCCCTCTCTCTCTCTCTCTATCTATCTATTTATCTATCCATCTATCTTTTTCTTACTACGAAGAACAGGGACGTTAATCCTGCTTATCCTTGACCATTGGCGGCTCAGGTCAGATGAAAGGATAATAATCCTCCGAAGGATCGTCCTCGTCGAATGATGTATATATGAGGAAGGGCGAATGGATGGATAACCAATCGTTGATTTTTTCCTTTTTTTCTTTTTCTTTTCCTTTCCGTTTTTTTTTCTTCTTATTTTTCTTCGTTTTTTTTTCTCTCTTTTTTTTTTTAAATTAAAAAAAAATTTTTTCCTCAACTTTTTTTTCTCGAGAGCTCATTAGTCACAATCATTTTGCATTCTCTAGTCCATATATGCGTTTTCATAAACGACGTTTCTTCTCATTATCTACCAATCATCGATTCGTTTCATCGTGGAAGCAACAAGAGGAACTATATCGTCTATGAACATGAGATATACTATCCGTCGAACGGGTAGCACGTCGGTCGAGATCATTAACGTGCTTATTTAATGGCTACGCGTATGATAGCTATAAAAGTCATCGAGTCAATAATTCAAACCTTCGAACGTGATCGTGAAAGAGGCTTATCCTCCTCTTCCTCCTATCTTTTTTCTTTTTTCTTTTTTCTCTTTTTTCCTTGCAATAATTTTTTTTCTTTCGTCTTTTTATTCAAATTAATTAAAATTTAATGTACAATCTGTATATTTATTTTCTCCGTTTATGATTTAATTTATTTGGATTTAAGAAACATATTTATTAGAAATTAACTGATATATGAATTTTCGATATTTTCTAAAAGAGAACACACACACACACACTCTTCTTCTCTCTTTCTCTCTGTTTCTCTCTCTCTCTCTCTCTCTTTCTCTTTCTCTCTATGTTATTATAGAGCATCCGGAAGATTAATTCCATAGTGCGTCATAATTGATCGGGGATTTTCAGAATCCAAGCTGGCTTTCAATTAGTCACTAGCTCTTCCCCTACTAAAACATTGCAAATTAATCGAGAGAAAAATTCATGGATACTGATTACCGTGAGTGTAGTGATCACGTTTCATGCAATCAGTTTTTAGTCTCTCCCTCCCCTTCTCTCTCTCTCTCTCTTTCTCTTTTTCTCTTTCTCTCTTTCTCTCTTTCTCTCCTTCTTTCTCTCTCTCTTTCATTATTTCTCGCTCGCCTGATCTTCGATCATTTGTTGCACGTACAAGTCTTACACGTATAATGTCTGTAACGTTCCAATAATAATTATAGATCGTCTAATAATACAAATAATAAGCCCGACTGTACTTCTCCTTGTAACATAATTGCAGACTTACCTTGTCCCTTTGGATTTTTTGTTATTATTATTATTATTATTATTATTATCTTTTTTTTAATATTACTACTACTACTACTACTACTAATACTATTGTTGCTATTGTATCATCTAACGGTTCACTAGGAGATTATTTTCAATATTTTTTTTCATTTTTCTTAAAAGTAGATTAAATAAATAGATTGCATTAACGAGTATTGACTTAAATGAGAATCGAACACAAATTTTTGCATAGATAAAGTAGATTTCTTTATATATGATATTTTATTTTATTTATTTATTTATTTTTTTTCTTATGCAATATAATCTCTATTTCGTTTTATCATATCTCGATAAATGTACCAACAGATGTTAAAGAAGAAATCGTTGTTACCGTCAGTTCATAATAGCGTGAATGATATTATCATTCGTAGATAATCTTTTATTATCGATATATCATATTTAAAAGATGGAGCTAAAAATTTATGTTTTATGAATCTCATTGATCGTGCACTTTGACCTTCACCCATTTAAACGCCGGAACTGACGCATCTGGCAGTGATGTGAATGAGAAAATAAATAGATGTTTTTGTATAGTCGGCGCATTGTTAATCGTTGATTTATGAAAATTCTTTTCTTTTCTTGTCCGTAAAAATACGTTCTTTGATTCGCAGAATCAAAATCGTTTTCGACAGATATCGTCATATTTTTAATTAAAGAACGTTTCATGCGATGGAAAGCGACGTCACGATAAATAATCCCTGTAGAGAGATTTATGAGAAAATCAATTATTGATTCTCTGTATCTCTCAACGTGGATCAATTTCTCGGAATGAGTCCTGGAGTAAGGATAACGTTAAGAAGGAAGTAATCGGCGGATCGTTAATCATTGATCGAATACCTACGATCGGGAGTCAAATGGATGAGCTATAATTAAAACATAGTCAATAGATCAAGAGGAGTGAAATTACGAAATATCTAATAAATCCGATACTGTATCCGTGATGTCTGACACGATACTTTCAACGAAATCCTTTCTTTCTATTTGACGTTTGCCGTCGAACGTTTGTTTGCTCCTGACAAATTCTCGCGGTATACTTTGAACATTAGTCTGTCCTGGAAATTTGACAATGTCAACAGATGGGCCGTTTTGTCTCATGGAATTGACATTAACAAAGCCACCTTCGTTTCGTCCATAGGGATTCCGATGGACCGAAGTAGCTTGTAGTCCTTGAGTATAAACTCCGGAGTTCGATGAGGCACTGGAATCAGCTGAGGGTACAGTGATGTGTAAACCTCCACTTGACTGTCCTTGACCCTGCAACCAAGAGTTAGGAATTGACGGATATCCTTGAGCGTACTCGTGCTTCGAATGTGGCCTCCACTGATGTCCTTGAAAGTTGACTTCTCCGTTAGGATGCCACTCGTTCACTTGAAGCTGTGGTCTATTATTTTGCCAGCGTTGATTGTAATTACCTAATGTTAACGTTATCGGTCGTCTCTGTTCAATGGTAATTGGTGGGTCTTTAATGGTTACTGTAGGTCTATTAGAGATAGGATGGCCTGTTGATAAATAATATTAGTTAATGAATACGATTAATATTATGTTCAACAGGTTTATGCATTTAGTAAATGATGAAAATATTAATATCACACCGGGGAAATCATGATTAGGTCCGATGTTGGTCCAGACCGGTTTTCTTGGTCCCTGTGGTTGTCCTATTATCAGACCATCAGAGAGAACATGCACATTGCTACTGGATGATGCTGAAGAATGCACGGAACCGATCGATGCCTGCGAACCAGAACTTGCCTGACCGTTTTGTGCGTTTGCTTGCGAGGAAGTACTCGCTTGGCCAATACTGAATGAATTGCTATTGGCATTTGATTGCCCACCGAAAACAGGATGATTTACATTGAATGAATTAGCGTTAGAGGCAGAAATTCCTGTCAATCCTGCGGCAAATGACGAGGATTGACTAGCGGATAGCGAAGATCTAAAAAAAAAAAAAAAGAAAAAAGAAAAAAAAGAAACAATTAACCACAATTTTTTTTTCTTTTCAATTTTCAATTAACCATTCATCCTGAACATATGATATTCATATCATCGTTTTACGATTTCATAAATTTAAAATAATAAAAAAACGTTGCAATCGAAACGTAACGCAATCTCTTCGATTCAATTCGATATATTATAAAAATCATTTTTAATCATGATAAATGATTATTGTAAGATATAAATTGTTCTATACAAGTATAAAAGTATATTTCTCTCTTATTTCTGTTAGTTCGTGGAAACGCGTACCCAGCATTCCCAAAGGAATTGGCTTCAGCTTTAGAGAAGCTAGAACTCTGAGATACACTGATACCCCCGAGGGCTGCTCCCAATTGCAAAGCCTCTCTATTGTCCTGGGCACCGTTTAGGCTGAAGCTTGCACTGAATGGAAGAAATCGTGCCTCTGCTCTTCCATTTATCGTCTCCGGCTTTTTCCTGGTAACCTGCTCCGGTGTCAGTTCCGGTGGTGTGTTCCATCGTTTCTCGTGTTCATCGTTGAAATGCACGCGATCGTCTGCGGGTATGAATGAAAAAAGAGAAAAAGAAAGAAAGAAGAAGAAGAGATAGAGAAAGAGAGAGAAAAAGACAGAACAAAAGAAGAAGCGAAACAAAGAGAAGAAGAAGAAGAAGAAGAAGAAAACACATTTCCTTCGTGACACGCAAAAAAAGGGGAAATTGTTCGAAAGAAAACGAATGTACTAAACCTTTTATAACTTTCCACTTCTTTTTTCATCTCACGTCGAACACGTTGAAAAATTTAGTCTCTTTGGTTTGTTCACTTTTTCTCTTTATTTCTCTCTCTCTCTCTCTCTTTCTCTCTTTCTCTTTCTTTTTCTCTTTCTTTTTCTCTTTCTCTGTTCGTTTATTTCGAGTTAACGAGAAGAAAACTAAGTACAGCACGTACAGAAAGCTCAGCGAGTTTTCTATTGGATTTGGATTTTATATCCGTGCGCGTATATATGTCTATGTACATTTTAAATGACGTTTCAAATGAATTGAAATATTTTTTATTTCTTTTTTTTTTTTTTTTTTTTTTATATGTTTCTTATAGTATTTAAAAATATTGACTATTGTTAAAGGTACTAATGTATTAGGAAAAGAATATAATTAAATTAAATTATTTCATTATAAAGTGTAAATAAAGATTTTAATTAAATAAAGAAATTTTAGATAAATACAGAACGAAGCTCTTATTGATTAGCTTGTTTGTTTTGTTTATTTTAATATTTCAGGTTTTATAATATATTAATATTTTAATTAATTGTCATATTTAAAATTTATTTATTAAGGTAAAAAGAAAAAGGAGAAAGAGAGAAGATTTGCATCTACCGTCAGGTATCTTAGATTTCAAGGACTTTCAATTCGTCATCATCAATTTATTTAGGCCACATCAAATTCAGGTCATTATCTTTTTTATTATTTTTGTAAATAATAATTTTATATTTTCATAATGGAAGTATATATAATTATACTGTGATTAAGAAAATATACGGAAATATGTAAAAAAAATTCAAGTTATGTGTATATATATATATATATAATAAAGTATATATATATATATATATACTTTTTCTGTATGCATTACGATATAATCGATACTATTACTTCATATGACGTTCACTTTTCAATATACACTGCATTGATTCGTACGACTTTTAAAATCGTCTCAATTGCATATTGAATTTTTTTTTTTTTTTTATAGTCATTTAAATAACACTTATGTCACCAGCTTGAATAATTTTTACGAGCCACTGGATTTCTCTCGAAAATAAATAAATAAATTTTTTTAAAGATATAGCACAAATTTCATTTCAAACACGACATTCACATTTCACTATTAACGTTATATCCGACGTTTCACGTGAAAAACAATTTTCTATATGACGTTAAATCGTAAGTTACAATGATTTTCACTATTTCTCGAAGAAACTCACTGTCGTAGAAAAGCACATTTTCTTTGTTTTTTTTTTTTTCGATTTACATTGGAAAAGAACAAAATTCGTCGTAATCGATAATAAAAGAAGATTTTTCGAATGATCGTCGGAGATGTCATTTCTTACCTGTTCTCACGAACACGAAGAAGATAGAAGAAAAAATGAGGAATAGGCACTTAACGCACGTAGCCATGTCTAAAAACGTTCTGAGTTCTCGGTGACTGTGCTCTACCCTTTTTCAATGTATATGCGTGACCTTAAAAATCACATTAAAATTCTAGTCGTATCTGTCCGCGTAATATCTTTTTCTTTATTTCTTATTTCTTTCTTTTTATTCATCATAAACGTTCGTGGTCATCGAACGGACATATCGATTTTCATCGAATTCATATTAACAACCGCATAATTTCATAAGTTAAGATAGTCTTCCGTATAAAATAACCGTTTATTTATTTTTCCCTTAATAAGGAATAAAGGTATTTCATTTTTCTTATTATTCCTTAACGAGATGGATACGGAACGTCGTTTGAATACGATGTGTGTGACGTTAATGGCCTTGAGGAATCCCAGAAGATTGCTTGTGACTAGGCTGTCAAAGTATACGAGACTTGTGCAATAATTCTACGGTTTCGTCGATAGAATCGATAAAAACACGTTCGGATATAAACATACATGTATAATAGTACGAGAAAATAGTTGATAGAGAAAGAGAAAGGAAGAGAGAGAGAGAGAGAGAGAGAGAATTATTTCTATTACGTGGATGCTGTCATTGCTGTGAAATAGATTAGAAATGAATCAAAGAATTACACAAGGATTGATTGAAATATATGTACTATATATATATATATGGAAATGAATCAAAGAGTTACACAAGGATTGATTGAAATATATGTACTATATATATATATATATATATATATATATATATATATATATGCATTCATTTATGAACATTACGAAATTTTAATTATTACAAATATGCACGTGTACTACGTGTGTATTATGTGTACATATTTATATCAGTTGAATTCACTTAAGATTAAACGTATGTATGAATATCTTTGATTTACTTTAAACGATTGAGAAATATTTCAACGAAGCATACATTTAATTCAATAAATATATATTGGCTGATATACATAGTACTTGATTATTTGCCTATACAAAGGTAATAAAGTAAATCAAGGCAGATTTAAAACATTGTAAATTTTTTTCTTTTTTTTTTTTTATCGTGATCATTGTGAATAAAACTTAAATCTTATTAAAAAAGTAATCAGTACTTTCGTTTTATCGTCTAGACTTCTAAATGATTCATCCGGATATATATATATATATATATATATATATATATATATATATATATGTAATATATCTACGTATATAAAGTTTATATATATAAATAGTTATCGACACGGTGATTAATATTTTTATATGTGATAATATAAAATCGCAATGAAGGTATATGTACGTGAAATTTCGATAATGTTTTCTTTCTTTTTTTTTTTTTTTTTTTCTTTTCAATATTTAAGGAATACATTAATGATAATAATTATTGCAGAAAAAAAAAGAAATATTGTACCTATAAGAATATTTATATATAATTTTATATGTTATATAAAAATATTATATTGTTTGACTGAAATTTAAAAGAAATAAATTTTTGTAACAATACAAAATAATTCTTTTTATCGAATAATATTTGGTATCATAAAACATTATTTGACTCGAAATTATCTTAAAGACTTCGTGCTTGATTAATCATCATTTCGAACGAATACACGATAACAATGAAGAAATTAATGCATACCAAAGCATATTTTTTCTCATGTGTTTTAATAAACATTATATTGATTTGAAATTTTTCGTGCTTTCGTTCCTTCGTTTGTTTCGCTTTCTTTTATTCTGTTTTTTTTTTATATTTTTCTTTTTTTTTTATTTTTTTTCTTTTTTTTTTTTTTTCTTTTTTTTTACACAAAATTAAAGTCGATCACTGTCAACGTATACATTATTTTTTACGAGCTATTATTTCATACTGATTTAACATTTACGTAACTATTAAACAATTTATTTTGTGCCTACACATAAATAGAAAACGAAGAAGAATCAGGAAAATTGATGTCAAATATAGAATTGTTTTGATCAATTAAATCGATCGATATTTTGTTGGTTCTAGTTTTAGGATTTACGGTAATATTTTCATCGTTTTCAGTTGTTTGAGTTTGATTTTCTAATGAAATCGATGGAATTTCATTTTCCTCGATTGTCTCAAAGGTGATCGTTTCTGAAGCAGGTGTCGTAGCCACGAACATGTTACTGTTTGCTGATGGAAAAACTACTTCCGTAGATTCTTCAGCGATTGTTTCGTCGAACGTGCTGATAGTTATTATGGGGACAGATTCTATTTCTATACTTTTTCTTGTGGTCGTATTTATCTCGCTGCTTGGAGAACTAGTCGTTGCTTTTATCTCATTAATTGTCGAACAACTTTCTTTATTTTCATTCGATTGTACCTGTGATGTTTGATCCTTTATAGCCAATAAATCTGTCATATAACATATAAATAATGAACGTTAAAAGTTTTTCATTTTGTTTCTTAATTATTTATCGTTACGAACATGGCGATTTAATTTACTCTATCTTTTTTCTTTTTTTATCTTTTTTAAATTCAAAATTTTTTTTATAATCGTATAATATAATAAGTTTTTACTTCACAATTAGTTCGAATTTAAATTGAAATTTTATGATTTTATTTAAACTTTAAATCTCACCATCGCCCAATTTCTTCAAAAGCGTTAGAATTTCTTTCTGTGTCTTTTCCAATTTATCGAGCCTCTCATTTGTGTCGGTTATGTCCTCATCATCGTCATCAATGTCGTCATTGTCCTTGAAAATATAACTGATGGATGGAAAGTAAGGAAACTTCCAAGAACGTTGAAAGTCTGATAATTCCTCCGAATTTGATCCAAGAAAATGTATGCTTCGTTGAACTTTAGTTAGATCTTTTTTATTATCGATAGGATTACCTGAACAATGAAAAGAAAAAAAATTAAAAAAAAAAATAATTTCAATCCATATCACTCTCTAAGCATAATTTTTTTCTTTTTTTTTTCAAATCAATAAGCTTTGCAGTAAGAAACTCGTTTAATAAAAAAAAAAAAAACATGCGAAGTCGAAAGTTCGAGTTGTTTGTTAAGTGATAATACGCATTGAGTGAGTCACGATCAGCATATGTATCTTTCAATTATTCATATTAATTACGTTTATATTGTACTACGTGAAAACGTAAAAGCTTTCGTGATTCATTAGATTTGCAAAGAAGAAGAAAATAAAAAGGAAAAAAATAAAGAAAGAAAAAAAAAAGGAAGAAGAAGAAAGAAAATATCAATGAAACAAATCGTACGTATCCTTATCCAATTGGTTTAAAGAATAAAACTTACATTCGATACTTTGCAATTGCAGGGCTATCAGAATCACAAAAATGGCGTTGATGCTGTACGACATATTGATTATTTTTATCATTTATACACGTATTCCTTTGGAAAAATAATCTCTTGACATTAGAAAATTTCGAACGCTACTGACGAATTTGCGATGGTTCCTTCGTCTTTTATATCTATTGGGAAACTTAGGACTAATAGCAAAGGGAAAGCATTAACTTAATGACCCATCCTATTTGTCTTATCTATTTCTACAAGTATATTAAGCTCTTTGTATCTTCCTACCTGAATCGTTGAAATTTTTAAAGAGGTCAACGAAAATTTTTTAAAGAAGTCGAGGGAAATTGTTTTCGTATTTTATTGAGACTAAAAAAAAAAAAAAAAAAAAAAAAATCAAGTCTTAAAAATAATATTATATTTAACAAAAAGGAAATTTTCATAATTTTATACGTAAGGATAAAATAATTTAACAAAGAGAAAATTTTCTAATCTTGTATTTACTACGTAAGGAATTTAGATATCAAAAGAATCATAAAATTAGAGTCTCCTCGTTCGTCATAGTTTTATAAATATCTACTTTTTAATCAGACGTACAATGAAAAAATCCAAAATAATTTCTTAACAATTTAATTAGATGAGGCATTAGGAAAAATGCTATTACCGACACGTACAGAGTTAATATACGATTTATTCTTTAGTATTGAAGTCGATCTTGATTAGACGGATTCAAAGTAAACGTAGTTAATTTCTAATAATCCTTGATATGTATCATTACATTTATGATAAACATTTAACAAATTTTGTCGAGTCTATTTATATTTTAATTTTTAATTGATCGCCTTGTTGAAATATCGTTAAAATGATATTAACCAATATATTTTAAGTTACCTTGACAATGAACTTTATCAATCGATTTATCAAGGAAAAAGTGATTTTTAATAATGGAAATGAAATTGTTATTCATGGTAATGAATTATTACGTACGCGATAAACTACTTTCGCCAGTGTGGGTATTTCCCAGTATTATAATGATCAATAGCGTCAGCCACGTTCGTATCAAATAATAATAACAAACGTCGATGTTGTTATAGGATCTTTGTTGACGATTTATTCAAACTTTTGTTTGTCTTTGATGATAAATGGAAAACTTTGAAGATGATGGCCCAATATCATTGGGTATGAGTTGATTCTTTGAAAAAAAAAAAAAAAAAAAAAAAAATTACGATTGAAACGAACATTATCGAATTTTCGAGACTTTCCAATAAAATCGAGGATATTCGATTGACGAAGATTCAAACTTTCCAAAGTAAAAAAAAAAAAAAAAAAAAAAGAAAAAAAATAAATTCGTAACATATATATATATATATATATTTTTACACGTGCATTCAACATCTGTACAAACATCGACAGATAATATTGCAATAAAGAAACAGCGACATGATTTACGTATGATACGTCTTCTTTCGTCGATTTTTCTTTAGCACTCATCGCTGCAATTATTCTCGCGCGTATCGATCAGAATATTTTCACTTATGTTTCGTTTGGTTCTTCTGAAAATGGCAAATGCCCCGAATGACTAATATTTTAATGTTGTTTGATTGCTCTGATAATACTGGATAAACCGATATATGGTACATCTATCGGGGTTTTTTTTTCTTTTTTTCATTCAAAATTTTTCGCAAAATAATTTACTTTATTATTTTTTTATCTTTTTGTTATTTACTTTTATCACGCAAAAGATTTTCGATATAAACGGACAATGAATAAATATACGAAAATTATAATAATTTACATATATTTATATATTTATATATTTATATATTTATATATATATATATATATATATTATATTTTTAATTTATTCGATTTTTTATATACAAGTAAATTATTCGAATGTATGTTTAAAATAATGTATATACGTCTTAGATAGTTATCGTTCGAAATGATGAAACTGCATAGGAATAATCGGAGAGTCCTCCCTATGATATTCATAGCTCTTAAATAACATGATTCTCTTTGTCCTTCATTTTGATGATAAAATTCTAACGATTTACTGCAAAAGATTCTTCGAAGTTTATAAAGCTAGGTACCAATTTTATAGCTGCTACCCATTAATCGATGAACCATACATATTATGTCTAATTATTATTTGATCTTTCGATCGATCGAGTAGATCGACAAATATTCTTCTTCCTTACGATGTACAATTCTTCGAGGGGTGCGAGAAACGTTATTCTTCGATTCTCGACGATCGATTATCAACGTAACAGGATATGCCAGACTGGTCACGATCCGGTTGCTTATAAATAATTACTCGTTTCTACTTCTGGGCACGATGTAACAACGAGAAAAACATTTTATCTTTACGGTGATTTTATTTTATTTTATTTTATTCTTTCTTCTCTATTTCTATACAAAACTTATAAAATTCGAATCGTATCAAACATTTTTCTAAAAAAAAAAAAAAAAAATAAAAAGAAAAAAAAAGATCGAAATGACTCAATTTTATTATATTTAATTAACAAGAAGAACTTTGACCTTCATTTGCTCGACCACTTTATCGTTCAGGGTTATCGACTGTTTCACTCAAACGATTAAGAATTTTGAACACAATAATCGAATATGTATATATATATATATATATATATATATATATATATATATATATATATATATATGAATCAGATTTTGGTTGGTTATGTATGATTGTTTTGACCTAGTATAGAACAGACAAGATCATTGCCAAGGTCTATGCTATTGATATGCTAAAAAGAGTAATGAAAGGATATGAAATCTCTATCGTTATAATCGTATGTTCGAACATATATATATATATATATATACATAAAAAAGATAAAATTTAATTCTCTCTCTCTTTCATTTATGTAAATAAAAACGAATATAAATTGAAAAATTGAAATTCGAGTTTATCTTGAACTATTCATGGTTGATTCGTTTATTGTACAATACCGTTAATCGTAGGAATATATTTGATTCTCATTTTCAAAAAATTGCAAAAAATCAGAAAAACGTGGATGATTAATTAATCTTGTTTAACGTATTTAGTTAATAACAATATTTGTATAATATTAATAAGTTAAAAAAAAATGACTAAACAAATAACTCTTATCGCATACATATATATATATTTATATATGTATATATCGAAAGATTGCATCATTCATTTATTCGATTCAAAAACGATTATTTTTTTGGGGATTTCGAAGTTCCGACTGGATGCAATTAATAGCTCGATGATTTAGCAGAAAGGATGTAAAAGTTTTCGCGAACGGGCTATCGCGCCTTTGAAGAATACTTTAAGGAGGTAACGTTGTTGATACGAGCGAATGCTATATAAGATGATCGCCGACACCAGCTGACTCAGTCATTCTCTTGCAACAACGACGCACAACTGAATTTATTCCTTTCGCGATAATTTTCTTTGTCGCGCGTTCAGTGGTAACATCAACGTATAGATACGACGAAGAGTAATAAGCCGGAACGTAATAATAATTCTATTTCTTTTTGTCTTGTTGTATTCTTTTTTTTTTGTTTCTCACCCTTTATCTCTCTTATTTTTTTTTTTGCATTTTTGCTGTTGCTGTTATTAAGGCACGCTATCTCGACGATCTATACGCGCGATGGACATCAGGATCTACGCTCTACTGCTTCTTTTTGTATTCGTTGGATCCAACGCCGAATTTCGTCCTTCTGCCCGGCATCGTAGAGGTGAGTACCCACGACGAAAGAATAACAAAAAAAAAAAAAGAAAAAAAAAAATAAATTAATTAAAATAAAAGAAAAAAAAAAAAAAGAAAATTAATGGAAAAATTTTTAATATAAGAAGAAAAGTAACGTCTTTAGACATACGAAAATTTTATTCGTTTCGATACACGCAAAATGGTATACTGAGAGATATGTCCTAAGTAAATATGTTCGTTTCACTAACACATAAGAGAATTTCTACTTGATTGTTTTTCGTGTATACATATATGTGTGTGTCGTTTATGCTAACATTAATGGACAAAAGACAATGATCGACGAAGGAATGAATTGGTTTTTTTTGTTTTTTTTGTTTTTTTTTTTTTTTTTATTTTTACGATACGATATCGTACTGTGCGAATATGTGTATAATTTGTATTTTATATATACGACGAAAATCTGACGATCGCTTCGAGGACATCGTGAAACGGTGTAAGAAAATACCGGAAAAACATTTTTAATAGCAATTTCACGCTATTAATAATAAAAGAAAAAATAAATTCGAAATTGTCTTACGTAAACGCAAGTCATCTTCGTGTATTTAATAAAGAATTGCTGAGCCAGGATTTCAAAGATTATTGCAAGATGTCAAGACGTAAATTCGTCCGCCTGTGAAAACGTCTTGACGACTTCGTTTATATAACAAATCGCGAAAGGAAAATTAAGAGACAAAGTATTCTTTTAACTCCGAAGATCGACAAGATAGATCGTCTCAAAGAGATCGATTGATTTTATTAGAAATTTTTTCTGCATGTCAAAATATTTATCTATGTATGTATATATGTATGTATGTATTGGTCTACATAAGTCATATTTTTTAATTTTGTTTTTTTTTTATCTGTATTGCGAATACTAACGTTTATATGTTATATATATATATATATAACATAAATATATATAATAAATGTGGATTTTAAATCAATTCGAACATATGTCTAATGTTTTAAATTAATTTGCATATTATTCGATATCGGAAGATTCATAAAGATTAAAAATATTTTGTAAGTCTTAAAACTTTTATATTAAGATTTTATATCCTATAACAGGTATATATATATATATATATATATATATATATATATATTCATCTACGTATTGCATAAAATAATTATTTCCATTTTTAAATTATGATTATTACGAAATTTATATGATAATAATATCATAAAATAAACATATATTATAAGCAAGATTGTAAAAGTGATTTAACTATTACGTCTTTTAAAAATTTCTAAGACTCACGAGAATTTCCGGTTTCGTCTAATAGCCAAAGTGATTTGATAATCCAATTGAATCGCACTTGTAAGATAGATCATCATCTCCATGTATCTATGAATATATATATATATATATATATATATATATATATATATAAATTTATATATATGCATGCATGTGTCTATAATAGCGGTAATAGATAGTCATATCCGTCTATCAATGTATATATAATAATGATGGCGACATTGAGCGGTACAGCATCGTTTGCATGTAATATATATGTAAGCCGACAAACATCACGGTTCAAAGTAAAATAATCTACCGAGACGTTTCTGAACCATGACCTCGTTTCTGTTCCCTACCTTGACCCAAAGAGAAGCATCGATATTTTCCTTCCCTCCCTCTTTACTTTTCGTTATCGTTTTGCATCTCATCACCATAATGGCATCTCAAAATGTATGGATAATTTGTTGAAAAAGGGATAAATTATTGGAGAAATTATTTATATCTTAAATTTATTGAAAATATGCTATTTATAAATTAAAAATCATCGCATCAAAATATATATATATATATATATATATATATATATATATATATATACATGTATATATATCGAGTAAAACGTTTATGTGCTTTATCATATTTACATGATACAAAAAAATTTTTGTTATTTTTTTCGTTGATAACGTTGGAGCGATAATATATGAATGTTTAAAGAGTACCACGTACGTCGAATAATCATCATCAAATAAATTCTAGTTATTAACATTCTAGTTAATTAACATTCACGTTGAAACTTTAAATGTGTTTTATGTTTGGTAAAGGAAGTCTAATTGGACTAATGGCATGAATAAGAGTACACGTAATATAAATAGAAATATAATTAATCGGATAATCCTACGTGTATTATATTTTTATCGATCAAGATGTCGAAAGGAAGAGTGGTGAATACTACAGTATAGCCAAGATTATAAAACGTGCGGTTGATTCGTCTACTACGACTACTAAAAAGAGCAGCGAGGACAGCACTAGTACTAACAATAAGAATCCTGGCACTACGACTCCTAACACTGCAAGTCCTGACACTACGACTTCTAACACTGCAAGTCCTGATACTACGACTTCTAACACTGCAAGTTCTGGCACTGTGAATCCTAGCACTAAAAGTCCTACCACTACGAAAGCTACCCCATCGACTCCTAAGCCGACTCCTAAGCCGACAAGTGGCACCACCAAAGCCACGACCACTAAATCAAATCCTACGTCAACAGAAACGACTACTAAACCTATTACCGAAGCAACGAGTAAACCACAATTGGGTTTAAGATCGGCTTTTGAAGAGAAAGATGATTCTCCATCGAAACCAAGTAATTCCGATGAAAAACCTGAGAAAAAACCATCGTCTGTGTCATCCCGTATAAAACCGGATACACCTGATAAAAAAGACAAGAGTCCATCCTCACCGTCAATGTTAAATTCGGGTTATCCATCGACTGGTGGTAACTATCCATTCCCTGGATTTAACTCTATACCACCTTACGGTCCTAACTATGCATTTACCAGTACCAATAGTAGTCCCGGAGGATCAGCAAGTGCATCAGCTAGCAGTTTCGCCAGTGCCGGTGCATCATCGGGCCACCGAATCTATCCGGCATACGATTCACCTAGTGGATTCTATCCTAATAATCCATTTTATAATCCAAATGAATACACTCCTGGTAATAAATGGCCGATCAATGACATTCCTCAAAATAATCCTATAAAACCTATCACTAGTTCGCGTTCTTCTTTCGATACGGAAGATAAGCCTAAATCTTCGAATAATTCGCCAATTGGTAATAATGCACATCCAATTAGTAATCCTAATTCTATACCATCAATTGGACCACAAAATTTTCCAAATCCTTTTTACGGAGGTCCTTACACTCCCAATTTCGATTACCCCGCCGTAAATTCGGTTCAGGGACCTAATTATGCCTGGACTAATTCCGGGCCTGGTTACGCTGGAGCATCTGCTGGTGCTTCCTCTGGTACTGGACTGTCGTTTGGTAGTCGTGGTGCATTCCCCGACAATAACGCTGGAGCAGGATATATGGATAATTCAGCATACATTCCTGGTAACATAGGTAGGAACACAATAGTCTGATCTAACGATCGATCGATTGTATTCAAACCCTTTGTAATAGTTACTCGAAAAATATTATTATACTACGGTATTGAAACTGAATGTTATTTGTATAGAAATGATTTGAAACGAAATTTGTAATTGGCAAAATGAAAAGGTCGATTTGAACGTTATTATTAAGATAGTTAAAATGTTTACAAATTATTATTACGTAAGAACAATTTAAAACATATTTAAAGAGGATAGATCATTAAACGATATATAGAAAGTATTTAGATGTAGAAAAATGCGAACTCCTGGTTTATCTATAGAGACTACAAAACGATCGCCTAGAATATTAATGGATGTAAAGCGATATGTCAAGTATAAGTATATTTTGTAAGACAACCTAAACGAATTCTTTTAAAATGGAACAAATATTCAAGTAAAAAATTACATTAGCAACGTAATATTATACGTAAATCAGTGTTACATATAAGTTCAATTAATTCTTTAACGATGTCATAAAATGATAAGGAAATATTCAAAAAAAATGTTTAACCTCCTTTTTTTTTGCCTTCTATTTTTGACGATCTAAATTGTTAAAGGGTTAAAAGCTATTTTGAATAGAATCCAATAGAAAATCTTATATAAATGTTTTCCCACGTTCTGACAGATCCTGGCTTTGGTTTTCCCCAATCTGGATTTGACCCAGATTTTGGCAACAATTTTGCAGCTCACCAACGAATGATGGAAGAACATTTCAAGGCTATTCAAGCACAAATCGAGGCTCAACAACGAGCGTGAGTTTTTCGTTGAATCTATTTGAAAATATTTGATACGAAAATATTTTTTTATTTCTTTTTTTTGATATATAGGATATTCGAGGCAAGCAATGGATTAAATACCGGTCCAGGTTCTTCCGATCCAGGATTGCAATCTGCTATTTCGAGCATTAGTGTCGGGCCTAGAGGTGGTTTCCAGGCTGCTCAGATAAATCCTGTAAGTTCTTAACTTGTTTTTTTTTTTCTGTAATTATAAAAAATTATACGACTAAATTACTAGAGATTCCTAAATATTATGTTAAATGAGAAAAAATAAATATTTATATTTGACTTTTTAAATCATAAAATTAATTATCAGTTTGAATAAAAATATTAATAAATGATTATAATTTGTTATCGTCAATGATATAGGCTGCTCCAGGAATAGAGTCTCGATTTGCTAATGAATTACCACCACCATCAGGAGGACAATATGGTGTCTTTGCTAGTTCCCATTCTTCTAGTGCAACAGATGAGACTGGAAGAACTATTGGACACAAATCAGCGACCACTGGAGTAAATGACAATGGAAAAATTACCTTCCGTACTATCCAAGATAAATAATCTTATTATAATGTATTAATATATATGTTTGTGTGTGTGTGTATGTGTGTGTCCCTATATACCTATATCACATGTATGTATATGCAAATGTGCACATTCAATTAAACTAAATCCTTGCATCGAGTGTAAAGCAAAATGTTTATTTCTCAGGGTAATTTTAATAAAAATTTTAATTTCCACGTTATAAAAATTACTACCTCATATGTGCAGGAAATAAAAGGATTAATAAAAGAAAAGAAAAAAGAAACAAAAAAAAAAAAAAAGAAAATAGTAAAGAAAAAAAAGTTAGCATCTGCTATCGTGTTTAAAATTTTTCGTATTTATTATTAATCCAAATATTGTATGTCTCTTTTGATAGAGAAGATAAAGAATAAAGAAAAATGACTTTAACATATATCTACATTTTCACAATATATTTGTTCTCTTTCCTATCTTTTTTTTTTTTTTTTTTTTTCTCTCATTTCATACTCAATCCAGATTTACATACTCAACAAAAGAATCACTGTATGATCATAGTTGCATTGTTTCTAAGATCTAGAAATCTTTTATTTCTCGGATTGCTTCGTTTTACTAAGCGGTGCTTCGATCTTATCGTCGACAATAACTCTTCGCGGAAGCCACGACCTAGAATCTTGAAAACCCTTGTTGTATCCACGTTGTTCATGATTATTCCCGTTATACCATCGATATATAGTCGGAAATATTCTTCCGTAGTTTCTTCGATCTTGGAAATGAATTTCTCCGTTGTTTGGTTCCACAAATCCATGGACTTGAACCTGACGTAATCGACAAAAAAAGAAAAAAAAGAAATAAGAAAACAGAAGAAAAAATAATACGATGAATTACGAAAGATATCAAATTCTAAACATAATTGCAAACAAATTTTCATTATCACCTCTATTAATCTTTGAAACATTATATAAATTAAAATGACTTGTACAATCGTGTCATTATCGTGTAATCAAAAGATATTTACAATGTATCTCGATGTTGAGTTTTCGAAATACCAATTGAAAATATTTTAATATTTATTTTATGCAGAAAGTGTAAAAATTAAAATCTTATATACTCTTTTTTTTCGTGTTCTTTTCTTATACTACTTTTCGTACATTTTACGCGCGAGAGATTGGAGATAAATTGAATTAATTACAGTCAATAAGCAATCAAAAAATAAATTAACGTCGCAGGTATGCCATTTCACTTTGCATTAATTTTTATTTAATATCGATGAGTTTGATATGAAGAAAAAAGAAAAAAAAAAAAAAGAGAAAAGAAGAAAATAAATAAAAAATAAAAGGAAAGTAACATTACTTGCGGTATATCGTTACGCAGAAAATGAGCGAAAGTTGGTTTCACATGATCCAGAGGATGAAACACGGGAGACGATGGGCGAGGTATGTTCTCTTCTATGCCCCGAAATCCGTCGATAACCGGAATTTCGGCGACCTCGATGTTCGGCTTTGTGTTTGTGATTATGGTGATGTGTATGTCCGTCACAATGTTTCCCTCGTCGTCGATTTTCGACGAAACCGATACGTCGCAAACACCATTTTCGCAGGATGCAACATTCGATCCCTTTTCTGTCTCGTTTTCGTTTACAAAAATTCGTACGTTGTTTACAACAGTGTTTGGAGTGTTTGTCGCCGATCCCTAAAAAAAAAAAAAGAAAAAAAAGAAAACAAAAAGAAGAAAAAAACAAACAAACAAAAAAAAAAGAAATTCGACTTCAAATACAATAAAATATCGATTATGCTAGTAAAATAGTTGTTAATAACAAACAAATCATTTTTACTTTTAATTTTGTTAAAATTGTCGTACGAATGCCTTGTATAATTTGTATTGTTATTATTTCAATCAAGATTTTTATATCACAATAATTAGTACGCTTAAAATTTTATATACAAAGTATAAAAAATTTTTTATATTGATATACAAAGTAAATTGTTCAAATGATCGTATTTTCGAATTGTCGAATATGCGATAAATAAAAAAAAAAAAAAAGAAAAAAAAGTGTAATACCATCTTGTCACATTTAATAATAATCCAAATAAAATAAATGAGCTATTGAGTTTCTTAAAACGAAACTAGGTCTTTGGTACTTTACATTAAAGATAAACGAGAAGTAAGGAAATACGACTAAAATGCGCCACTCGCCATAAAAGTCATACTTTTTACAGTTTACGCCGTTGGAAAGACTCGTAAAACGATTTTACGCGGTACGCGTCTCGAGTATTTCTTGTTTCAACGGAAATAAATGAAACGTTAACATTCCCTGTATAACCCTCTCCTTCCTTTCCTTTATTTCCTTTTCCTGCAAAATGGAATCGCGAGTTACAAGTCCAGAATTTATAATATCCGTCCCACCATAGAAATGCATAAGTCATCATATTACAGAGCCATTCATCAAATTTAAACCAACTATTTTCATTTCTATTCATTCTTTTTTTCTCTCTCTCTCTCTCTCTATATATATATATTTTTTTTATTTTTTTTTTTTTTTCAATAATGTAACGAAAAATTTTATGTTACTGCCTATAGAAAAAATATATGGATATAAATATAATCGTAAATAAGTCGATCGACGTGGTCGTTTTTAATATAAAATAAATATTTAAAATAGAATTTTCTTTTTCTTTTTTCTTTTTTTTTTTTTTTTTTTGTTTTTCTGTTTTAATCGTCACTATAATCCATATTCAATGTGATAAAATTAAAACTCGAGAGATATATTTTAAAATGAAATTGACATAAAAGTATTTAATTAATTCTACGAAAGTATGCTTACGGATGATAGATGTGTCCTTCGTTTTCTTAAATCTTCTGGGAAACTTGATCTTAGGAAGGATTGAGTCGAACGATGTAACCACGGGTTCGGTTGTTCGTTGATGCGTATCATCGAAGGTTCCTTTTGAACATCGACGATCCTTTCTCTTTGGTTTGAGACGATGACAGGACGATCGGAGGATGTTAGCTGGATTTCGTTCGAGTCGAGATCGATCTTTGAGGAGACGTTCAAATCGGCTATGGTGTCCTCGGCAAGGATAATGGTCAGACAAATGATCGGCCATCCTGTGAATTTTCTCATCTCATTTGAGACAGAAGAAATAAAAAAAAAAAAAAAGGAAAAGAGACACAAGAGAAGTTTTGTTTTTTCGTCGGCACCGAATGAAAGACAAAATTCGAATCGTCGTTACTAACGTCAATGTCGCCGTCGTTCTCTTTATTATCGTCGTGCTTTTTTTTTTTTTTTTTTTTTTTTTTTTTTAAAGAGTAGGGAGAAAAAAAATATACGAGATACTAGCAAGATAATAACGATCGTTGGACGAGAAAATTACGATGGCCTTCGCGAATCCTAAGAATATAATAAAATAAAAGGAAAAGAAAAGATAAAGAAATACCGAAGAAGATTGTTCTTTTATACCGGATGACTCAAATTGTTGATCTTAATTGTTTCCTGAACTTATCTATCACGAGATTTAAGATAATTATTCTTATTAATCAAGATAACTTTATTATTATAAACGACGATGACTTGACTTTGATAATTTCGACGTGACAGATAACGCTGAAAATATACGATTACATTTCTTAGATATCAATTATTACTAAGAATTGAAGTTTTTAATATATTATTACTAACATTCATTGTTTCAATTTATATAAGTATAACGTATAGATAATTAATAATATAAATATATTATGTTAAATTTCACGAAAATAACGATTAGTAATTAAATTAATTAAAATTATATAGATTACAAGGAAGTATACGGATGAAAATTTTTCTTTATATATATCTCTATAAAATATTGACGTGGTTAATCGGTAAAAAGTCATCATTATGTTATTATCGTATTATATGCCGTTAGCAAATCCCAGTTGTCGCGTTATCGCGGTAAATCGAAGAAATACATAAATTCGTAGATTATATAGGCGTGAACGGGATCGTCGAAAAGCCGGTAGGAAGAAAGTAGCGTGCAACTCGGAAGACAAGCGGTATGCACTTTATCGCGCGTAATTACGACCGGTTAATTACGGCGGAGTATGCACGTTGGTAGAAAAACAAAGGGTGAGGACGGAGAGCTCTTAGACCACCAGGAGTTCGTTGTGAATGAACGGCAAAAGGCGTGCTCGCGAGCACACATGCACACATATACAGACAAAGAACACGTATACAGATAATACAGCTTACAGACGATATTATCTCACAGCTCGTCGTTTCCTAAGTGCATACATATATATATATATATATATGTATATGTATACATCATACCTACATACCTACGTAAATGCATACATGCATACATGCATAGGGGAAATAGCTACTCCAAAATGCACCCTAGAATCCCATGATTGCAGTGACTACATATACTCGCCCAATAGTAATTTTAGTCGGCCTGTAAAGCGGCCTCGATGTTTGCCCAAAGTTTGCCGTCAGCGAGAAAGGGTCGTCGAGCTCATTGAAATTCATTAAATCCGTTCGTCGTTGCTCCGCGAATAGACGCTTTTGCAACTTGCTAAATAAATGCACTCTCTTCTTTTCTCCTTTCATTTCCCACAAAGTCGAGTGTTCGTTAGTGATCTTTTATATTGACGTTACAATCTCAACTTTAATTTTTAAAGATAGATTTATATTTAATGTTTATCAAAGGTTTATTTAATTGTTGAATTTCTTTTTCTTCTTTTTTCCTTTCTTTCTTTCCTTTTTTTCTTCCTTTTTTCTTTTTAATATCGAAATATTATTCTATTCCGACAAGAATAAATTTTTTATAATTTTGAATCTGACAATTTCAGTTGGTTCGAATCGAAATCCACACACCAAATCCTTTGCTTCGAGCGTGATATCATGGATTACGTTTAAACTCGGAAACCGTAGAGATACATATACATTGATACGTGTGATTACGCTCGTGACACGCTTGCAACAATGAATCGTCTCTAGTCTCTCGTCGAGTTACGTAAATCCTTTGGGATCCTTCGACGTTACGAGATAACTTGGTTGAATGGAAATAGCATTATTTCTCTCTCTCTCTCTCTCTCTCTCTCTTTCTCTTCATCTTTCTCTCATCTTTGTTTTTATTTTATCTTTTTATATACATCTGCATTATATCTACATATCTTTTTTTATGGATGATATCATTTTAAAAATATATTAAAATATATTAATTTATATAATTATTGTGTTCGCAATTTAATTTAATATAAATGTTAAATCTTGAAAAATACAATTCAATTGAGTTTATTTATTAATTATCTTGCCTAAAATCACAATGGATGCATTAATAAAATATTAACGTTTCAATAAAATAATAAATTAATAAAAATAAATTTTTTAAATATAAATAATATAAATTTATTATTTATATTTTCTTCTCTACACTATTACTATGTTCTCTCGTTTATCGTATTTTATATTTTGTTTTTTCATTTTTTTTTTTTTTTTTATAAAAATAATAAAGCATTAAATATGTAAATAAATTTTTCTTTTCTCTCTCTCTCTCTCTCTCTCTCTCCCTCCCTCCCTTTCTTTCTGTCTTTTTTCCTTCATCGAAAATTGGAAGACATGATTACAGTAAAAATGACGAGAGACACTAATTTGTTCTTTTTACAAGCATCGATGAGAACGTATGCTGTTAGACATGATTCTACGAGACGAACGATTACACTCGTTTACTGTGTACGTTCCGCCATTATCTGTCAGGGGTTACGTTCTTTTTCACACGTACGCGTACATACCAGCTTCCGGTTTCCCAAGAACCCCTAGCTCGGTTGTTAAACTCACTCGTAGCCGGAGCCATTGGTGTGCGTTTGATGGAGCGTAGGAAAGCGAGCGCCTAATGTACCGTGTCTAATCGGACGTGCATTATTGTGGAATCGTGGCTCGTGCACGATAATGCTTTCCGACGATGTAAATATGTTACATATTTACGTCCCACTGAGAGAAGAATTATACATATGTTATCTTCATGGCATTCTTTTTCATACGATATTGATTTTTATGTCATCAGTTGAAAGTATGAACATTTAATCGATATTACGTTAATCCCGTTTACGTGTTACATTCATTCGTATATTCGTCCATCGTTCTATTATATAATATAATTTATTTATTAATAATAATAATAATAATAATAATAATAATAATAATAATAATAATAATAATAATCTCATATAGGTTATTATATGTAAACAATATATATATACATATATATATATATATATATATATATATATGTATATATGTATGATGAGATTAACATAATTATAATATTATTACTTTATATTAATGTTGTCTGTATCAATATGAAGTCTCTTCTGAAAAATATCATAATCATGGTGGTCTCTTTCTTCATCGAAACAATCGTCCATTACGCAAAGTCATCCTTGGTTCTAATTTAATGATGCAAACGGAGATTACGTTTTTTTCTTTCCCGTGACATTCACCGACGAATATAAACATGCTAATTAAACTTTTGTCTCTTTCAATCTCGACAAGTAAAACGAATTCATCGCGTTCGTTTACGGGACCGTTCCGTTCTATACACCGTATCACGCTCGATGTATCTTGTTACAAGCCGCGAGAAAGGGAGACATGAGAGAGAGAGAGAGAGAGAGAGAGAGAGAGAGAGAGAGAGAGAGAGAGAGAGAGAGAGAGAGAGAAAGCTAGGCTACCGCCATTTGTCATTTTAAACAAGACGTCAGCGATGCGCCATTAATTTTGTCAACTGACGCCGTCCGAACGACGACGTAGCAGCAATAGCATTAACAGTAACAGTAACAGTAACAGCATCAGCAACAGCAACAGGACGCACGTATTACAGGACTGCATTGCCACGTATCTCTTTTGGCCTTTGACGAACGATTTCTGAGAAAACAAAAACTCTTTCGACCTTTCTTTTCGCCTTTTTCTTCTCTTACTTTTAACCAAAGCCAAAGTTCTCCTCCTCCTCCACCTCCTCCTCCTCCTCTTCCTCTTCTTCTTCTTCTTTCCTAGACGTACGAGGGAAAGAAGACGAAAATAGTTGAGGCTGCGACGATGTTCGAGAGGGTTTAATAAAGGGGTTCGAGCTTTTGAAAAGAAAAAGGAAAAAAAAAAAGAAAAAAGAAAAAAAGAAAAGAGAACGAGGTGGAAGAAAAGAGAATCAGAGGAAACGATCTTTACGATATTTTCCTTCCGAAATCACGTGGAGAATGAGGGTGGCGGTGGGTTGGAGGGAAGAGGAAGAGGTGTAATTTTTATCGTATCGTTTCATTTTTTTTTTCAACCCCTTTTTTTCTCTTTTTTTCTTTTTTTTTTTCTTTTTACGTTCGTATTATAAATTTATTATTTCTTTTTGTTTTTCTTGACTTGCAACGTTCCTGGCGAGTTTGTACATTCATAGCGATTCTTAAGGAATACTTATAATAAGTTCGATGAGTCGTAAGAGAAATGAAGCAAATGAAAATAATTTGTAACCTTCTTTTTTTTTTCTATTTCCCATAAATAAAAGGTTAAAATTATTTTGAAACGCTCCGATTCTCTCGACTCAATAAACGCAAATTTATAGTCGTTTGTGTATATATATATATATTATATATATATATATTTACATAGAGAATATCTTTTCATTTCATATTTTCCTCTGATTGGACTTTTTTTTTTTTTTAAGCGTAAGATTATTTACGCCTTTTATAATATTAAATATACATATATAGATATACGGTGCGCACGGCGAATTAATAATACGAGTAAGTATGTACAAAAATACAAAAGGAATTGGCACAGTCGAAAGACTAGCGTGGCAAGGGAAGCATTCTTTTTCTCTTTCCTATGTGTATGCGATTTTTTTTTTCTTCCTTTTTTTTCCCTTTTTCTTCTTTTTTTTATATCTTTTTTCTTTCTTTCTTTCTTTTTTTTTTTTTCTCTTTTTTTTTCTACGAACATTCGAAACTTTCTCATTCGAGCAATACAAAAAGCTGATTGATTGTAAATGCACAATGCTATTTTATATAGTATATATGTATATGTATATATACACACATACAACACACTATGTTATATGCAGACTATCGAATTTATTTCGATGAAATACTCTTTTAAATCTCTCATAAATAGAAGAAGATCGATCGCTTTTCGATATTCCTAATCATGACGTTCCGATTATCATTTACATAAATATCATACTTGATCATTCCCACAAATCTAGACTACGTATCATGGCTGATATGGCGAAGGAAAGACGAAATGCTTGCCGGCAGTTGGATAGGATCGATACTTAACGCATGGATTATTCGAGTTATTCGATTTCGAATAAAATAAGCGACACGTGAAAACGACGTGCGAATTTGCAAGAGTAAGTACTTTGAACGAGATAATAGCAAGTATCTTATACAGAGTGATCCAAAAATCAAAAAAAAAAAAAAAAAGAAAAAGAAAAAAGAACAATGAAATTTGGAAAGTCTTTTTACGTAGAATAGTAAAAAAAAAAGAAAAATAAAATGAAATACATGAAAATGAACACATTTTGATTTTGTTTCATTTCTTCTTCTTTTTTCTCTCTCTCTCTCTCTCTCTCTCTCTTTCTCTCGCATATTTCATTTCTCTTTATATATTTATCTACTTTTTGAAATATTTATATTGTGTAGATTAATATTGGTCACCCTGTTTAACAGATATTATATACACAAACACACGCACACATATCTCTCTTTTCGAACAAAAAAAAAAAGAAAAAAAAAGAAAGAAAGAAAGAAAGAAAAAAAAAAAAGACGATTTACTTCGATTTCGTTCGATAAGCTAAACGAGTTATTTTCTATTTTTCGTAATGAACATTAAACGTATCTCGTCAATTGCGTGTGGAAATCTTGCAAACAGACTATGAGCTGTCCAAAGGTAGGTCTCTCGTCGGGAGACATGGCCCAACAATAGGCCATCACCGCGAATAGTTCATCGGGACAATTGATCGGCTGGGCTAATCTGTAACCATCACGTAGATAACTCGCCATTTCAAATGGATCTACTTCGACGTAGGGTTGTTGTGCCAACGTAGTTAATTCCCATAGGAGAACACCAAATGCCCACTGAAAAATTAATGTGAAAAGAAAAAAAAAAGAAAAAAAAAAAAAAAAAAAAAAAGAAAAAAAAAAAAAAAAAGAATAAAATTAATAATCTCAATTATCCTGATAAGAGAGAAAAATTTTTCATTCAATTTTAACCACGATCTAAACAATTAAATGAAACTTCCATTTTTTTTTCTTCTACGATTATTTTATGCAAACGCGAAAGGAAATTAAAATTAATTAACGAAATAGAAATTAAATTACGAAAAATAAATATAGATCGATCTAATTGTGTTTATTCAAAAATTATATATATATATATATATATATATATATATATATATATATTCATGTTATACTTACAACGTCTGATGCAGTGGTAAACGTTTTACCAAGTAGACTCTCTATAGCTAACCATTTAATTGGTCGATTCTCGTTATCTCCCAAACAATGGTAATCCTGAGGGAAGAGATCTCTAGCAAGGGCATTGTCCGTTATTTGAACTCGTAGATCGTCATCGACCCTAAGAAAATATTTTATTACAGCCTCGTTAAATTCGATAATCTCACTTTGTTTGACCATGAAAGAAAAAAGAAAAAAAAAAAAAAAAGAGAAGAAAAAGCGAAAAGAAAAAAACGCAAGAAACAAAAATCAAGAAAATAAAAAACGAAAATATGAAGATATGGTTAATTATGAGGAGTTTTGTAACAAGAGCGATAAAAAGAAGAAAGAACAACGAAATCACCTTTCGAAAACGAAAGCAATGTGAACGCTAATTAAAGAGCCACCGAAGTAACCGTGTACGGTGCTTAATTAATTCGTTGCGCTCAATTAATTCGGTAACGAGACATAACGGCCTCGGGACTTGTTGAGGCAATGTTAGAGAAGCGCTTTATTAAAGTGGCTGATGCGAGTAGCGTGTCTCGTAAAAAAGGATCTTTCGTTGTCTCTCAGTTATTCAACGTGAAAGAGAAAATGAGTGAGGGAAAGAGGGGGAGAGAGAGAGAGAGAGAGAGAGAGACGAAAGAGGTATATAGAGTGTGCCTACATGTAATACATCTCGCTCTAATTAACCCTTCGGAAATGTCGGTTCAATTATGGAACTAACGGATATATTAAGTATATCGTCAATTTCTTTCATTTCCTTTTCAAATACTTATCTTCAAATATAATACATTAATTGTATCTTATTACTGGATTAATTCTAAATGCATTTGTATCCTTGATAAAAATCGATATGCATAATAATAAATACTATTATATTTTCTTTATGCGCATTTAAAATTAATTTTAATTTAATTTTATGAATGCAACGATCTCCCATCTTCAATTATCCATGATATTTGCAAATTATGTCACGAATCCATAAAGATACGTACATATATTTTTTTGCTCATCGTAATTTTTATCGTTATCGTGTCTATCACGGAACATACAATTTATATCGTTATATTTTATCTCAAAGTCAATAAAAAAATTAAAATATTCATACGATATTAAGAAATAGATCGTTCTACTTACACGCAATTCCTCGCAGCGAGATCTTTATGGACAAGTCGTTTCCTATGAAGATACTGAACCCCTTTGGCAGCTTGAAGTGCCATTTCGACGACTTCCTGAGTGGTAAGAGCCCTCGGTGGCCCTTCGCTGCTCAGCTTGCACCTTAGTAAGAATCTCTTCATGTTTTTGTAACCGGTATGAGGATAAAGTAAGAAGGGCGCGCTTCTATCCTCGATCGAGACACCAAGAACAGGGAGTAAGGCTGGATGACTCAAGCCGTAAAGAGCTAAACCTTCTCGTAGAAGAAGGGCAACCTAGAAAAGATAATGTGCTTAACTTAGTAGAATATATCGTTGTATTACGTTAGCTATTCTCTCGCTTATAGTGACGAGAAGAATTATTGACGTTATATAGTGGACGTCATTAAATAAAATCGATAGTCGGTTCATTTAATATTCATTCTTTCTTTCTTTTTTTCCTTTCTTATATCAACCATAGTTCATACCAACGAATGTACTCTGTGACATATACATATCGGATCTTCGTTCATTAACAATATTTTTCACGAAATAAATAGAATTAAATAAATAATAAATTGAATAAAAAGTGAAATTAATCTTATTCGTTTTAATATCAGATATATCTTTTTTTTTTTTTTCGTCTGAAAATTAATTCATATTAGAATTATGTTCTAATACTTCAAGTTATTACGAAGCGCAATGCAATTAAATAATAATTTCAATATTTTCATTATATTAAAAAAAAAAAAAAAAAAGAAAAAAAAAAGGGGAATGATATAGGAGAAGGAAGGATGTAAGGAAGGAAGGAAGGAAGAAGAAGACTCACTTGCGACTGTGAGGCGTGCTCGGCGGCTGTTTTTACTAGAACGTCCCTCGGAGACGAAGCACCCTCCTCGTGATAACTACCCCTGTACACGCGACCAAAGGTGCCCTCCATTTCTATGCTGAGAAGACGCACCCTGCATCTACAAAGTACAAAGGAGACGATGTAATACGATGACCGCAGTTGTAAAATGGGAAAGGGAAATGTAAATTAATGGCTCTTGTTGTACATAGTGACGTAAATTGTAACGTAAAGTTAAACCGCATTAGCTTTATGTACGAGTTTAGAGAATCAACACACTCCTATTGTTTCAATTCTAAGTTTCTAAATGGCTTATGTGATTTATTATTTGATTAATTATCTCTTTAGTTAGGTAGTCAAGGAGAGTCGAAGAAAAACAAAGACAAAGTGAAAGAATTCATTTTGTTCGATGTTAAAAGGTCATTTGTTTAAAACAAACAGATATATCATTAAAATTATAAATTACCAATAGATACATATAAATTAATGATCTTCGATATAAGAAAAAAAAAAAAAAAAAAAAAAAAAAGAACCACGTAACGGATATCTGCTAATTCGTAATTTATATCATTCGTGTGACTCATTCTGCATATCTGTACCTACGTACACGTTACTTGAAACTAGGCCTTGACGTGAATGTATTTTAAGCCCTGATCTGGCACGAAAGTCGATCGGAGTGTCGATAACCTCGTAATCGTGAGTGCTTTCAGACATATTTCTTTTTCTTCGTTTTTTTTCTTTATTTTTCCCTTTCTCTTTAGCTTCTTATCTCTCGACTCAAAAAAGTTTCCACTCCTTAAGAAATTTTTCATGAAAAAAATATTTCGAATAATGAGTGTTTCTCGAGCATGTGTTTCGTTTAATTATCGTTACTTATTATATAACGTAATATTATAAAAAAAAAAAAAGACAATTTTTATATTGCTTAATGAAGTAAATTATTATTTTTCTCTTCTTTCTTTTCTCTCTCCTTTTTTTTTTTTTTTTTTTTTTTTCTTTATCAACGAACAGATACGACACTTTTCCTTACCTTTGTACCGTGATCTCTTGAATTCTTTCATGTAGCTCTCGACTAGGTCTGTCGTCTAATCTTCTATAAGTGGATGCTGATGCTCCAGACGCTGAGGGTGGCGGAGTTTCTGGAGACAGAAAGGTTTGCGCCGGACCAACCCCTGTTCCTCGCTCTACGCTACACGCTGAACTGAGACCTCTGGACTCTCTATGAGTATAATAAGTATGTTGTATATTTTGTTCATTTCTTATTATTTACATTAGACGACGACGACGACGATAACAATGGATGTAATACAATGAACTGAGTCACCGTTTTGTATCAAAACAATGTCTTGTATCGAAACCTACTTTCTTTATTTTTCAATATAAATATCATTCGTATATACATAATGACGTTTATTTTATTCAATATTTAACGAAATAAATTATTAGTATATATAAAATTCGTTTGATTTTAAAATTAAGATTATTTAAGATTTAAAATCAATATTCAAAGATTTATTATTGAGATTCTTTTTCTTTTTTTTCTATAAAAAAAAAAATATATATATATATTTTTTAATTATGCCATTATATTGTAATGTATTTATATTATACATATATATCATGAGAGATAAGAAAAGTGATAATTATTTTAATAAAGAATGAATAACATAGACATATTTAAAATGTGTTTCTGTTGATATTAAATCTCATAATCTCCTTATTATCTGAAGTAGGCCATTATACCTTTTACGATGAACATAAATGAAGAAAAAGAAATTGACTTACTGTAACGGATCCCTATGCCTTCGAGTCTTCTTATCTCGAACGTAATAGGCCACTACGAGAACGCATATGGCAGCGATGAAGGCACAGGCACATCCGATGGCTGCATAGAACACCTGTCCACCGGAAGTAGAACCCGAAGCAGCGACTAAAACCTCTTCGGGTCCGGTATAGCCACTCTTCTCTTTCAAACAGATCTTCTTCCGTCTAAATTCTAAACTCGTTGTGTTCTTTCGCGATACGGAAACATTTATCCGTAGGCTAAGGTCTACTTCGGCGTCATAGGGGCCACAATGTAAAGCTAAGGCCCAAGTTTGTAAAACACCAACTGGTATCTCCCCCGTTTGAGATATGTTCAGGGAGCTACTCAATGCCGATGGATTGCTGATATCAACGTCCATCGTATAAGGAAGCTTAAAGTAAATATTACTTAGGATTAGTTTAGATTGTTATATGAATATTAGGTCTGACGATAGTATAGAAAGGGAACAATTTAATTGTCGATTGAATTTTTCTAAGTAAATAAAGAAAATAAACAAATTCGAGAATTGTTATCGATATTAATAAATTTTTATATGTAAATGAATATAATGAAATATGATAATGGATGATAAATCAAATGTCAATGGATCGATGAGACTAAAATATAAATATTTATCATACATTCAACGCACGTTGAAAAACGTAACGTGTGCTAATGAATTTTTCTTTCTTCGTCCATCATATACACACATATATTCTGATCAATTAACAAAGTTGTGCCTTCAATTAATAGATTGATGGTTACTATATACATTGGTATTTCAACGTGGAAGGATTGAAAACGAATGAAACAATGTTGGCGAGACTAAACGAACGAGAACGTTGAACCTCCTTGTAATCTCGAACTTACCATTCTCGGAAGACAATTTGCGCACGGCAAGGGGCAAAGTGAGTTTAGAGAACGAATGGAGAGAGAAAGAGAGAGAGAGAGAGAGAGAAAGAAAGAAAGAAGAAAAAAAAGATAAAGAAGAGAAGAGACTAGAACGAAGAAAAGCAAAGGCAAGCCTCAACGGCTGATTACCAGTTCGCGATGATGATCGGTTCTCGGTTAGATGTGGAAAACGAGAGAGAAAGAGAGATAGAGAGAGAAAGAGAGAAAGAGAGACAGACAGAGAAAGAGAGAAAGAGAAACAGAGAGAGAGAGAGAAAGAGAGAAAGAGAGAGTGAGAGAGAGAGAGAACTGAAAAGAGGCTCGTCAACTACGCTGCCTGTCGCTACCACCGTTCCGTTTTGCGGTCTCTTACGACCACGAATAGCTTCCTCGTGAAATGGCAACGAATGTTCCTGCGAACAGCCTCTAATAGCATTCGATTTGAACGCGTTCCGAAGTCTTCGCGTTCCAAACTGACGATCTCTCGCCTCATAGATTTTCTTGCAGCTACAAAACTTCCAGGTAAAGATATTCGTAGTTTATAACTCGTCAATGTCGCTAGTACGTATCGTTCGTGCTTCTTATAAAGAAGAAAAAGAAAAAAAGAAAAAAAAAATAATAAT
>NC_140816.1:4547500-4555000 GCF_050613455.1 Vespa mandarinia | reverse complement strand
TCAGATATCGTATACCCACGACCCCGACACCGTTGCCCTCCGACAAGGTCCGCCAGAGGCACTTTCTAGATCTTTCCTCCTCCACTTCGTGGAGATCCAACGCTGTAGGGTACGTCGTAAAAAAGACGAAGGATACCCCGTAGGTCTTGGAAAATAATTATCCTTCGAAAGTAAAGGAGAGAGAGAGAGAGAGAGAGAGAGAGAGAAATCCTACGTTGAGCTATCGTCGTTAAAAATCGAAACTCCATTCGTTCGAGTCCTTTTGCTTCTGCTGTTGTTCCCTTGTTGATGCTGTCCTTTGTGTTACACTTCTTTCTCTTTCTCTCTCTCTTTTTTTCTCTCGTAAAAATGTCCACAAAATCTTTCGCTTTTGCCATTTTTCTTCAACGAATATAAAGAATAGCTTATTGATATATGAAAGGACAGGTCGTTTCGTTTGACCCAAAGACGAACGATCAATAATCCGTTCCTTTTCGTTTACTCTTTTTTTTCTTACTTCGATGATTTATCATCATTTATCACCATGTATCAAATATTAAACGAGATATATCTCCCTTTATCATCTTCTCTTTTTATCATTACTTATAATCCCCGAAGTCACTTTCATTTAGAAAAGTATAATTTTCAATTTAATTTCGTCACCACCATACGCTGAAATAAAGCCAATTATCAAAAAGAGAGTGATTAAAAGCCAGAGATGGGAATTGGTGATTCGCGAATAACAAGAGTATCATTAATAATAACTCCGACACTTCACCGAGTGGATAATTTCTAGTAAAGATCGTTTCATCGATTTTTCTTTTTTTATTCTCCCTATTTCTTTGATGATCGATAGAAAGAATGAGAAAAATAGAAGAGATCTCTCTCTCTCTCTCTCTTTCTTTATTTCTTTCTCTCTTTCTCTCTCTCTTTCTCTTCCTCTTACTTTCTATCATCAAAGAAATCGGAAAATCAAAGAGCTACCCCTTCAAATTCTCATGACGGTCTAAAGAGGCGACGAGATAAAAAAGTAATCTTCTTTTAATCTACCAAGGAGATTCCTCTCCTCGTTATTACTAGCTACCAAGAACAGCTCGATTCTGACCTCGTTACGTTTCTCCTCTTAGGCGCTTTCTCTGTGTGCTATCTTTTTTTCTCTTCTTTCTCTTTCTAACTCCTCCTCCTCTTCTTCTTCTTCTTCTTCTTCTTCTTTTACTTCTACTTCTTCTTCTCTTACTCTTTCTTTTACTCCACTTCTCTTTCTTTTTCTTTTTCCGCGCAATTATGCGAGAAGTTTGCACGAGGGTGGATACCAAGAAGGGTGGTAACCACCGAACATCCTTTGATGTCTGCTGCGCCCGCAGCCAGGCCAGAGTGCAAGCGTGAGCCTCCAAGACGGGAGTACGATGTAAAGAGAGCGTATGAGAAAGAGAAAGAGAGAGTGAAAGAGAGAGAGAGAGAGAGAGAGAGAGAAAGGCCTTTTCAGGGAAGGCGTCGACCCTCGACAAGCACTGCCAGACACAATTGTCACGAGGGGTTCTACACCACTTTGGCTCTTTTCTCGCAAAACACGTACGTGCGTTACCAGTCGGAAGGATCATAACGACAAGGAGAAGCTGCTGCAAGAGGACAATGCTGTGTGTCTTCTATCAAACTCCCTTTACTTCGATGATATACATCTTCGAATCGAAAGATAAGATATAATCGTAAACAAAAGATAGAGCGATGTTAACTATAAAAATTTAATACGATAACTCAAATTCGTATGCATTTGAGAAACACTATTCACCGTTTTTCTTTTTTTTAATTAAAGTTTCGCTAATTGAAATGAAATATTATAATATGATATTAATAAGTCGTCTTTATACTTTCGTTAGAATATTTGTTGTTGTTATTCCTTTTTTTTTTTTTTTTTTTTTTTTTTTTTTAACGAAATCATTTTCTATTTCGGAAAGGGAAAAAAATAATCATAAGGAAAAAAAAAAAGACAAGGAATGAAAAGAAACGATAAGGATATCATAAAGAAACATTGATGGGATACGCAGCATGGGGTATCATAATTTCCAAGTTCTTGATCGAGCATCGAGGGTTATGATCGAGCAGAAAAGAAATCGATCTCACCGAATGGTGCATAAGATGAAAGGAACGAAGGTGGGCTCTTCGCGAAACACCCGGCAAAATTTTGCAAAAAATACCGGTGTCCCCTGCTGTCAAAATACTACACATTGAGGTAAGTTGACGAGGAGTATGGTCTTAGGTGAGTCCTTAAATAATAAAGGAAGAAGAGGGAGCCAGGTCCCGAAAAGAAGGCCATCGTGAATCGGCGTCTACACAGCGGGAAGACAAAATTCTCTCTCTCTCTCTCTCTCTCTCTCTCTCTCTCTCTCTTTCTTTTCTCTTCCTTCTTTTTTATTCTCTTACTGTGGGCTTTGGGTCAGAAACCTAACACCTACGGAATACGAGAGGCATGGTGTGCTTATAACGAGATCCTCCCGTGGTGAGCCTTACAAAAGGACACAGCGACGAGGGTAGAAAGTAGAAAGGAAAAAGCAAAAAGGGTGATCCACAGGTCCAAGGGACAGGAAATATAGGATTTTAAAGTTCCCGACGAGACCGACCCCTCGAGAGGTTAGAGAGAGAGAGAGAGAGAGACGTCCTACCAGCTTGAATATGTTTCTTAAGATTATCAATGGATTTGTTATATAAAATAATAAACTTAACGATGTTATTATTGAGCTCACCACGAGATTCATCATAATGATTAATTCGATCAATTTTTTATCCAATTTTTTGCTCCTTATTAATTCTATATCATATCATTTTTTCTCCTCTAAAGAAAATATTGCATTAAATTTTTTTTCATTAAATTCATATTTCGAGGTTGAAAGTCTTACAGAATCATGTCAGGTATCACTTGACATCGTATAAAGTAGAAACTCATCGCAGATGCAAAACTACTAGTTCACTTATAGTTAGTGTTGAATTTACTAGTACTTCCGTACCTTTGATGAATTCCATCTCCATTATAACGAAACTTTCAAGTATTTGTTCATTTCACTATTTTCCATTTACATTGCCATTGCAACTATACTTTTGCAAAAAAAGGATAAACGAAAGACTCATTATAATCATTTTTATTTAGAAATCTATTAACCTAATGAGACAAATGTTATCTCGTTAATACGTTCCTATGTTAATATGGCATATAAATATAACGTAAGATATGTAGATAAAAATTATATAAAAATAAATGTAAGATAATTACGTACAAAAACACTGTTATAATTTTCCACTACATCCAATTCATTCTAGCAAGTAATCCTTTTCGAGAGGATACTCGCAATGGCGTAGAACATGTATGAAATAATTTTCTCGATAAATATCGAGATAGAAGAGCACACGTTTTTGATTATTTACGAAAGAGTATCTATCGTTTCTTCTAATCTAAAGTTAACTTAGTAATAAATAGTAGTACTAGTGGTAGTGTTGGAAGATTAAATTTGTATCATATCAGCATCATTATTTGCGCAAAAATCGAAGAATTATCGGTTCAAGATGGGGTTAACGACCGAATCAATGGCAGCTGGCATATATGCCCCGATATCTCTCGAGGCAACGACTTCAGTAAGAAAGAGAAAGAAAGAAAGAAAGAAAGAGAGAGAGAGAGAGAGAGAGAGAGAGAGAGAGAGAGAGAGAGAGAGAGAGAGAGAGAAAGAGATCTAATAACGCGAACGAGCCTCTGCATATGCACGCAAACATACTACTAGCGCTGCTACGGCTGCACGAGATATTTTTCACTTTCGCCATCACCCAGCTGAACGACGTGGGCGTATACGGGGTGGCGGATATTCTAAGCACAAATCTTCTAACCATAGATGTCCGTTCTATGTATATTTCCATTCACGAACGAGTTCGTAGAAGACTCCGAAAGAAAACTCAAATAACTTTAAATTTGTGTATTGTCTTTTTGTACATTAAGTGACATTCTAAATATTAGTAATAATATTTCTGACCAATATTTGCTGCGGACAAGATAATAAGTTAATTTTGCAAGCTTTGAAAGTTTTAATATGTTGATCGACTGACTGAAGAGAATATGACCATACCGTAGGATCTTCAAAAGATCGAACGTGTAAACTTCTTCGCCAATACGATCTTTCGATATCATATTCATTTTGTTCGATACCGATGCATATAATAAGTTATCAAAAAGAAAAGAAAAAAAAAAAAAAAAAAAAAAAAAGAAAGAAAAAAAAGAAAAAGAAAAAAAAAAGAAGAAAAAGAAAAACAGAAAAAAGAAAAGAAAAGAGAAAAAGAAGAACAATGAATCAATGAAGCGTGAGTGGCTCAAAGTTTTTCCCCCACATTTTTTTTTCTCATTCCCGAATCGATCGAAGTCGTGAGACAAGCAACGTATCCGACACCCCGTATATATCCATACATGTATATACACGTATATAAAGTTACACGAATACTCACACGCATACGCACATGTGCGTATCTCACCCACGTGCGAAACCAGAGCCATGGTACATGTATGCGATACAGGAGGCCGACTGCTTAGCATATATCGAACGAACGTGTTTCTCTCTCTTCCTCTCTCTCTCTCTCTCTCTCTCTCTTCTCCACCAATGTTGCCTCTCCTGAATAACCCATAAGTCCTGGACAAGTCCTGGACGTCGTTTGTACGGTCTCCTCCTTCTCCTCTTCCTTCTTCCACTGCTTCTTCTGCTTCTCCCCATCGACCTCAGCCTCTTCCTCTCCACCTTTCTCCTCACAGGCCATAGGTTAAATCCAGGAAGGCGTAACTTCGCGCGACACCGGTTATAATTCACTTCGAACGACCATGCACGTAAAGAAGAAGAGAGAAGGAGAGTGAAAGAGGGACTACTCTCGGCGCTGCTGGAGTGCGTGCCACAGCTTTTTTGGGCCTCACAACGAGGTGGAAGGGTGGTTGAGCTACTCGAAACATTGCTTTACAATCTTCGCGATCTTCACGATCCTCGCGTATACATTCAAGAATTTGGGATACCTGATTTTGATCGTAAACAACCGATGAGTTCGTTATCAGTTTCGATGTTTATTAAAAAAAAAAAAAAGAACATCTGATATTTCTTTGGAACGTATGTAATTAAGGAGTTTAAGAAAAAATGTTTGATATTTGGTATGATAATTACTCTCTATGATGTTAATTAATTAATCCTATTAACATCAGTAATGTTGAAAATATAAAAATAATAAAAATTGTATCATAATTAAATAAAATGCTCAAAGGATCCATCGGTATTTCGTATTTCCTGTTCTTTATACGAATTCCAAATCCTTATTTACTGCCAGAAGATATCATTAGTTCGTCGACTTTACGAGTCACTACCGAGATATAGTCACGCTAAGCAGGAGGTTTCCCGATTTAAAACGTCCTCTCTGTTCTCTCAATACCGTACATGCAACGTAAACGAATAAATTCGTGAATCGAATAGAAAATAAAATGGATAAATTGAACAAGGAACTACTACTACTACTAACTATTACTATTATTCATCGAACTTCTGTTTCCTGATCACGTACTAGTATACGGGGAAACATACTCATTAAAGTTGATTAGGTCTTCATCGAATAATCCAACTGGCACCCAATCTGAGCCCATTCAATATAGGATCACCATCGAAATCAGACTTCTGCATTTTCTATCGTACTCGTACCGTCACTATTGTCGTACGCTCACCCTTCCCCTTCGTGAAAATCGAGAAGCTCGTTCCTGGCTGAAACCGGTCGGGTCTACCGTACTATATCCGCGACAAAGACCTAAAGAGAAAGATAGAGAGAGAGAGAGAGAGAAAGGGAACCAAATCCTACGGCCGGTGCATCATAAGTAACACAGCTATGGTTTATTTGTCGAACGAGGGAGAAGGAAAGAGAGAAAATCTCAGCGAATGATGAAAGCAAAGCAAACGTCGCGACGCTATACGACGTGATTCCTGGATCGAGAGCTAAAATAATATTGTTCTTCGGTGCCCAATATGGCTCCGACGTTATATCGGCCATCAACGAGCAACCACCATCATCGCGAGATGGAAGGAAAACGAGCGACTCACAACTCAGACGCAGCATCTGTCGGTGTTGATGTCGATTGAGATGTATTCTCGGTGTGTCTGGGAGTTCGACATATGGCGACAGGAGTGTGAAAGGAGGTGGAGGATTACCAAGTTCCTTCTCTGCAGTTTAATGTAGAATTCCGAGATACGTTTGGTACAATAAATAACGAACGTATTCTCGTAGCAAAGAAAACGATCCGAAGAGACCCGGTATATATATATGTATATTACGTTTGATTTTCTTCGATATATATAAAAAAAAAAAAAAAAAAAAAAAAAAGAAAAAAAAAAGAAATTTTCCAATCGATCGATTTATTGAAATTTTCATATTCACTCAATCCTTAATTAATTCGAATTTTATCGAAAATCTATGATATGAAATGTGTTAAATGCAATACTGAAGTTTAAAAAATTCAATAAACGTTTCATCGACTTTCCTTTTAATCATTGGTATTAATTAAAGCCGCTGATTTATTTTCGCTATTACGTTAAAGTTAAAGATAATAAATTTTTAACGTGATAAAATGAAATTTATCGCCTCGTGAATTTTATAAGAGAAAGATTTTAAAGTTAACGATTTACGAGAGTTAGAATGAATTTTTCATTTGAAGTTGTAAATAATACCAGTCCCTTAACCAGATCCAATCACGTCATTTGTCTCAATGAAATCCCTTCTTGGATATCACGTCGATTAGTTTCGTTCTTTATTTCTTTTTTCTTTTTTTTTTCTTTTTTTTTTTTTTTTCTTTTTCTTTTTACAATGAGCATTTAGAACCGGAAGAAGTGATTTAAGAAAAATAATAGTTATATCGGGGAGCTCTCAATGTAAGTTCATATGAGAAAGAATGAGAAAGAAGGTCTAGGAAACTTGGTATAGGTCTGAGAACGACTCGTTCGGCATCCATTTGGTATTTTACGACGTCTTAAAGTCTTCGACATTTGTGGGACCATAAGAAAAGCCACGGAGAGTTAAGCTTTTTTTTTTCCCTTTTTATTTTTTTTTTTCCTTTTTTTTCTTTTTCTTTCTTTTTCCTTCTTTTTCTTTTTTTTTTTTTTTTTTTTTTTTTTTATTATTATTATTATTATTTGCTTTTTATTTTCTTTCTCCTTTTCTTTTCTCCATCGAGCGGAAAAATCTTAAAAAAGGATAAAAGAATATTTTCTATTGGACCTTCTTACGATCAATGGACATATACGATTTATCATTGTCGCCTTGGGAGAAGTAAGAAGTAAAGAAAGAAAGAAAGAAGGAGAATAAGAAGAAAAAGAGGGTGCATCAAGACAGCGAAGGGAAAAAAGGCAGAGCACGTCGAGCAACCCCTGCTGCGTGGTCCCGAGTATATACCCCGATGAGATGGCATCTTCTAACCGTAGAAAGATTTCGAATTTTAAAAGGGGCCCCACTAAACAACACGTGTCCTCTCTT
>NC_140816.1:4527500-4542500 GCF_050613455.1 Vespa mandarinia | reverse complement strand
AATAATTGTAAAAAAAAAAAAAAAAAAAAAAAAAAATAAAGAAAAAATGATATTCTCAAGCGCAATTACTTTCTACATATATAGGCATATAATAAATATGGATATATAGATATGTATGTAAATTTAAACCGATAAAAAGCTTTCATCGTTTTAAAGGACACATTTTCCAACCCGATGATTCTGAAATATTATAAAAAGAAATATATATATATATATATATATATATATATATATATATATACATGAAAAAAAAAAAGGAAAAGGGAACCATTAATATCAGATCAGATTGTACCGAAGCACCTTTCTGTAGGATTCGATCGTGTACGAAGTAACCATGTGGAACGACTAAGATCAAAATCGATTTCTCGACGAATCGTGACTCGATATCCCAAGCCTATCACAGGAAACCCTAGTCAATGTTAGTCGAAATTAGAAACCCTAATTCTTCCTGTAAACACGCACTTTGAAAATGCATATACTGATGCGTGAAGAATTAAATGTTTTTTCTCTTTTTTTCTTTTTTTTTTTTTTTTCTTCTTTTTAGATATATACATATAGAATACATGTAGAATACACATAGATATATAAATATACATCCAAGTTAACCGTCGAATAAAACAGGCTACATTTTTCTAACCAAATCTATGAACCCTCAAATATGAAAAGGCAAAATGAAGAATAGGGAGTCCAAAGGAAGACCCAAAAAGAAATAACAAGACGAAGAAAAAGAAAAAGAAGAGGAAGAGTGACTGTCGATTATTCGGTGTCTAAACAAACTATAGTCGAAGTCCCTTCATCTTCTCATCCCTAAAACGTTGACGTTCAACAAGAACCTCGTTAGAATATTTTATTGAGCTGATCCAACGTATTATACCCACGTCCATTTAATGACACAGCAACGAAGAAACTGCTCTACCTGTAGTACAAAGGGAATACGATTAAACAAAACACCTTTCGAACGACCTTTCAATGTAAATAGTTAGAGAAAGTCGAAAAGTCACATATTACGATACACATCGAAACATTTTGACTTTAATCGTTTTCGTGTCAAGTTAAACATAAATTGATGGTACGCTTTTATAAATGAAAAGTATAGAATTCTTTTCTATACTTCAATTTTATCCTAAAAGGTTAATCCTTCTGTTCAGATGGGTTCTTTTACCAGGTGTCACGTTCAAGATAATCTTCACATCCGGTAAAAAGTATAAAAGGTATACGTATACTTATATAATATATATATATATATATAACTGTGGAACTTTAAAAAGAAAAATCAATTTGTTTGTCAATAATAGAATTCATTGAATTAATCGATCCATTCGACGAAATTCACTTTTCGTCTTTTATCAATAAATTGAAACTATTATCGCTGGTTATAAAGAATTTTAGAGTTAGATAAAATTGACAATTCTCTTTCAATTTTTAACATTTCAAAAATGAAAGGCCAACTTCGTCAAGATGAAACTACAATCTGTGTCACGTGGAAAAGATAGAAAAAGAAAAGGTACGAAACAATAAGTATTTACAGACGAGAATATGTGATGCTCTCTCTCTCTCTCTCTTTCGAAAGCGAGAGAATCGTCGATCTGAGGCGTGGGTTCAGGTGTCGCCAGAATGCACGAACGAACGAGCCGTTGCCGATTCGAACGAGGGGCAACGAGCCGAGTGCTTTTCGCGGCTCAACGAGCCGAAAACAAATTATCCGCCGCCGTGGAAGTTATCGAGGAAATATTGGAAAGTTCGCGCCGTCGAGTGGGCTGCACGGATTGCTCCGCTTCCGGTACACCGATTCGCGTGCAACCGGTCGAGCGATGATTTTTAAAGAACGCGGTAAGATTTTGATCCGATCGAAAATAGGAGGATTCAAGATACATTTTTTTCATCTATCTTTTTCTTCTTCTTCTTCTTCCTTTTCTATCATTCTTCTAATGCTCGTAAATGCTCTTTACGAGAATATATTTCAATCTGTTAATTCATTTATTGATAATTGTATTTTATCGCAAGGTGATGAAATCAATTTCGATCAATAAATATATTTGTTTTTAAAAAGGATCGATCAACATTGTCGTTAAAGACATCAAAGAAAATCCCCTACGATTCCGCGGCGTGGATTTAATCGTTCGTAAAATATTGCACGAAGGAAAACGTTTTCACAGTTCGACGGCGAACGGTTTCTGGTTCTCTCGTATGACCGAGTAAAACGGTCAGTACGACCCAATTCCAACGGTATTCATCTATTAATTGAGAAAAGCTTAGATATATATATTTCCTACAAAAATTTCAATTTTGTTCTAATTTTGTCATTTAAATACTATATTCTATGATACAAGGGTGCTAGTTGTATGTATATTAAAACGATTTCACGGTTCGCCACTTACTTCGTACTTAAGTCGATACGAAGGATTTCACGTATGTTTTACATACGTGTATGTATCTACATACCTTGTGCATGAACCCACGATTATGCCCTAAGGATAATGAAGGCTTTATAGGACAAGCGGCGTAACGCGATAATAATTATTCATTAGTTCGTACGAACCTTGAACATGTACGAATGAAAAACATATACGACGATCCTTATCGTCGATCGTACAGGAGCTTAATTGCTATACCAAATAAGCAGGTACAGAAACGATGACGAGTATCCACATTTAATAATTAATCTTTTAATAAAAATGATTCTCGCATAATCAATCAAATATTTCGATACAAATATTTGCAGATATTATAAAAATGCAAGTTATTACATTTTACGAGATATCAAATTTTAATTCCAAGATCACACGTAAAACATTGAATATTAAATATCTACAATATTATACATGATTCAAAATACCCGCCAAACTACGATATATATATATATATATATATATCGATCGCTGATGCTGATACGTTGCTGATGATTTTCGAAAATAATCTGGACCAATCGTGATACCTTTAATAGGAGAAGAACGTTCAAACGAACCAATCGCGGGAAAGTTAGGATATTCAAAAAATGATTCATGACTGATAATAGATTACAATCTATTTAATGACGCGAGTTGATACGTTAAATAGTAACAATGTTCATTGTTAAATTAAATACAATAGTAAAGTTTTTATTGTTCGAAGTGTTTTTATCATGAATGAACTTACCCATTAATTTGCGTACTTCTGCCTGACTGAGAAAAAGATTGAAGTATCCCGAGGCAGGTGAGGCAAGCACGAGGAAAAGAATCGACGTCAGTTCGAGCAGCGACATCGCGTCTGCGCCCGTCAAAAACGTTGGAACAACGATGACACGTGTGTAGCCCCGGGAGAGAGATAGTGAAGAGTTTCTTTCTTTTAATTTTTTTTTTCTTTCTTTTCTCTCTCTCTCTCTCTCTCTCTCGTTCTTCTTTTCTTCTTGTTTTTGAGCCCTTTAGAAGAATTTTCTCAAAGAGATCATTTCTTCTGGTAAAAACTGAGGCGTCGCGCTGCCAAGTCGTGCACGCGCGACGCCTGACACGACGCGACAAAGTATCGTTTGTGTGTGTGTGTATATGTGTGTTGTGTGACTCGCTCTCTCTCTCTCTCGCTCTCTCTCTCTCGCTCTCTCTTTTTCTCTCTCTCTTACTCTCTCTCTCTCTCTCTTTATCTTTCGAGGGAGAGAGAAAGAATCACGAAAAGGAGCGCGCTCTTTGACAGGTCGTTTTACACCACGACACTTTCTACGTTCTAATTTCGTCCTTTACGAAAGAGAAAGAGATGTTCTCTTCGTTGATAAAATGCGCGACGAGAACGACGGGAACGTGGAACACGATGAACAAAAATTATCTTTATTCTTTGTCGTACGGAGCGACCGTGTTCGCCTCGTGAAAGCCACGAGCGATTGTGTGCGACACGGCCGCCATGGCTCGGCTGGGCTCGTCGCTCGCTCGCTGCCCGAATCTATCCGATATCCGCCGAGCTTAACCGAGCGCTCGCGAAGTCCACCCACGACGAGCGTCGCGTCACGTTTACCCCCACCTACTTTTCTACTTTACTACGTAACGCGTCTCCGTTCTCTCTCTCTCTCTCTCTCTCTCTCTCTCTCTCTCTCTCTCTCGTTCTTCTTTAAAAGATAAAAGAGTATGTCGAAGCGACTAATTGTGCTTTCAGCGATTTATGTTTCTTTCCTCGAATAATGGCTTCGCCTACGAGTCCTAAAACTCGAGATCATGTCAGTAACAGCCCATTGAAATTTGCACGTTTCAACATCCTTTATTTCTTTTTTTTTCTTTCTTTTTTTTTTTGTTTTTTCCTCTTTCTCTTTATGATTTTATATTTTCTTTTTTTTTTCTCTTCCTTTCATTTCCATTCATTCTTCCTTTCCTCTCGTCAACGTCCTCTCATTATCTATACATGTTTACTATGTACGTACTCGGTATATAACATGCTTCTTTAATTATGGCGTTTACGATCGAATGAACACGAACGACGGACGTCTAGAGAATAACCAATCGTTCTTGGTAGACTTTGCGTCGCGTCGTTATGGAAAACTTCCAATGAATGTGACAGTAGAAAGAACGATCGAGAACTAAACTTGGCCACGTTTATCCGAGACTTACGGACGATGAATTCTTCTTGAATATTTCCGTTCCAATGAAGAAATCTCTCGTTAATGTGTTTACTATTATTATTATTATTATTATTATTATTATAATTATTATTATTATTGTTGTTATTGTTATTGTTGTTATTATTCTTTTTCTTCTTATTCTTTTATCTTTCAACAGAAAAATAACGATCAAAGAAATTCTCATTTTTATTTATTTACAAGAATTAAATCTCATTATACAAATTGATTTCGTATGAATATTTGTTTTTATAGAATTTCAATATTATGAAAACGTTAATGAAAGAAAAAGAATCATATAAATAACTATAAGAGTAATATGTATGTGAAGTGTAATAGAAGACATCTATAACAATAATTCGTTTGAATTAAATTAATACGGCAGAATGATGTTATATATTTTATTTAAAATAAAACATATATATATATATATGTGTGTGTAAGTTATTTATAACATTCATTATGAAATGACGCATTCATATATTAAAACTAATTTGTACAATATTTAAACATTAGATCGAATTAATTTAGACGTATGAGTTATGCTAAGTCTGATAGAGAAAAAAAAAGGAAAAAAAAAAAAGAAAAAAAAAACGAAAAGGAAGAAAATAAAAAGTTTAATTTAATTTTACCGCAATTCCATATACTCTACTCTTAAAACATATATGTACATATTATATTCGTCATACTTAAAAATTTTGTTCTATATAACAGTAGATGTATATTTTTAAAATATCTCTAAAAGTATTTATTTAGAGATTATATGGTTAATAATGTTAAAGAGAATTCCGATCCTACCAGATCGAAATTCAATATAACGTCGTTCGAGGAAGAAAATTATTACGGTATATATTATCGTCTTGACGAGAAACAAGAGGTAGGAAATTCGAGTCGACGTACGTTAATCGGTTCGGATTTTCACGACATATTGCAAGCACGCGTATGCAAGCACGCGTATGCAAGGAAGCAAGCAAGCATCGAATAATTCAAAAATTCTCATTTTACTCAAAGAGAAGTGGCATATTCGTTCAACGTTTGCATAATTCTGAAACGTTTATGGATGATTCATACTGCCAAGTAGATTCCTTCGAATCAGTCTTCCTTCTCTCTCTCTCCTTCTCCCTTTTTATTTTTCTTGCTTTCTTTCTTTTCTTTCTTTCTCGTCTCTTTTTCTACCCTCTTTATACCTTTTTCTGTCGACGATGTGCTTGATTATCAAACGCCGTTATTACTCTCGAAGGAAAGAGAGAGAGAGAGAGAGAGAGAGAAGAAGAAGAAAAAAAAACTGTAAAAAAGGAGGGAAGGAAGAGGAGGCAGGACTCGTTTTGCAAATTTGCGGCTGATTGAAAAGCTCATGATGAACGGAGAAAGAGTATAACCGCAACGAGATGGGAGAAACGAGGAAGAAGTGAGTAGGGTTGAGTTTGATTATTCTTTTTATATGTTTTATATCAAGAGGCATCACGGGAGTGGCTCGTATTTGCTTCCACGAAGCCCGATATTATTCCTTATCGATGAACTCAACAAACACAAATTCATTCGATCCTATATAAACGTCCTCTTCCTTTATCTCTCCTTTATTATTAACTTAATTTTCAATGATGATGTCCATTCAAGTACGGCGATTTAATACGTTAATTTTGGAGCCCGAGGCTCTCTCACTTTCTCTCTCTCTCTCTCTCTCTCTCTCTCTCTCTCTCTCTCTCTCTCTTTTTCCTTCTAGCTGCGAGTATTTTCATCGTTATCGTACATCTTCTTAGCTCATTGAATTATTTTCCTAACGAAGCCCACGATCAGGAATTTATAAAAGGAATTCACATAAATAGAACGACGACGGCCATTCTTTGCAGTCATCTTGTAAGGATTAACCTATTAACCTCTGGTATTTGCACGACCTTATTCATCTTTCTTAACGGATGTACGAGCTTTATTTCATTGCCCTTCTTTCGAGAGATCGAACGTGTATAATTTCTTTTTATCAATTATAAAAAGCGAGTGAAACAAATAACAAAGACGAAAATCTATGATGTTCATCAAAATTCATTATCGTAAAAATTAAGTGTGAGAAAAAGAAAAAAAAAGGAGCTTTAACCAAGAAAAAGAAAAGAGAAGGAAAAAAAAGAAAAAACAAAAAAAGAAAAAAAAAAAGAAAAATAGAAAAAGGAAAGAACGCTTCCGCTTATGGATTTCATTTATGTTACCATCGAAGATTTACATTTTACTAAAGTGTTTCTAAATTTTCTATACAAATGGAAACAAAGTAACGACGTAATTAATTATGCATTTGTATGAAAAAAATTTATCAGAGGAATTTAATGGAAAGAAAAACATGTAAAACCCGTTGAGAAGATTCGCGAAATGGTCGCGCATATGAAAGATATAAAGCTGGATTACTGGAATGGCATAAAAAAAAAAAAAGAAAAAAAAAGAAAAAGACAAAAAAAAGAAGAAGAAGAGGAAGAAGAAGAAGAAGAAGAAAAAGAAAAAAGACAAGAAAGGGAATATATCCACGAAGTAAGCATATACAATGTATGTACAATGGATCTTTAACGCTTTGCCGTTGGTTGTATCATAAACAAGAGGAGGACTCCTCTGTACATGGGTTCCTTACGGAGATCCGTTTAATCTAGAGCAAATACGGGACGCCTCGTTTAAATCAAGGCAAAAGAAAGAAAGAGAGGTGAAAGAAGGAGGAAGAGAGAAAGAGAAAGAGAGAGAGAGAGAGAGAGAGAGAGAGAGAGAGAGTGGGTATAAGAAAAAGAAAGAAAGAGATAGAGAGTTAAGGAGGCAGAACGGAACCCTTTGTCGGCTCTAATCTCGACAAACAATCGTATATCTTGGCTGACTTCTCTATCAAATTCTCGTTTTATTCGAAATCGCTTATCCTCTAACCGTGCCAACGGCTTCTGGAAAGTATATAAAATTTAAGAATCATTTCGGTCATGTTTTTTTACAGCGAATTTTTAACTTTAAAAAGTAGATAGAAAAGTAGATAGACGATGTGTTCATTAAAAAAAAAAAAAAAAAAAAAGAGAGAGAGAAGACTGGCAGGAAGAGTGGAATTAGGTCGATCAACTATTTTTTTCTTTTTCAAAGCTGTAGCTTTGTAAGATCAATATCTGTCCTCTCTCTCTCTCTCTCTTTCTCTATATATATATTTCTCTTTCTCTCATCTTCCCTCGCTCGTTTTAAAGGAGACATTTTTTTTCTAATTAGCCATTATAGATATCGATATCTTAAGATGTATAGTGATAGCAATTGGTAACCATTAAGCTTAAAATATCGATTTCAAGTTAGAAAAAATGATTATTACTTTCGTATCCCGACAACTGCTCCCTCTATGAAATAGCTATAATAAATATTATATTTCCTATTAAAAAAAAAAAAAAAAAAAAAAAAAAAAAACTGAAGATTTTTATTTGAAAAATTTATTTGTAAAATCAATAGAATCGGAAACATTTACCGTTGTGTTTAAAAAGTTATATAGAAAAAAAAATCCATACGTATGTACTATATGTATATATGTATATTAAATATATTATATAAATATATTCATATGTTAAAGTTCATATAAAAAATATATTTTGTAATAAATAAATATATATATATATATATGTATATATATAAATATATATGAATATTACTCAAGATATACATAGGTACGTTATATACATTTGAATGTACCTATTTGCCGTTGCATTTCACGATTAGGTTCCTTTGTGCAATTTTACCATCAACAATGCCTGTGTAATAATATATCATTAATCTTACGGTACTCGTGTTTGTGCCATCGAAGATTTTACGATGCTGCTTCATTTCGACCACGATTTTATCGAACTGGAATATTCTATTGTTCTAAGTGCTCATGCCATCTTATATACAAAGGATGCAAACTGATATGGATTGCTATGGAATTATAACTCATGCAAGTATATTCTCTATGCACATACATACATATATACATACATACATATATATATATATACACATACATGTATATTAAATGAAGTATAATCAAAAGAAAAAAAGAAAACTAATTTCTAAAATAATTGAAACGATATAATCATTCGTTTTGCAATGTTCTGTTCTTTCAAGAAAAAGTTTTGAAGAAAAGGAGTGTGAGAAGAGATAAAGAAAAAAAAAAAAGAAAGAAAGAAAATGAAAATAAAAGAGAAAGAAAAAAATAGGCAGTCCTTTTTGAACGTTTCTCTTTTTTCTTCGATATTTCGCATCACTATAATACACACACGTATATATATATATATATATATATATATATATATATATATATATACTTGCATACACGTGTATATGTATATAGTCTGATAGCAAGTATATATATATATATATATGTGTGTGTGTGTGTATACGAACAGTAGTCGTATACGTACCGGGTGTGTCGAGAGTAAATTTCTGAAAAAGTACTAGAAAGAAGTAGAAAAAGAAGAAGACGAAATAAAAAGAAAAAAAAAAAAGAGAAAAAAGAAATGGAAGATAAAAGAAAATCAAAGGAAGAAAGAAAAACGAAATTTCTTTGGCCGATCACGACGCGGCCTCCAATTAACGCTTTCCGCGTGTGCCGCTCAAAAGGGCCGCGCGGTGAAAAGCGCGCGATAAAGCACGCTCCGTTTGCCTTTTACAACGTTTGCGCGCGTTTTGTAGACGCGGTTAAAAACATACGTATATTGAACACGTACGCGCGCACACAAGATATTTGTGTGTGTTCTGTATCTTGTGTGTGTGTGTATGTACGCGCAGTATGTACATATATGCTGCTCTCTTTTTCCAAGTTCCGCTGGTATGTGTATATATGTATATATATATATATTTTTTTTTTTTATACGGCCACTGAATCCTCTGGAAAAAGAGCGAAAAAACTACCCTTTCATCCTTGCGCGCCTTTCATTTTTTTATATTTTTGAACTGGCTGTGTGTGAATCGAGCTTTCTCCCACTTTTGATTTTTGTAATATCAAACGTTACACTCACTCGTGATTCAAATACCAGAGGACGCGTCTTTGCGTTAGCTTCTACGCTTCCTAATGATCAAAAAGGTAACTGAGAGATTTATATAGATATGTTTTTTGAGATTATCAAAAGAAAAAGATCTTCTCAATCCTCTGGTATTATATAAATGTGAATTTTCCAATATGTTGGTTACTGAATTGCTCGTAGTACCATATATCTTTTAAATTGGAAGAAAGAAAGAAATAAAAATTGCAAAGAAGTAGATTCGAAACTTATTGTGATCCGTATGAATTTATTTCAAAGATAATAATTTTCTTTCTGAAATATCATCAAAGAAGATTCTTACATGTATATGTATATATATATATATATATTTTTTTTTTCTCTTTGAAGTAACTACTACATTATTACACAACATTAATTGTATGGATACTTGATTTACATACTACGTTTGATGATAACATTTATCCTGTAAAATTTTTTACTAATTAATAATTACTAATTAGAAGAAATAAAGTTCACCATTGTGTAAATATCAAATACGTTTCTTCCGTCTTTTGTGAATTCAAAATAAAACATAAATCTAAAAGAAAAAGAAATTAACATAGAACTGAAAGAAAGAGCGTTAAGCTTTTTATGCTACTCTCTTTCTCTCTACGAAGACCGATTTCTTAGGAGCCGGCTCGTGACCTCGTCGAGCTATATTACGGGGGCAAAGTAGGATGATGGTATTCGCGATGGAATACTGCAACGGCGACGACGAGGGTGAACCTGAAAACAAGAAGATACGGATAAAAGAGTTGGTTGCGCTCATCTCGCTCTAACAAGACTCAAGACTCAGAGGGCTATTATCATAATTGTGGCCCGCCGGCAATGGCTATGCCCACAAACCAGAATGCTTTCTTTCTCTCTCTCTCTCTCTTTCTCTCTCTCTCTCTTTCTCTCTCTCTCTCTTTCTCTCTCTCTCTTACTCTTTCGTTTCAACTACCTTCTCTTTTTCCTGCAGCCTTTTTTTCTTTTATCTTCTTTTCTTCTTTTTATTTTTTTACCATTTCTTTCCTTCGCCTTTTTTGCACGCATCATTTCCGATTTTTCTGCTTTTCCTTCTCTCTCTCTCTCTCTCTCTCTCTCTCTCTCTCTCTCTCTCTCTCTCTCTCTCTCTCTCTCTTTATATATATATATATATCTCTTTCTGTCTTTTTCTCTCTTTTTTTTTGCCTGTATTTAACATTAATCACAAAAGTATAATTTTTCAAAGTATTCCTTCAACGATTTATCAACTCAGTGCTTACCCTAAACTACACGTTTTATTTCCTTTCAGCTTGTCTGCTTGATTGCCTGGCTGCCTTCCTTCTCTTGGAATTTACTTGTCGTCTACGCTTTATCAGCGATTTATTAACCAAGCTCGTGACCTCGATGCTCATCGATATTTATTCATTATGGCATATATCTATCGTACCTATGCTTCGTAAATTCAGTCTCCTTATCGAACTTCGAAAGTTCTTACGCTACCATAACCATCAGTCAATAAATAATGTAAAGTATATCTAAGTATATACTATATATAACTCGTAAACATTTTTACTGATGTAACATGTTTGATGATATCTCCCACGTCATCCCGCCGCCTCTTCTCCACGCATCAACCAGTGACGTGGCAGAAAATTATTTCTTTTTTTATCCCATACATTCCTGTTTGTTCGTTCTTTTTTTTTGTTGTTTACTTTCTCTCTCTCTCTCTCTCTCTCTCTTTCTCTTCTCTTCTCTTCTCTTCTTCTCTTTCTCTTCTCTTTCGTCGATCTCTTCCCTTAATGCTCTTTCTGTGCAAGTTGCCAGGGGGCGTGTATGTTTGTTTAGTCTCGATGTACCCTGTTATTATGGACCGACGTTCGTTCGTGGCCCTTCAAAAAGCGAAGAGCCCATGCGAGATTTGAAGAGTCCATCTTCTTTTTCTATCTCTTTCTCTCTGTATATATATATTCTTTTTTTCTCTTCTTCTCTCTTGACCCATTTGCTCTCGGAATAATCGAAGGTCCATCCTCCTGGTAAATCACGAAGCGGATCAGCCAAAAAATCGGCACCTTAGTTCAAACTTTGCCTTTCCCTTCCTATCGAGATCCTGATTTAAATTCCATCCTGCTTTAATTTATCGGCTGCGATTGCGACGATTAGAGAAACAACCGCTACTCTATCCCGGTGGTACAACTCGAATTGAACGTTTTGCAACGGTCAATTATAATTAATTGAGTAATAAAAAGACCTCTTAACGCTAAATTATAGTCAGTATTTTCTGTGCATTTATTTAAGAAATTATATTAGAATTCTATCTAATTTATTTATCTACTGCGGCATTATTGACGATGTAAAATTTTAATATTTCAATATTTAATTAAAATTAGATTGAAAAGATTTTTTAAACGCACTCAATTATGCACCCATTCACTCAATAAAATACTTGCCTTATATGAATTAATATTAGATATGAATTGATTGCAAATAATATCGATCCAGTTCTCATCACGTGGAGGTTGCTGTATCTAGAGATCCAAGACCTAACAATGATTTTATTCTTTTATATTACTCTATATTACTATTACTACTATTATTATTATTAAAAAATCAAAGGAAAATCAAAGCAACGGGATCCTTCACGAAAAATCAAGTCTGAAATTATCAATGATGCAAATTAAAGTTGCAAAGCCGAACGTTATCGCCTAATCGGCGAAATTCGACTTACGCATAGCAACATCGTAAACTTTATTATTATTTGAATATTAGTTCTTTGAACTCCTTGTATTTTTATATTGTTTATATAAAATTAAAATTACCGAAGGTATTAATTTTTAAGTTTGCACAACAGCTTTGATGTTTACTCGTAGAAATGTAAAAAAAAAAAATACTAGATCGATAAATGTCGCAATCAGTCATATGTTCGTTTTTTTTGTTGATATTAAATGCATCCCACGAACTATAGTTTAAAATTATTAGCATTGAAATAATAAGTTAAAACTATTTTCTATTTATTGCGTTATTAGTATGGAATCATTCGATCGAAGATCATTAAAATTCCCGAGTAAATTATCATACCTTCTTGATGTGAAAGCATTTCTCAAAGCATTTTATTGTGCTTGGAGTGGATCAGAAAATTTAATCATTATTTTACGCAATATGCAATAAATAAAAATCTCGTATTTACCGTATTTCTTGGATTTCTTGTATTACATTCTTTTTACTTTTATTTTTGTTTTTCTTTCTTTTTTTTTTCTTTTTTTTTTTACAATACTTTGGAAATATTATAAAAATGAAAAAAAAAGAAAATATCTATTGTAAAGGAAGAAATGTTGACAGTCATTTTTCTCGAGGGAAAACATCATTTCGAATTTTTTCCCGGGTGAAAGCTTTGTGGGACAAACTAACTCTCTTCTTTCCACGAACGAACAATGCATCGTTGATGAAACGAACGATGGCTCGAATGAGCTCGGTTGTTTGCACGAGCGACACGCGACGATGATAAAAGTCAGCTTGCACGCGACCGCACCCTTCGACGTTTACTCTTCCGTCTTTGCTGCTTTATTTATTTAATTTAACGGCTATTGTCGCGCTTCCTTTCGCACGATTTATTTTATCATTGAGGTATTCATTTCCTTCGTTTTTAACGTGAGACCAACCAAATTATTTGCGTTTACTTTTTGTCAATTTTTTTCCTCCTTTCGATACAGTCTTTTTATTTATCGCCATATAAATCATTCCTTTGTCTAATTTATTTAGTTTAGTATACCGCGCTTACTTTATTATTTTCTATTATTCCCCCCCCCCCTATCTTCCAAATAATCTAAATGAAAACATGTATTTATTTATATTGTATTTTTGTGTTAATACATAACAGTTATGTTAAAAAGTTTATTAACAAAATTACACTTTTTTAAGTTTATCGATCGCTTGAAACACAACTCGTCTTCCTTCTTCTTCTTTTTAAATTTACATTCTGAGCTTATTTAAAAGTCAATAAATAATACATTTTTTGGATACAATTTCAGTCCGTATAAAGTAAAGAAAAAAAAAAAAACAGAAAAAATTTATTTATATTTATATATAAAGTTTATATTTTAGATGGATGGAACATCGTGATCGATAGATCTATATAATCACAAAATAGGTAAAGTTATTAGAACAAATTTTGTACCCTTTAAATACACAATCCTAACTAATCGATTCTTGTAGGTGATTGGGCCATTAAAATTTATTTTAATATCTAAAATCATGGAACTTTTCGTCCTCATCGACTGAAAATGATAAGTTCTGTTCCTGCTTTATCAACAAGACTAAGAGTATTTGGAAAACTTTTTATTTATAAATAACAATAAAGAAAAAAATCAACTATTGTAAATTTCTATTTTTCAAATCGACCATATCAAACAGGCAAATTGATTGTCCTTCAAACTGGACATCTACATCTAATTACATGTAAACAATGATAAATATCTACTTTATCGACCAAGAAAATGGTCGGCAAACGTAATCCCTGTTTTGACGATTGAGTTTTATATATAATAAATAATAATAACATATATTTAAAACTAATATATAAGGGGTTGCATGGTCACAATTATTTGGCAAAAATTTCATCAACAATTTTTAACAAATATATATATATATATATATATATATATAACAATTGAGAAATCCTTCGAATTAAATTTTTTGAAGGAACAATAAATAATTAATTTTTATTAATTTGCCGGGCAATTCTTTTGATCCGTGCGCATAAAATAAGCTCTATTTATTCTATTCCTATTAAGAACTTGATAAGCTTTCTGCATGACATCGAGAGACGGTGAAGGTTCTCGTGCCAAGATCCAAATAATTTTAGCGCTGCAAAGGAACGAATGAAATATTTTTACGTATGTATAAGAAATTGATTCATGTTCTTTTCTTTTCTTTTTTTTCTTTTTTTTTTTCGTTGTTAAAAGTAAAACTCACTGTAATATTCCGAAACTTTTGCAACTCCAAACGACGGTATAATTGTCATAATCAGTTTCTAAGACCCAATAAGGAGCATTCCCTCCAAATGGAACGGATGGAAATGTGACGAGTAATTTCGATTCGTTCGATGCACCCTCGGATCTTGCAATTCCTTCGATTGATGATGCAACGCCGGTTCTATAAAAAAAAAAAAAAAACCGGGAAAATCGAGATGTATTCTATGTATATAAGTTCGTTGCGCAATATGGTGTAACGACCGACAGATAAAGAGTACTCACATGTAAGAAATTTGTCGATTTATTACTTTGATCGTCTTGTTATTGTTGAGTGTGTAATTAGCTTGTACACATTTTCCACCAAATTCGAACACAGCAAAATATTTTTCTATCTCGTACCACACTCCCATGTACTGTAAAATAATACGTGAAAAATTATTATATAAAGAATTAAAAATAATAAAATATTTTTGCTACA
>NC_140816.1:4510000-4522500 GCF_050613455.1 Vespa mandarinia | reverse complement strand
TATATATATATATATATATATATATACATATAAAGTCATACCTTTTGAAGTATCGATCCAGGTGCGATTCTCTCTCTGGTCATGACCCAAGCATTTTGGGCGTGGATCGGACCAATACCAGAACAGCTCCACAGTACGGCATAGTTATCATAATCAGTTTCTAACACTGAATAATGTGTCTCTGGAGTTAGAGGTACTGCCGTATATTTCACGTATAATTTTCCTTCCTCCGCTTTCGAAGCTGCCTTTTTAATTTCACCTTCCAATATTCTCTTGATTCCTGTACTGTATAATTAAATAATAATTATATTTATTTTATCTCGGAACGTTGAATTGTCGATGAAATCCACTTACATTCTGTTCGTAACTTCATTGCTCACACGTAACTTGCCATCAGGACTTCTCGTATAATTCGACATGACGCAACGTGAAACCACTTCAGCTAATTGGAAATATCTTTCTGCTTCGTACCAGACTCCCAAAAACTGTAAAAATACGATATGCTCGTTAAGACTGTCTTAAAATATTTATTCATTTTCTTCTTGTTTTTTTTTCTTTTTCTTTCTTTTTTTTTTTTTAAGATTTTGTATTCAAAGAACAGGTAGATATAAATAGTGTTTAGAAAGGGATTACTATTTTTTAAATAATTCCTAGTCACATTGATAAATTTATCGTAAAAATACGAAAATAAAAATATACTTTCCTTAAATCTTAATCCTTTAAAAGATCCATTGATACATTATCGACGTATATGTAACTCTTACAAAAAAAAAAAAAAAAACCAAACCCGGTCTTCCAAATAAAGATTATTCCAACTTACCCTGTCCATGTCGAAGTTAGCCATTGGTACGTATTCTGGACACCAACCCAGACTTGGTATCTGGGCACTGGTCAATGCCAGAATTGTCGCGAGAGTCAAAACCACCTTGCCGTACATGTTGTTCTCTGTATCTGCCTTGAAATCCGTACGATGCTTCTTCTTTATATACATTAAGGAGGTAGAATGCAGGAGCGTTGACCGGGCGTCTATATCCCCTCTTTACCCTTACCAACGTATTGACGTTCTTACGGTACTCTTCAAGAACTCCGAGAAACTCTGGCCAGTCAACGAGACGAGAAAACCGAAGAGACGAGAGAGTCGGTTATTGGTCAATGACGTCGGTACGAATCTCCTGCCAATAAATATCAGCTAACTCAATGTCTGCACTTCCAACGAAAAACAAGAAACGCAAGCTCCATTATGCAATTCCTTCGACAACGGTACTTTCCGTGCTCATGCTCGGCACAACGATTCGATTTCATGAATTTCTATCTTCCAACGGTTCCAAGCCAATGTCCGTTTGATCGAGAGCAGAATCCCGAACCTCATGCACGATGCGTGGACTGTCCAGGCCATTGGCCGGGTTTATCGATAAGGAAGACTGGTTCCAAAGACGTGTCGGACATATTTAAGAAGATAGCTGATCGGACGGATTGATTAAGGAAAGTGATTTATTAAAATTCCATTCTGACTTGATTGACCAATTGATTCGTTATAAACATCCTGGTTAAATAAGATGAACATAAATAAGATGAACCGATAAGAGAAACATGAGCGAAATATTATATGAATAACTAATCCAATATAAGAATTATTTATTATACCAGTTTCTATAGTAATTTAAAATTTTTCTACATTAAGTTGATCTTATCATTACGATTAGTAAATACCAATTAAATAATATTACGACTAATCGTTGAATTTAATCGTTTAATAAATTCATCATATTTAATAATTAATCGAGTCACGCTCTTGTAAATTTGTATTTCCTTTAATTCGAACAATTTTCTTTATTCTCTTTTCTTCTTTTTTTTTTCTTTTTTCTTTGCTCAAGGATCAAAAGAAAAAAAAAGAAAAAAATATCGAAACGATTTTGTTTGATGATTTTAACCAATAACAGGTTCAGGTGTGTTGATATTATCAAGGGTCATTTAAATGATCGTCGAGCGGAGAAAGCGTGCCTATATCGAATCGGATGTATCGTATTAACGCGCAAGCCCGAAGGTATGACACTGGCACGCGATGCAGAATGCAGTATTATAGCGCGAAGCGTGCTTCAAGGAGGCGTTATTCTTCCTGTAACCATTCACGAAGCCGGTTTGAACAACCTCGACCTTACATGCTCGTTGGATATTTACGTTCGCGAAGGAAACTGGTAGGTAGGTGGCAGGAGCGTGACCGATCTTGAGAGGAACTTACAAAACGAGAAAACCTGCGTCTTATTTATCGTCCCGTAATTATGCAATCGACACGGCTACCAACGGAATGCTTCGGGACGCATTTACGTAGGTTGCCCAGCTGGAACGTAGCCCAACCGATAACGGGTTTCGTGTATGTTTTCTTTTTCTTCAAAAGTCAAGACTCTTTGAACCGTTAGTTTAACACTGTCTGTCCCTCAGCTCACTCCCTTTCCTCCGCTTATCTTTCACTACGTTTGGAATTTTTATTCTGGAAGCGTCGTCTTGCATAGGTAAAAAAAAGAAAAAAGAAAAAAAAAAAAAAAAAAAGAAAAAAAAGAAAAAAAAACAGAAAAAGAAACAGAACAAATTTCCATAAAATTTGATATGGGGATGTATATATCAGGGATATCGGATTATATAAGGATCATCAAGAAAATACAATACTCAAGAAGAACAAAGAACGTATTCTTTTCGCTCGCTTCTGTTTTATCTTTTCATTTTTACATATTTTTTTCCCCTTTCGGAATTAATTTATATCTCATCGTAAAAGACTATGAACACTAAGAAAGCACGCAGAGGACGCTCGCCGCTCGGAAAATGCTTAACAGCTATGAAACTTCGCCCAGATTTACCCGTGAGAGACGTCAAAGGTACTGAATCTTTTCTCTTTTTCCTTTCTTTTCTTTTTTTTTCTCTTTTTTTTTTTTTTTTTTTTTTTTTCTTTTGATCCTTCCAGGACGGATTTGGTCAATAAAATAACAATAACAATAACAAGATCTTTTAGAACATACATAATACTTCTTTGAATTCGCGATAAAGAAAATGTCGAGATTATTGTTTACTTTGAATATGTTTATGTTTAAAAATGATATTCGATCACCGAAGAAGAGAGACTACTTTGAAAGGAGATATTATATAATAATAACAATACATTTGTTGCCTCTTAAGGGATATCTGAGCACCCAGTTTCGTGGGTATACGTGTATAATACATACACAAAATAAGCATAATTAATTATACGTTAAAATAATCTTTATTGCGTAACCCTAGTCCGTCTACGGCTCGAAAATCTGGGAAAAATTTAAGGATGGGTAGGTTCGTGGGATAGAGAGGGAGAGGTTGACATAGGCTAGCTGCTTATATTATTCAAGGCGACTCTAGGGATACGAATATCTCTCTCTCTCTCTCTTTCTCTCTCTCTCTCTCTCTCTCTCGCTCTCTCGCTCGTTCGCTCGCTCTTTTCCTTTTTATTATACATTTTCCATTTCAAATGATACGCTTCGTGTCCCGAGTAGTCGCACGCTACAGAATAATTATATTTTTATTCTTATTATCATTTAGTATCACATTGCGTTCATTCGCTTTTTATGCTGGCCATTCACGTATTCTGGCAGATTCAATGGGAGCTCATGCACCACCCCTCTAATCATCATCTAATATTTCGTATCTCTATCGTCCCGTTCCACTCCTCGTTTCATCGATTATTCTACAAACATAATACGATGGACGAGAAAGCGACGATGAGAAAACGATACAGGCCAAATTTTCTTTCATTTTCTTTCTACACCTCGAGTGATCTCGGTTAGCAGGACAAAGAGAAACTAGGATTACGGACTAGTGTGTTCCCAACGTCTCCTTTTTTTTTTTTTTCTATCCTTTTCGTTATTTGCGCGCGCGTGTACGTGTGTATCTACTTCTGTCTGTGTCTGTGTCTCCGTTTATTTGTATTTTTCTTTTTTCTTTTTTTTTTCTCTTTTTTTTTTTCTCTCTCAACTCAATTTAACATCCATCGTGGATATTTTTATTAAGGTTATCACGTAAATCATCGAAATCTTATTTTAAATTTAACTCGTTCCTAGAGATCATTATATTGATAAATTATTCGTGTCCGATGTACCTTTTTTTTTTCTCTCTTTTTTTTCCTTTTCTTTTCTTTTCTTTCTTTATTTTTTTTTTTCTTCTTTTTTACTTCCCATAAAATTTCTTGACTCTAACGTTGTTACGTGTCGTCGTTTTCGTCGTAGATATATTGATAATTTTGTATATGATTTACAATTCTATCTTTGGCGTTTATATATAAAGTTGTCCTTAAAATTTTTTGCATTTCCGGCGACGAAGACGATCGAAGAGTTTGCTTCCATATATATATATACACTGATACTTTTGACGTTTGTTTAAAAAAAAGGAAGTCCTTCGTTGCTCTTCGTCAGGCGAGAAAGAAAGAAAAAGAGGAAGAGAGAGAAAGAGACCATAGAAAAAAAGAGAAAGGGCAAGTAGGTACATAATTCCTTTCATTATTACCGATGATCACCGAGGTGGTTGTCGGGGTAGGTCCAAAGAGCCAAAGAGAGGTCAAAGGCCCTTTTTTTCAAGGTACCTTAGATTATGGAAATAGATTTATTTAGAGGAGCGGGGAGGGGGGGAGAGGGGAGAAAAGAACATTATGACGTCCTGCGCCAACGAAGAACAAAAAAGAGAAGAAAAAGAAGAAGAGGAAGTAAATGAAGAAAAGGGACAAAAAAAGAGGAACAGGAAGAGGAAGACGAAGAAAAAGGTTTAAGAAAACTAATAAAGACGAAAAAAAGAAGCTACTACTTACAACGACAAGAACTAGAGACGTAATAACGAAAAGTTATTGATTTAATCCGTGTGATAATTAGAATCTTCTTTAATGGTGAATTAAGAATTCATTATTATCATCATCATCATTATCATCATAATCAGCATCATTATCATTATCATCATCATTATCATCATCATCATCATCATTATCATCATCATCATCATCATCAGCATCATCATCATCATCATCATTATCGTCATAATTGTCGCGATCATAATCACAATTATTATGATCATCCGCTATATCGACTCATTCCATTTTAATATATTCACATTCTATAAGCGAGCTCACATAATTCGTCTTGATTGAATTTTTCTTTTTTTTTTTCTTTTTTTTTTTTTTTTTTTTTACGCGTAACTTGTCTTAAGCCTATGAACACATGAAATCACTGCCCGATCGACCGATTTGGACCCATCTGACGCAAGGCACTCCAATCGCTTGAGATATAACGACGATCGTTACTCGAGATAACAGAGAGGAAGAGACTGGAGAATTCGATAGGAGAAAAATTCTGAAAGGTACTTTGAAAATGATGGATATACAGAATGGTTGGGACGGGGGGAGGGGGGAGGGAGAGGGGGGGAGGGAGGAAAAGGACGTTCTGATATTGGAAGACGTAAATAGAGTGTACTCTTTTTATTTTCTTTCATTCTCTCTTTATGTTTTCTTCTTCTTTCTACTTTCGTTCCCTTCGTTTCTCTTTGCGTTCTCGTTTTCATTTTCATATTTGTTTTTGTTTTTCTTCTTGCTTTTCATATACTTTTGTATTTCTATTTTCTCTTATCCACCTCTCTTATCCTCTCTATTTATATATATATATATATATATATATATATATATAATTTTCTTTTTTTTTTTTTTTTTTTCTTTTTTTTTTTCTTTCTAATCTATTCCAGCGATCGTCGGAAATCTCATGATGCGACGCTCGAACATTTTCCGGTTCGGTTTCACTACGAGCTAGTTTGTTCTGAGGCGATTGCCGGGCAGGATATACCTAATATCTACCTAAGACAGAAATCGGTGGAAAGTCGGTTGGTCCCTTTACAAAATGTAAAATAAATAATGATAGTCCGTTAACGTACGGCCTCTTTCTTCCTATTTAACATTATGTACAAAAAAAGAAGAAAAAAAAAAAAAGCAACACGTGAGAGGAGAGATTTTTGCGTTGCAATCGCTTCTGAGCGCCGAGCCTTAAATGAGAGATAGACGACGTCTCTCTTATTGACTGTCGCACGCTTTAAATCGATTTATTAATATATTTCTTTCCCTTTTGTTTATTATTATCATAATTATCATTATTGTTATCATTAGTTTTACTATTGCTATTATTATTTTTAATATTATTATTCTTATTATTATTCTTATTATTATTCTTATCCTTATTCTTATTCTTATTCTTATCCTTATTATTATCGTTATTATCATTATTGGTTTTTTTTTTGTCCTCCCTTAAATTCAAGATCTTTATCGATCGAAAACGCGCCGTCGAAATTTTTCTTTTCTTTTTCTCTTTTACGTATGTACGTGCTACGAGATCGCATCTTTCCGATAGCTGCTTTCTCCGATCCTTTCTGCGAATTTCTTATTATTTAGCTTTCTTCTTTTCATTTTTCTAGTCGGCAATTTACGCTTAGAACTCGCGAGCCGATATATTTCAAAAAACGAAATTACCAATTAACCCTTATCGATAAGACACAGTATCAATGGTTATCACTTCCTCGTCCTTGAATCTTCTCAATACGAAGAAATATCCACGAAAACGAAGACCCTGTTATCATTATTTTATTTTATTTTATTTTTCTTCTTCTTTTTCTTTTTTCTTTACTTTTCTTTTTCTCTCTCTCTTTTTTTGTTTTTCTTTTCTTTTCTTTTCTTTTCTTTTATTCGTCACAAAAAGGCTCTTCCAGTGCTTCGTGCCGTGTCTTCGCGAGAATCGGCCTATAAAAGTGTCGAAAAAATATTTAATTTATTATCGCGAAGGAACGTTTGATTCGCGAAGGAACGGCACATTTGTTTGATTAATCGCGTCTACTTAACTTTCAATTAGATATCAGAGATCACAACTTGACATGCTGAGAGATACTAACGAGTTATTGGTAATCACGCGTTAATCGAAGATTCGATCGAATCTAAAAGAATCCAGATCAAAGAGATCCCTCTTTTTCCCCCCGACATCAAAGTAAAAAATTGTAATTGTCTAATGAAAAAAAGACTTACTTATACATTACTTCGATATCCTTGACGATACATCGATGATGTATCACGATATTTGATCTGGATAAAATGAGGAAATGAAAGCGACGTTCGACTCAATTAAAATCGAGAAAAAATATCAACGAAAGAAACGGAGTTCGATCGGTATATCCGAGATCGTTCACTTTCTTAGCACCGGATAGCCTTTTATTGTCGCTAATCGTGTAGATTTTTACTAAGCAGTAAATTATTATGCGGTCCTGACAGATGCCTTATGAGTTCTTGCAAACTGTCGAAATTGAGGGAACAGAAGCAACATGTAAACGTATTGTCCGGTGCAGCTATAACACCTCTGTGAACGGAACAGAGATGTTTTAGCAGGTGAGCTTTCTGTTTGAACATGGCGACACAGAGTCGACAGGCAAACGGTTTCTCGCCGGTGTGTACTCGAAGATGAGTCTTTAGGTTCCAGGACATGCCGAATTGTTTGCCACAATAGGTACATCGGTATTCTCGGACAGGTGTCGACTTTGGTGGATCCTCCGTTGGAGGTGGCGGAGGTGCTCGAGCTGGTGGTAAAGTCCAAGCACCCCAAGGTGGTTCTAAACCAGCGGCCGATGCTGGATCGGCGCTTGGTGGTCGATGCGATGCTCCTGGTGGCGTTATTGATCGGTCCTGCTAAAAAGAAAAATTTTGGAATAATATATTATTTTCTTTTTGTTTTTCATTCACTCGATAATATTAAAGAGAAATCATTAAAAATCAATTGAAATGACAATGTAAAAAGCTCACTAGATATGGTGGCGCGGATAAACTTAATGGATGCGGTGCTTGTAACCTCCTAGGTGTCTCGAAGCTCGGATTAAACGGTACGAAAGCTGGATTCTGTGCTGGTGCGTTGTGAAAACCTGGCCTACGTTTTCGATGAGGTGTCACGACGTACGCCTCAGCCGGTGGGATCGGTAATTCTTCGGGTTTTCGTTTGCCATGCTCCAAGCCTAACGCCAATCGCGCCGCCATTTGTCTTGTCCTCTCTTCGGCTTCGTCCAAGGACTCTCGCCTCTCGAGTAATTGCTTTTCTGATCTGAACGTATCGTTAAAAAATTTTCTATTAGTCTTCTTTACGATTTCATTTTCGTATTTTTCTTTCTGTTTTTTCTTTTTTTTTTTCTTTTTTTTTTTTTGTTCTCTTTTAGCATATCTCTTACACAAAGGACAAGTAAATTTACCTATGTACTATATCGTGAGAACTTTCACTCATCGTTGACGTTCCGGAATTTAAACTGAGGTTCACAGGATCCGAACTATCCCTCCTTCTTGGCGGTTCTATGCTAGCTTCTCTTGTTTCCGCGAGCAAACCTTCACCTTCGACACCTTCCACGTCTACTTCTGGTTCCTCTTCGCAATCCTCGGTTTTAATGAGTACCGAACAACAATCAGCAGGATTACTCGTTTGTCTGTAACGTAAAAACGTTTTGATAATTTTCTGAAAAAATTTCTATCATGATCGTTATCCATAAATGTCATTAAAGTTAACCTACCTGCTGTCATATTTGGATTCGTAACTAGAACTTTCTTGATCCTCGGAGGGTTGAGGAGTAGGTATCCTTTCAGGATCAGAATTACTAGAGGTCTGTGCTAGGTTAGGCTCGAAAAGTTCCGAGTTGATTTGAAGTAGTTCGAAGAGTTCTCTCAATGGTATAAGCTCTGTCGACTATAATGTATTATATGTTTTTGTTAAATAAAATTGTTCAGATAGAAAAATGATTTAAGAAAAAAGAGAAAACATTTTTTTTTACAGGTATAAGAGCCTCTCCGTTGTAGATAAACTCGAGAAGATGATTGAGCTGGGCCTTTCTGACTCCAGAGAAATGGACCACGTGGTCCAGGGCGGGATTTCGTAAAAGATTAGCCAAAAGGGGACTAGCTGCTGCCAAAACGACACGATGGGCCCTGACGACGGAACCATCGTCGCATGCCAGTGTCACATCTACATGACGGTCTCCATTATACCAGGCCCCGACCTCTGCGGCCAAGGTCGCTGGGTGCTTTCCATAATGGAGCGTTAGGAGACCGTCAGTATACATCGTCTGTAAAAAAAAGAAATAAAATCTTGTATTATCGGTATACTATCATTGGTTAATTATAATTGGAAATTACTGGATAGTTTTTATTGATCGTACGATAACTTGGTGCAACATTTGCTAAAGATTATGAAAAACATTACAGTTAGATGGTCATATGTACATAAATAGATTGCAATAAAAATTTGCCTGGTATTCATGATAGCGCAATTAATGCGACACAGACTAACCAAATGATTAATGAATCTGCAGTTTATCTTTGGAAATCCCGCTCCCGGTAAATTTCCTCCCTGTATCGAAAAGTCTAACGAAGTAAAGTTATCGCCACTTTTTTTTTTTTTTTTTTTTTTTATTTTCTATTCTCATCGATCGAAGATAAACGATAATTGCATTTAATCAATAATATTTTCTAATTATATGCGTGTACTCGATCTGATCTATCGAAAATCGTATGCAAATATGTATTCAATATAAAAATCATTTAGAAGGAAAGTAAGAAACAAGGATGAAAATTTTGCTCGTCATCGATGATCATTTCGCAAAGGAAATATTTGCATTTTCGATATTTGCAATTTGTGATTCTTGAGAAAAAAAAATCAAGTATCATCCTTACGAAGAAAGTTGATTTACACACTAGCTATCCCTCTCCCTTCCCTCCCTCCCTCCCTTCCATCCCTCTCTCTCTCTCTCTCTCTCTTTCTCTTTCTCTTTCTCTTTTCTCCTCTTCTCTTGAATCCAAAACGGTAGACTTCTGCCATGCAAGGACATTAGTTGCAGCCTCGTCTACGATGATTCAAGATGATCGAGAGAAAAAAGGAAAGGAAAGAGGATTCGAGATAAGAAAGACACAGTACGACACGGCGACATTGCATAGCCGTTCGCATACATAATGTCTCGACAGGCCGTTACTAAGAAAATCGCTGAATAAGGAAATCATTCCTCGCTCGGTGCTGCTGTTTGACTCGTTGCCTGGTTGCTAGTGCTTGCTCCGTTGTAGGCTAGCGCAGCCCGAAGTTCAGGGTCAATCGCTGCCCGACCGGCTGGATTACGAACGTGCGCAAGCGCGCGCGCGCGCGCGCGTGCTCCGGGGAATGATAGAATAAGAAAGGAAGAGAGCAATAGAGAAAGACAGAAAGAGAGAGAGAGAGAGAGAGAGAGAGAGAGAGTCTTTACGTTTACATTCTTCTTTCTTATTCTATTTGGGCCTTGAAGACTCGCCGGGCGGGGTCTCGTGCCGTATTACTCGTTGGTAGGGATTACGGAGACCGGTGATTACATTAGAGTGGGGAGGGCCAGATAGAGATGAAGTTGCGGAGTGGGAAAAAGTGGAAGAGTCAATCTAGTAGCTCGCCACTTTTACCGGCCAAGGTGCTTATCTGCAGGTGCTGCTACCCTGCGGTAACATTTCGTTCGATCGATACAACCCGTACTTTCTATCTCTATCAGTTTCTCTCTCTCTCTCTCTCTCTCTCTCTCTCTCTCACTATTTCAATCTTTCCACTCTTTTCCACTCTCCATGTATCTGACTCTAATGTTATTTAATCGTGCTACATTGGTTCACCACTGTGTCGGTAACGACCGATCGAGAGAAGGCCTTTTACCCTGGTAGAATCTCTACCTTGACGATCAATGGCAAGTGTTCATTGTGCGGGAAGTATAAAAGATTTCTTTTTCATTTCTTTTTCTTTTTTCCCCCTGATTATATAATTCTCTTTATTTTTGATTGATTGATTTACTTCTTTCTTTCATTTTGTCCGTGCAAATTGAAGTGTTAGTTATTGTTTTTCATGAGAACATAAACTTAATTATATCTTATGATTGTCTTGTTCGAAATTAACATTATTTATTATTATTCATTTATTCTTTTTTTTTTTTTTTCTTTACGTTTTACGTCTAAGTAACAAAGATTAATTATTTACGAGGATAATGAAATTTTTTAAAACATTTATATTGCGTTAGGCACGTTGAAAAGAGACACGAAGACCGGTTCGACGAACGACGAAAGCGAAAATGTACGACAATGAAGAGGTTCGCGAGGTCAGAGAAGAGGAGATAAGCAAAGAGGAGAAAGTAGTCGGCATGAATTCGTGAATCCCGTCGACTCGAATTTACTGTCGCTGTTTATAGCTACGAGAACTTATCACATTTTTGTCATTTATCGTTTGCGTTTACTTTCCTTTTTATTCGAATGATATCCATAACTAACGCGTCTAAAGATTAATGAAAAAGAGAGAGAGAGAGAGAAAGAAGGAAAACAGTATAGTCTCATCAATGAAATTTATTATTAATGGAGAACAAAGATCACGCATTGTAACATTTTAATATTCTTTCATTGCTTTGTTTGTAATTCAAGAAATAATTTTGTTTACGTTATACGAAATTATACATATATGTTACGATTTAGAAATAAATAGAACTGAGTAAGTGTATAAGTATATAAAAATAAAATAAGAAAAATTGAGTTTGATCGAATAAAAAACAATAAAATAAACAAATTGAAATTAAACTTTTAAATTGGTAGAAAAATGAGGTCGCTGAAAACGCAATATAAACATTACAAAGTCCATTCAAATGATTGATCAGAGTTCGCTATGTTGATTGTTAAAGGAGAAAAAGAGAAAGAAGATCGTACGTACGTACGGTACGTATACTAACCCGCGAACATTTATGTGCGCAATGTGATGCGTACCGTGTATAGGCGAGCATTATAATCTCCTATTCGGATGGCGGACGTTACGATCTACCATTGAATCGAACAATAGCGAAACTGGGTTACGCAAATGTCGAGGCTGAAAATTAAAGTGCGAGACATACAAGGGCGGGAAGGTTCAGGCGAGGGAAACAGGAGGGAAGGGAGAGCGTCCGGAGATGCAACATACGTTGTTATAAAGTGAAAAGAATAAAAAGAAAGAAAGAAAAAAAAAAAGAAAAAAGAAAAAAAAAAGAAAATAAAAAAGGAAAAAAGAAATGAAACAAAAAAGAAAGAAGGATATTTCAAAGTTCCGATCGCATCGTCGCTGAAAATCCAATTGTATATCCTTCCTCTACTACTCCTCCCCTATTTCCTCTTTCACATTCTCTCGTTGATTTCTTCGAAATGGAAAAAAAAAAAAACGCCGACTACGTCGTTCGTTGTTACATCATCGCATTTTAGCCCCCAATCGATACGATATATATTTCAATTGATCTAATTATATTTAAATAATTCGATTTTAATTTACAAGTAATAAATAAACTTCCTATTACATTTTTTTGTTATGATATTTTCTAAAGTAACACTTTAAATATTTACTTCGACTGAATGAAAATGAAAAGAGGGCAAAATAGAAAGTAGATTGTTATTCTTCAAAGTATAAGGATTTATTTTCTGTATTAAAGGG
>NC_140816.1:4500000-4502500 GCF_050613455.1 Vespa mandarinia | reverse complement strand
TTTCATGGGATCCCAATTTATTTGGATCTTATCGTTCTCAGATCATGCAGATTTAGAAATAATATAATCCTTACGTCATTCGATATGCGTTGAAAATTTATATGATCGATAGAAGTTTTTTTTTTTTTAGTTTTTTTTTCTTGTTTCTTTTTTTTTTTTTTTTTTTAATAGAAATAAAAATACGTCTGATATCTATTGATTATAATATCAATGTATGATTGATAATCAATAATAATTAACAATATTATACACTATACGTGATGAGAAAATATATTGTATTTTTAATATATACGAGATATATTTTATTTGGGAATAATATTCGTAGGAAATGTAAATGAAAATGTAATAAAATTGTGACAAATGAAAATTGTCATTTGAAAAACAAATTATATAGAATTGATGCTAATCTATAAAATGTCGATATATATATATATATATATATATATATATATATATATATATTATTTCTGATCGGATAAAATATAAAAAAGTCCACGTGTACGATCAATTTTATCGTTTCATCGATTAATATATTCTTAGTTAACACTGAACGTATTTACGTATCGAAGAAGTAAAAAGAAACGAGAAAATTTTCTCATCAAGGAAAAAAGAAAAGAGAGAAAAAGGAAAAAGAAAAAAAAAGGTATCTGCGTCGACGGTATACGGACATGAGAAATCATCATTCCCGCGCTAATAATCGTCGTCTCGAGGACTGCTACAAGTTTTCTCTGCACCGTCACCGTAACAGGATTCACAGGTAAGAGCGGGAGAGAGAGGCAGGAAGGATCGACGGGATTGCATAACGCTTTGAAAAAACCGATGTAACTCGTCGGAAATCGTCGTTTAGCGATACAGTCACAAGCAACCGAGCGCGAATAAACAACAACCATATGTAATCCTTATGGACGAATGATTCATAGTCATCACCATAAAATAAAAATAAAATATGTTATACATATTTGGATATACATAGAAGTTTTCCGTATTAACCTATCGATTATATTATATAGAGTGAAATTACATTTTTCAAATGTATCATTACGAATGTCAGGGATGAGTAATGATAAAATTAAAAAAAAAAAAAAAAAAAAAAAAAAAAAAGAAGAAAAAAAAAGAAAAAGGAAAAAGAAAAATTTCATTCTTAATACTTCGACAAAATTTCTTTTTTTTATATTCAAAGATACATAGATATTAGAGTGTCGTCCTAACTCACCATGATTCACATTTCATAATATATTTATTTCGTCATTAATATATCATTAATATGTTTATAATGAACATTAGAAAATAATTGACATTATTCCAGATGTATTTTCTGATAACATTTGAAAATTTCTCTATACGAATTACGATTAAAATTTATATTATTAATTCGAAGAACAATAATTCGGATAATAATTGATTAAAAGTTTCGTTCATAATTATATACTTCTTCGATGAAACTGTATCGAATCATATGTATTCTACGTAATAACCCCATTGCATCGTCACATTCGTCCTCGATCAATGTTTTATGGTGAGTATGATATTTCAAGTTGACAGACAGATATGATCGTCTCGTTAAAAATAATGCAAACAATATAAACTACTTTTCTTTCAAGAAAACATTTGTGCGTTCAATAATACTTATACGCGATAGTTTTACGCACCGACCTTAGGAACTAATCGCACACGCCTACACATGTACATATTTTTCTGATAAAGAGAGAAGATAAGAAGAGTGGAAAGGGCCAGAAATGTTTCTTTCATTCTTGCTCGTTATCTAACCGAAATACTCCATAATAATTTTCTTCGAATATTTTTCATCTTTAATTAAAGTTTCTAGTGATCGGATTATTAAAAAAAAAAAAGAAGAAACAAAAAAAAAACATAAAAAGAAGAAATATTATCGAAAGAATTTTCTAATCAAAATCAATCGATCCTGATATAAAAATAAATCAAATATTTATTCGATATAAAATATTTTTCTTTAAACAAATGAGATGAAATGAAATATATTATATATATATATATGTGCGAGTATGTTCCGTAAAAAAAATTTATAATTTTTTCGTATCGTAATAGATCATTTAAAATTTTGATTTTTCTTTCGGTAAAGAAGAAATGGATATGTTTGATAAATTCGTATAAATCCTGGTGAGATCCTGATGAGCGTCCATCCCTTGTTGTTAATAAGTACAAGAAAGAGATCACCGAAGGCTCTAGTTTAGAGACGGTATGCACGTTGCTACACGATACTTTTATGCGCGTCCACGCCGCGTTCTAGACACTTACGTAATCTCAATGATCTCACATTGTGGGTGTGGGTGGGGACCGGTCGTCATGTCGTATGTGTTCCCGTATGCACGTACCGAGTTAGAAGCATGCATGCAATAGTGCACACAAATGCACTAACACGTGTTCAAAGAGAGAGATAGAAAGAAAGAAAGAGCGCTACGTTTTTCTCCGTTTTTTTTTTCTTCATTTAACTGAAGAGAAGAGAAGAAAAAAAAAATCATCT